>NC_143524.1:33260233-33620233 GCF_031878675.1 Megascapheus bottae | reverse complement strand
AATAACAAGCTCAGCATCTCCTAAAGCTCTGTGCTCATTAGCACACTGGGAGGTAAGTGCAGGCAACCAGGGAGAATTTACCCTGCAGCAACAGGCTTCTTAGGCAGAAGCCAAACACACCCCAGCAGGTTTCAAGTACGCAGGCTGAGGGCCTCCAAATGCCTCTGGAGATGTGCCTTCTTCCACTCCTGCCCTGGGTCTCTTACAACCCGCACTCCATTCTTCATACCTCTTTTGTGGGCATACATGACAGGTTCTTTTCCTGGACAGTTTCCTAAAAGTCTGGGAGACAACTGCAGCCTCATCTGCCACTACTTCTCTCTGTTGCCACCTCTGGCCACTAGCAACTCCATTCCACTAAACACCTGGTTCTTATTGCTCAGCCTTCTTTTTTTTTCCTGCAATGCCCTCAGTTTCTCTCCTACACCCCTTTCCCACCTGGCAAACTCCTACCCATCCTCTAAGCCCTGACCAAATGCTATTTCCTCTAGGAAGCCTTCCTCTAGTCCCCAAGAACCTGGTCCTTTCATCCTTTGGCTTCCCCTAATGGGAGCCACATCTCTCTGTTCTTGTTCCAGCATCTCTGTATGGCTAGAAATTGTACAATATACCATATCAGATTTGAGGGCAGAGACAAGGTCATTGTCATATCAGGGTTTTCAGTGCCTGGTATGGTGCCCAACAAATGGCAAGTGTTGTTAGTATTTGTTGATGAGAGGAATGAGAAATGAATGCATAAAAACAGACAGATGAATAAACAAAGAATCTGGTAGGAAGAAGTCATCTGCTGTGGTGTACTTTCCTTTCCTAACATTTATTTTCTCTTAAAATTTACATCATATATTTATTCCATCCCCTCTCCAGTCTCCTGGAAGCTTCAGGAAATCCCAAGTTGTATCTACTTTATTGACAGCTATCCTCAGTGCCCAGTTTGCAGCTGGGACCTCAGAAGATGCTCAATAAAATACCTTCTGTAGACAGTAAAAAATAAGAGATTAAGTTGTGGAATAAATTAGTCTGTGATGGGTACTAGAATTAAAGCAAGAAGGATCTAGTGAGTCTGTAACCTAGAGAAAAAGAAAATTCTTCTTGAGAAAAGACTACTTATGTCTTAGAGAAAAAAATATTGTAACTACCCTTGCGTTCAGAACCATATTTCTGTATAAAATAATTCTTTAAAAGTCATCCTCCCTATTGACAAAGAAAAATAGCTGCACTTCATTATTTTTCAAATATTGAAAGTATCTCTTTTTTTTTTTTTGCCAGTCCTGGGGCTTGAACTCAGGGCCTGGGCTCTGTCCTTGGACACATTTTGCTCAAGGCTAGCACTCTACTACTTGAGCCACAGCACCACTTCTGGCTTTTTCTGTATATGTGGTACCGAGCAATCGAACCCAGGGCTTCGTGCATGCTAGGTGAGCACTCTACCTTTAGGCTATGCTCCTGGCCCCCAAAATGTCCATTTTTTCACTTTGTTTTGCTACTCCTGATGAGTATCGAGGTAGTGTTTTCATGCCTTTGAGCAGAGAGAGAGAGAGAGAGAGAGAGAGAGAGAGAGAGAGAGAGAGAGAGAGGGAGAGAGAGAGAGAGAAATGAGAGAAGCACGTGAGCTGAGTGGACATAATAGCAAGAACCTTTTTCAGCCCCAGCCAACAGGTAGAAACCAGAGCACCAGGAAGAAAGGGACTAGAAAGGACTCTTTAAGTTATACATAAAAAGCCTTGGTAGCTTTGCTACTAAGATGACTTAATTTTAAGCCTTTTTTTTGTTTGCCATCATTTATTAGACTAGCTTCTGTACAATCCATTACTCAGGATCACTTTTATCAGTGAGGCTTTAGAAACAAAGAAGGGGCCTGTATCTGTGCTTGGGGTAAACAATGATGGAGGAAGAAAGAGGTCCAGAAGAGCCTGGAAGGAGAGTTCACAGAAAAAGCTTGTGAGCTACAACCATAACATACATACATTCACAGGATGCCTGAAGAATGAGAAGACATATCTTATGGATGGGCGGATAAATAGACATATATATGAATGAATGAATGAATGAGTGGATGGATAAATCAGGGGTGAGTGGATGGGTCGATAGGTAGATGGAAGGATGGGTGGTGGACAGATGGGGGTGGATGTTATCATTCCCTCTGTCTTCAGTAGCAGGCTGAAGCTGACTGCCTGGTCCCCTGGATATCTGCATTCCAAAGGAAGTAGGTGAACGAGCTACTCATTCAGAACTCATTCTTCTACTTGAGTCTAAACAACAAGCCTGGATCTTCTGCTTCCTGGCTCTCTGCCCTGGCAACTCTTGTCCCAGGCAGACAAGGATTAGGTTGTAATCAACTCTGAGGAGGAAAGCTCCTGGTTAAAATATTCCACTGTACCGCTCAGAATGCACACTGATTAGCAAAGTGCATCCGAGGCCTAGGTACTCCACTCTGCTACGGCAGCCTGATTAGTGAAGGAGGCAGTTCAATCAGCACAGCCATCATGCCCAGACGGGCCCTGGCACTGCCAGATTCTCAGGAGCTAGTCAACCTGGGCAAATGAGCCAGCAGACACACTGGCTGTTCTGACTCTTCAGAAATGAGCTTTGCCCCCAGTGTTGCCTCCATGTTTAACACTGTCCTTGCTTGCTATGATGACAAAGCCCATCCAGGGACCTGCACAGCCTCTTAAAGCACAATAGACAGCTAGATGAGGAAATGCTAATGACATACACACCTTCTGTAGACTTCTCTTGGCCTCTACGATACAGAAGACCTCTGAAACCTCCATCTCTGGCCTCCACACAGCTCCTTAACTGGGCTCTCATACCTGAGTGGCTGGTCCTCTACCATAGGCCTCTGGCCTTATAGACTTTCCCTTCTGTGGCCTCACACTGAGAGCATGGCCCAGCCTCCTGGTTTCCTGAGTTTGCTCTGCTACTGCTGGAAGCATGGCTTAAGTAATAGAATACTTGCCTATCAAGTGTGAAGCCCTGATTTCAAGCCCTATCTCATTAAAAGGAAGAAAGAGAGAAAGAAAATTCTGAAGGAAAGAGGGAAGGAAGGAAGGAAGGAAGGAAGGAAGGAAGGAAGCAAGGAAGGAAGGAAGAGAAGAATAGTAGAGAAACAAAAAGCCAAAGACTAAGAATTTGTTCCTCTTCCTTACTAAACTGTAAGGAACAAATAAAATGTCAATAATCACAACAAACACAAATAGACTAAAATCACACATTAAGAGACAGAGCTTCCCATTTGATTTTTTTCCCCATAATTTTATAGGCTTCAGAAGAGATAAATCTAAAACCCAGCAACACAGAAAAGTCGAAAGTGAAAGGAACATCTTATGAGCCAGCAGTTTGGCCTAGTGGCAGAGTGCTTGCTTAGCATGCACAAAGACACGTGTTTAATTCCTCAGTACCACATATGTAGAAAAAGCTGGAAGTGGTGCTGTGGCTCAAGTGGTAGAGTACTAGCCTTGAGAAACCACAAGGACAGTGTTTAGGCCCTGAGTTCAAACCCCAGGACTGGCAAAAATAAATAGAACATATCAGGTTAAAGTTAAGTAAATCTGGGACAGCTATATCGATATAAAGATATACTTTTAAAAACACTGGAACCACGATATTACAGTAATAGGTGCAATATCTTGGCAGTTACAAAGGCTATTAACTTACATTCAACTAATAAAATGGCTTTAAATGTATTAGAAACAGAAGAAGAAAATGAAAAATTAACTTCAGAATGGGAGCATTCAAGACATCCCTAATTATTGATAGATCAAAGTGATAGAAATTTAAAAGAGATAAAGAAATCTGGACTGGGGCTGGGAGTTGGGCCTAGTGGTAGAGTGATTGCCTAACATGCATGAAGACCCAGGTTTGATTCCTCAGTACCACATACATAGTGGCGCTGTGGCTAAAGTGGTAGATCACTAGCCTTGAGAAAGTCCAACAACAGTGCTCAGGCCCTGAGCTCAAGCCACAGACTGGGAAAAAAAAAAAAAAAGATATCTGGACCATCTAATGAAGAGCAGTGTGACTGGCTAATTAAGATACCTTTATGAATACTCAAGAATATTTATACAATTAGCGCTGCATTTTGCAACATTAAAAATAACAAAAAGGAAAGAAAAAGAATAGATCGCATCCTAGCCATGTTCCTGACTACTTTGCAACAAAGATGAAAGTCAATGGCATAAAGAAAGATAGCCAAGCCACCACCACTGCCACCAGACGGCAGGCTGGGCAGATCTGCTCCACGAAAGCATTCAGGAAATTCCCTTTCTCCTGTTTGGTTGCTTAATCATTTCTTGGGATACTGACCTCATCTGCATGACTGAAGCATGATCCTGGCCACACTAGTGTGCTATTTTGCAGGAGAAAGAGTCCAGCGCAAGCGATTTTATTTTTAAACCACATTCCACTGGTGATAATTCAATCTTACAGATGGGGCACACTCTGCTCAGGGAGGCTCTGAAATGTAATCTCTGTCTGTGCAATTGTGTCCAGGAAACCGGAGAGATCAGAGCTCAAGGATCAACTAGCAGTTTGCCACACTCACTAACTCACTCTATGGAGCATAACATCGGCACCAAACCCACAAAAGAACACTTGGACAAGAAGGAAAGAAAATAAAATTATGAGCCAATCTCACTCATGAAAGGAGATGCAAATGTCTTAAATGGGAATAGAAAAGAAATACTACTACTCCAATGAATAAAGCATTCTAAAAGATGACATGCAATGGCCCCTCTCTAAGTAGGCCTACTTGCTGTTGCTTTTTGGTGAGGAGATGATTCGAAGGGCCCTTTGCAAGGGGAAGGCCTCAGCTTCCCATCCCCCTACCCCACTTGGACATTGCCCAGAACTTGGTTCAGCTGCTGAGCCAGGCTCATACCTTTTGTCCATAAACCGTCTTGCCCTCCATCTCTTCTGGGCCCAGCACACACCAGACAAGCTGTTTATTCTCTACTTTTATGGACTCTGACTTCATAAGCACGTGGACAGCCCAGAACCATTTCCAGAGCTCTGTGACACATAGTATGCCTTCATTCTTACAGAACACCAGTAAGGTAGGTGGTGTTTATCGCCGTTTTGTAAATGAAGAAGCCAGGCCTGGCTCCTTAACAAAGCCACAGTGCTCCAGCCACTGCTGACTCCCTAGAAAACTTCCTTACAGAACCACACTGCACACATTCCCTGTCAGCAAGCTTTGTGTTCCTGATGGCACAGGGGAGGGGCAGCATCCTTGTTCTGAGAAGCTCTAGAAGCCAAAGGGCAGCAGGCTAGCTTTAGCAAGTGTGACTTCCCCAGCTGTTTCTGGAATAATCTCCCAGTCCACTTCTTCTTTGATGTTCTCAGTTGAGATCTGGAGCGCGCACGCACACACACACACACACACACACACACACACACACACACACACACACACACACACTTGTAGATGGACCAGAAGCTCTGCCAGAAAAAGAGAACTGATCTGAGACACTCTGCCTCTGCGTTAAGTTCTGGCGGGGTCCCTGTCACGTAACACGTGATCTGAGCCTCATCTATAATGCATGTACAGAGGCTGTGTGAGAGGCTCGGTGTGGAGTGATGTGCTGGTGAGTCACTGACAGCATCATTACTATTCAGGAATCCGTCTCCCCTCTGACTTAGCCTCTCTTGGGCATTGGCCCTTTTGGGGATGATCAGGACATGTACAAATCCTCTGTGTGTTAAGTAGGATAGAGGCCAAATGCTGTCACAAAACCTCCAAGAAGTAATAGCTTACATAAGGGAGAGTTGTATTTCTCTCTCGTGCAACAAATAACTCAATGGGATGTCATTGTTCCAGAATGACGGTAGCTTGGGGTTCTTCCAGCTGTGTCTCTGCCATTCCATGTGTGCCATTCTCTGTACATGGCTGATGCCCTGCCACCACCTCTGTAACCCAGGAAGCAGGTAGGAGGTCAAGGTCTCACCCTGGCCCTGAAGGACACCCTTTAGAAATCACTGACCTGCCTCCCATCCAATCGCACTGAGGGAAGCACAGCAGCACAGCCACAGCCAGGCACAGGGCTAGGGGTGGCACACACCTTTCCTTCCCAGCTCCAGAGACAGTCTTTACCAGTATAGAAAAAAGGCAGGGGGAGGGGTAGACATTGAGACTTCACTTTCTGTTTCTTCCCTACCATCACTCTCTGTCCAGACACAGGGTGAAGGAGGAACCTCTTGAATGTGTTCTGTCTTGATGTTCATTTTACATTAGCTATGAATTAATGTCTATTTTGGAATCACTAAGTCAGAAAGAGGGCATCTAAGTCCTAGCTTTACACAGACAACCCAGGAGTGTAATGAGGAGTAACCTCCTTCCTGCTGTCAAAGGAGAATCTGCAACTGCAGCTCTCGAGGCTTCAAAATGGCTGGAAGCTCTGTCTCCTGGCCCTGGGCAGGTCCTACTGTGATCACTCCTTGTTATCTCCCCTTGGAAGGAAAGAGCATCCAGACAACCCTCCTCTGCCATGAGACACCTCTCTGTTTACAGGGAAGCTTTGTCCCCCAAATGATTCAATGCCCAGAACTGTGTTTAAGGGGTACCTCACTCTCCATGAGACAGGTATGGTGGGTGTCCAGGTAGACACAGCTAGTTCAGGTGTCTGGCTGTGGGGCCCTATTATAGACTACCAAATGACAAGGACCAAAGGCAGCCTTTGGCATCTGGTAAGAGAGGTGGGCAATGACATTCCACCTCGCCACACAGCATAAAAGAAAAGCACAACACCAATACTACTTCAACCATTTAAAGGGGTCCCTCTGTGTCAGGTATCACAAGAAGAGCTTTGGACATTTTTTTTGGTCAGTCGTGGAGCTTGAACTCTGGGGCCTGGGTGTTGTCCCTGAGTTCTTCAGCTCAATGCTACCACCTTACCCCTTGAGTCACAGTGCTACTTCCAGTTTTTTAGTGGTTAAATGGAGATAACAATCTCATGGACTTTAGTGTCTGGGCTGTCTTTGAACCACAATCCTCAGATCTCAGCCTCCTGAGTAGCTAGGATAACAGGTGTGAGCCACTGCACCCGGCTATATGTATTTTTTATAGAGAGAAATGAATTCATTGTTCACAAAAATCCTATAGGGACCGTGGAAGAAGAAAGAAGGCAGGATTCAGGTCCGCTTGCCTACTATGCTGTTGAGCTCGACCACCACGCTGTCAGCCCTGGAGATCTTGGAATAGAGGAGCCTAGATATAAGTCCCTTCCTACCCCTGATACCATCTGGGGTTTGAGGCCCATTTTCTTGGCTAAATACAGAATAAAAAGGCAGGAAAGTGTTTGAAACAGACAGCAAGTTTATTTAGAAGTGAAACTAACAGCAAAACAGATGCCTTGTGCCAGGGCAGAACCCAGAGCCAAGTATCTACTCCCTTTCCCAGGGCCCACTTGATATAGGGTTTCCTATCTAAATCCTCTACACACTCCCTTTCGGATGTAGCCTTGGTCTGATTGGTCAAAGGGTGTACATTCCCAATGCTCCTGTTTTGATTGGTCATGGCATGGCCACTCCCTCATTCTAAACAGCTGGTCAGAAACCCAGAGAATTATGGGAAGAAGTGCCACAATAGACATGCTATCTGTTTTATGTTATGGTGACCGATTATCCTTATCTACCTTGTCAGGACTTTCTAACTTTACCTTACCACTTTTATCCACAGCCTCTCAGGACGTACAGGCCCCAAATCCCTCTTTTGTCTAAAAGAAGACCACACCACCATGTTGGCATACACTTGTGACACATGACAACAATTTGTCCTGACACTTCACCAGCACTCATGGGAGCTTCCTCATCTCCTACTCGCACTTGAAAACTCCACATCTTGCAGGGTTGAGATCTGACTAAATATCGCTCCATTATCCTCTAACTCTTCTTGCTTTATTTCCCCTCTGATAGAGATATTGTATATCCATGCATTTTTTTTATGTGTGTGAAATGCAGGTCTAATCAGGACAGGGATTTTGATGCTTCTGGTTTTGTTCACCACTGAATCTTTAGAGTTCAGATAATCACACAGCCAAGGATGGGCCCCAGTACCCATTAATGAATGGTTTTCCAGTCAATATCTACCAAATTACATGAATGGCCCCACAGTAGATTCAGTGAAAATGAATACATCCATCAATCATGTCTCACAGATTAGCATAGTTTAATTTGTCCCTATTGCTAAGAATGGGTTAAAGCAAGTGCTGTGTACTCATACACATGAAACACACAAACATAAAAGGTGTAGAGGTCGAGTGCTCAGGTCTTAGAATCCCCAGGCGATTGTGGGCTGGCTTTTCTCCTCTTTAGAAGTGACATCGCTAGAAGGACCAAAATCCAAGGATCAAGTAGTTTCCTTGTCCATGCCAATGCCCACTTCCTCCTTCTCAGGAGGCCAACACTACAGAACATTCTTCCCTAGCATGTATTTGAACCCCCAACTCTACTCCCTCTTCTAGGCCAGGCAGCTGGTATAGATGACAGCTTCCTCAGGTTTCCCAAAGCAGGACACCCAGTTAGTTGGCATCATAAACAGACCTCTCTTGCTTCCACAGCACACAGTGGGCTCTGGAACATTCTGAGGAATATGCTTTTCTTTTTTTTTTTTTTTTTTGATCAGAGAAGACAAACCTCCAAAATCAAATAAACAGCAGCAGCCTGGCCTCCACCCCACTTTGGGCAGATCCATGAGGTCCAGGCGTGCCTGTGAGCTGCCAGCCTGGCCCTGTATGCTCAAAAAAATATTGCTGCTGTTCTGACGGCGGCTGCAGGCTTCTCTGAAGAGCTCTGGCCATAATAACCAGGCGTCCGCCTCCCGCCCAGGAGCTCATCCGTTATTATCTACAGCACAAACACCTACCACTTTGTACTAACATTTTGGCAGTTTCCTACAAACAGAGCACTTAGCGCTGCCCCATAACTCTGCCTTGTTGCTGGGCCCCAGCTCCCAGCTGGCACGAGCAGCCAAGTGGTCTGTAACAAAAAAAATAAAATAAAATAAAATGAAACCGTTTTTTGGCTTTATTATTTTTTGAGGGTCCTCTGCAGCTCCGTGCAACTCTCTGCTTCTGCAACAAATACATACAGGAGTTCAGACCCCCACCATGATTTTTCAGTTAAGCGCTGGCTAGGCTAGCTAGCTCTAGGGGTTACAAAGTGGATGGATGGTGCATGCCCCAGTAGCATGTTCCCTCCTCCACCTGGGTTTCCACCGGTGGCGCCTGAGATCTGCAGACTCTGGTCCACCTACCGTCCCTGCACCATGTCACCCTCACCTCCCAGCTGGGTACTTGGCACACAGCTGCCTCGGTGGGAGATAAAAGAACTCCAAACACTGCTATTGGCTGCCCAGATGCTTGTTTCCTCTGTCCAGTCCAGCCCAACAGGGCGTCCAGGCCTGGTACTTTTCCTTGCAGAGCTGAGGACAGGAGGCCACAGAAGATGGCAGAGTGGCCATAGCCCCTGCTGCTGCCCCAGGGCAGGGTCCTTCCAGACTATGTACTGGAGAGGTGACTCCACGCATGGTTCAACAATCTGGCTGCCTCAAACCCTTCTCTGGCCTCCTGCCCTGTGCATCCAGCCAATCAGTGCTTTGTCTATTTCTCATAATCTCTTGACCTTCCAGAAGATAAAGTGTTTCCCAAGTGCCAGGTGCTGTGTGGTACTGGGCATTTTAATGATTATTATCTCATAAAATATCATGGTAGGAGTACTATAAGTAGGTAACAATGCTTTTATCTGAAGGCAAAAATGTTGGGGCTAAATAATCTTCCCATGTCTGGCTTGCCTGCCTGCCTGCCTTCCTTCCTTCCTTCCTTCCTTCCTTCCTTCCTTCCTTCCTTCCTTCCTTCCTTCCTTCCTTCCTGTCTGTCTCAGTTTCAGAGCTTGAATGCTGGGTACTGTCCCTGAGGCCTTTTTCATAAGGCTAGTGCTCTACCACTTTGAGCCATAGCACCACTTCTGGTTTTCTGGTGGTTAACTGAAGATAAGAGTCTCACAGACTTTGCTGTCTGGGTTGACTTTAAACCATGATCCTCAGATCTCAGTCTTCTGAGTAGCTAGGATTACAGGTGTGAGACACCAGCACCATCTCATCTTTTCATCTCTTATACTTGGTCATGATAGGATCTACCCTTTGAAATGTGCCTACCCTTCCCATCCAAGCCCCCAGCCGTCTTTCTTCCTCCAATCACGGGCCACTGCCCGTGTCTCCTGGTCTCTAGTGTGCACACCCACAAGGTATCCACAAATACTTGTGCAGAGTTGTGTGACCAGACACATACAATGTGCACACTCTCCAGTTCAGGGCTTCTCCAAGTTTGTTCTTCACTGTCTGGCACAAAGCAAGCAGGGGACAACATGGGAAGATGGAAGAAGCCAGGTCCAGGTAGGGCAAGGAGATGGGGCTGATCGGAACCCAGGCTGTGACCAGCCCAGCTGAAAGCAAAGGAGTTGGAAGTGCTTGGGAGTAATGGGCAGTGCAGGAGCATCCAAGGCCAGGCTCAGGCACAACTGGAGAGGAAATGGAGATCTAAACAGGGTTTGCCTTCACCTTAGAGCCAAGCCAGCTGCTATGGGTTCACGCCAGGGCCCGGCAGCTCAGAAACGAAAGGCTTCATCAGAGAAACCAAGACAGCCATCAGCTGGAGGCAGATGGCATCTCCATCAGTCCCCATCAAAGACAACTTGGTCTGTTGCCCAACTTAACCCCCACCCTTCATGATGGGCCTAGAGGAGGTAGCTTCGGAGGTGTAGCCTGCTACAGGGCAGGCCTGACTTAGGATCCCACAGGAAGCACACTTGTTGAGGCAGCAGCCTCCCATGCCGGGGATTCCTGCTGTGGTCCTGGTTTAACTGTACGCGTGGTGTTCACACTGAGCCCCGTCAAATGGTTCTCAGTTCTCAAGAACCCAATCTGTCCTCCTTCATCGCCATTTTTCTGGTCCTCCTCCAGGAACCCAATCATTCCTGAGCTACTGAGCTCCCCACTCCCTGATCCTACCACAAGTCCAGTTGGCAAATCTCATATCCAATTGGCTCTGCCGTATTTTAGACCATCTTCACTGAAGGAAACCTTAGAATCCTTGAGAATGCACCCAGAACCTTCTCTCTCCTTTGAATCCATTTCACACAGTACAGAAGCCATCAATGGCCAGGTCACAGATGCACTTCAACAAGCACTGAGGTTTTTTTGTGGTGTGTGTGTGTGTGTGTGTGTGTGTGTGTGTCTTCTAAGTCACACCATGATACAAGTAGCAGAGATGGAAGGACAAAAATGACTATAGTCAAAGGTCGTATTCTTGGAATCAGATTATAGGATTTCAGGGATGAGGCCTCACTGGGAGATGGTGGCAAGAGTAAAGAGAAGCCAGCAGCTCTTGGGAAAGTTCTTAGAGGAGGTGGCACCTCTTGGGGGTATTTAAAGAGGAGGGCAGAGGAAGAAGATCCACTGTAAAGCTGGCCTCAGCTGCCAGTGGACCATGTGAGCCTCTCCCAAAGAGCTTTGGCCTGCGAAAGACCGGAAACCATGGGAAGAGCACTGTCTGGTCAGAGGCCAGCCCTGTTGGAGAAACTCTCAGACCTCCGGAGACTCCCTGTATCCATCAGCTTCCATTCATGAATGAGGGAAATTGCCCTTTATGAACTACAAAGGAGTTGGTTGAGCGAGGGTCATGTTGACGGCCATGATGAGCATCATGGAAGGGTGAAGAGAGCAAGGGCCCGTCCTTCCTAGACCCCATAGGCCCGTGGAGACCAGCCAAGGCCCAGTCTTCATCATCCCGGGAACCCTCAGCCCCAGGGTACCCCCCCCCCCCTCACACACACACTCCCGCCCAATGTGGCTCAGGTCTGGGAATAGATAGGCTAATTATTCCCACGCTGGCATCTGCCTTTGGTTACAATGCACAGCTTTTCTCACTGGCTCACAGCATCAGCCATAAACACAGCATCCGCCATGCAGATGCTGTCTTAAAAATAGCCCGAGCTGGGGAACCGCATTTCCCTGCCCTCGAAGTTCCTGGAATGGTTGAAGGAACTTCTTTCGGGGATGTAACCCTCCAGCTAGGTAGCTCTCCACCAAGTCACCCTGGTCCCCAAGGCCAGGGCAGAGGGGGTAGGGTGGGGCCAGGGCCTATAGGCTGGCTGCCATGGTGTTGCAGTTCTCGAAGCAGCCACCGGGTGGCGCGAGGCGCGGCGCCCGGGGTCCCTGGCTGCAGGCGGCTGGGAGGGTCGTCCGGACCCCCTTCTCCCCCTCCACTTGGCCCCCGGGAGCTGGCTGCGGGCGGCGGCTTGGCAGGCTGGAGCTGGGGGCGGATGGCGGGTGGTGTGGGGTTTCAGCCTCCCCGGAGGGCCCTCATGACTGCGTGCTGAGCAAACGTTCGGGCCTGATGTCCACAACATGCGGAACCAATTTTTGGGGAACTCAGCAGCCAAACCAGCCACCTTTGGGCGGGAAGCAGGATGGCCCCCCTTCCCCCTCACACACACACTCCCCACCCCCCGGGGGGGTCTCCTCGAGGTGGTGGGGGAGCCAGGCCAGCCTGGCTGTGCAGCTGGAGAATGGGGCTCCAGAGGGAAGGCTGACATCGTTGACAGTGGCTACTATAGATTCAGCCACTCTAGGTAGGTATAAAGCACCTACTATGTGCCCGCGCAGTTTATGTCTCTCCTCCTCACCAGCAGCCAGACCACTGTTCCAGGCTTTAAGAGGAGCTAAAACCACTAGCATAAACTGGAAGGAGGATGGGGATGCAGGACCCCACACAAAGTGAACTTGACTCTTGTTCATTCTGTAAGGTCCCACGCAGAAGGAAGAGGCCTCTTACTCAGGCTGCGCGGACCTGGATCCGAGTTCCCTCCCAGCACAGACAGACAAGGCCGCTCCGCCCCTTGTCCAGAGCATCTTAGCCACCCCAACTGGCATAGGACATCTGGCTACTGTACATCCCTCTGAAACAGGGGCCTCAACTTCTCTAGGTTTCCCATCGCCTGGCCCTAGACATTACTTCCATCATTTCTATTTTACAGTTGAGGAAGCTGAGACCCAGTGGGGGAATGGGGGCTAGGAAGTGATAGACCAAGTCCCCACGGAGCTAGAGGAGCCATACAGCATCCAGAAGGGTGAGGGACTGTCAAGCAGGCAAAAGCCATGGCTGGATGGTCTCTACCTGTGAACTGACACAAGGCGGTTCACTGGAGACTCAAGTTTGCTCATCCACACAATGGTGGAGGGAGATTCTGCTCCCTTCACGATCAGTGAGGCTTGGAAGGAATGGTTAGCACGGCTTGGAAGGCTAGCACAGCTCCTGCCTTGAAAGTGGTGTGTGCAGGGACTAGGGGAAGAGAGACAAAAAATACTACCAGCTAGAGGGCAGGAGCTGTCATCCTAGCTACTTAAGACACTGAGACATGGAGGATTGAAATTTGAAGCCGTCTCTGAGAAGAAGAGTCCCCAAGACTCCATCTCTAGCCAGTAAAAGGCCAGATCAGAGGCCTGACTCGTATGGTAGGACATCATCGAAGAGGCAAGCAACCCAAGTGAGCTCAAGGTCCTGGGGAACCTGCAAACACTAACTCAATAAATCAAAGAATTTCCAGAAAGTTCTATGACTAAGGATGAAAAAAGCAATGTATTACCAACTTTTCACTGAGAAAGGAAAAGGACTTTCAAAACCTGAAGGTCCTTCTTTACTCAGGCCCATCTCCTCGGAGCCTCAGCCTTCTGGTTTCTCATGACGGAATTTAACTACCCTGCATGAGTGGATGAGTTGCCACGTGCCTACTATGCAACCCCTGGGTATGCAAAAGTACTCAGCACCAGTACTCAACTGTACATGGCCAGGAAAGATTGCTCTAGTTGCTCACTGCACAGCGATGGTTTCTTGCAGGCCTGTCTGGAGGGTGTGCCTTATGGTGTTGCCATTCTGAGAAGGGAACAGGGCTCGTCCCTCCCTTCCCCCCACTTCATGTTCCTACAGGCGGGGCAGTCAAAACAGGATGATAGCAACAGAGCCCGTGGAAGTGAAGGATGGCCAGCAGAGTCTGGGGACACTCAGGACACGTGGAGAGGCCCAGGGAGGACAACTGGGGACAAGAAGAGGAGGCAGCTGGCTCCTCAGCACTCTGCCAGCTGTGTTGCTATGTCCTCCTACACGCAGTATGAAGTTGCTTTCTCAGGACATTCGAGTGCTCCCCCATGTGATACAAACGTGGGCACCAGAGGCTACCCCCACTACCAGTGCCAGAGCTGAAGGACTTAACCGGGAGCCAGTCATGCTGAATATTCACCCACAGAGGCACTACCCTTGGAGACTACAGATTTCACAGCTCCTGAATCCCTCTGGAGGGGGGCAGGGGGGAGAGTTTCTGCTGGTTTCCATCATGTGATCTAGGGAGCTGAGGCTGAGGACAGCCACATTTGCTCATGCCTCTGGCTGGCTGGGCCCTCATCTGCCTAGCAAGACAAAGTTCCAGGCCGTGGCCTGTGCTTTCTTCAGCCCTCTGGGTCAGACCTTCTCATCGTTTTACCAGGCCACCCCCACCCCCGACCCAACTTTCAGCATGCAGAAGGTCTGCTCTTCCCCTAGATTTTTCTGGAAGGTTCCTTTCACTTCTTTGTTTGACAACTCACACTCTATTTTCAAAAATCCTGCTGACACGTCACCCCTCTGAATTGCCCAGGCAGAGCTGACCCCAAAGAACACTCAAGAACCTGTTACCTGTGCTTTGAAATCACAGCCCCCACAGGACCCCTCCAGCCAACCCACCCTCGCTTCCAGCCGGAGGACCCAGGACACAGCCACAGTGCCAGACAGTTTCTATTTGAAACATTCAGGACCCAAATGCACCTGCACACGCACAGACCCAGATTCACCTTCTGGATGCAGCTGGCATTTTCTGAGATAATTCTCAGAGGACTATGACAACAAAAGGAAGAAAGAAAAAGAAAGCTGTCTTCTTTCCCATGTCTTTCAAAGTGGGATTCACTGGACTATAACCCAAAAGCTTTAAAACATGGATGTCTTGGCCCAAACTCAGACTGACTAAATTAGACTCTCTGGAAGAGCCGCCTGGGAATAAGCATTTTTTCATGCCTCTAAGTGATTCCCGGGGATGCTATTTTGGCATAACCACTGCTCTAAAATAATCTGCTCTTTGGACTTCTAAAGAAGTTAATGCCTTGTTTTGGTTCATGCCAGCAGAGCAGAGGACAAATTCGCCTTAGACCCAGCCTATTCCAGGGTCTCTTTCTCCTCAAGTCCTGCCAACAGCCAACAGCCAACAGCAAACCTTTCTTGCTAGTTTTGAAAGGGGGTATGGACAGGATGGAGTGGGAGAGCAGTGAGTGCAGACTGGTATAGTTCTTCAGAAGTTTGTCTGACACTTGCCTCCAACTTCCCATCCCATCCCTAGCTAGCATTTATTCCTTTAAATTAAATGTGTGAAAGACCAAGATATGAGAGAAAGAAAAAAAGAAAAGGAAAAGAAAGGCCTGATTTTTTTTTTTTGGGGGGGGGTGAGGGCAGGGAGTTTATGTTAAGAGATGGAGGAGAGGGCTCAGCAGATGTCCTGAGGGAGGGAGTTTTCCTGAGAAAATGATACACATCTCTGTGGGGGACAAATAGGAAGAAAGCAGCTGAAAGTATGGGGGAAGGGCTTGTCTGAAGAGGGAACAGCATGCTTGAGCTGAGGAGATCCTGAGAGAGGGATCTACTCCGCAGAGAGCTGCAAGACTGGGAGAACTGCCCAGCAGGCAGCAAGGCTGTCCTGAGGGCTAGGCCTTTGCTTATAAACTAGTGAAAAGTCTGAAAATCTGGGAGGGGCCCCATGGCCTATCCAGACTATTGATCAGAGAACAATCCATGGGGACCCTCTGTCCTCCTATCCACAGAGGAGAGCATCCAGTCCTTTCTCTGGTCTACCCCAAGGGTCTGACAGAAAGAGAGAAGAGGAGATTGGAGAACCCCAAGAGCTTGCAATCAAAGCCCTTTCCCCTAGTGGTAATTGTCCCTTTCATGTCAAATACTCTTCCAGAAAACAATGGTCACATTTCTTGGTCTCTTGGGCTGACCACATGTGGTTAGATCGTTAATTTTTGTCTTCAGAATACCCACAAAAAGAGAAGTCACCACTGGGTATGATACGTGGTCCCCATCTACTCGCCACTCAGACTGCACAGCTCAGGCTCCCACCAAGCGTGGGGCACTGGAGGATCTACCCTCCACTCTGCACTGGAGGATGTACCCTACACCCAGCACCCCATCGGGCCCTGATCCCAGGCACACTCCAGCCCGCGGCCTGTCTCCCCTGCCTCAGTACACAGGGGCTGCAGTTCAAAGCTAATAGAAAACTTCAAGTATGTATACAGCACTTCATTTAAAAAATGATTAAAAGTAGATGTTGGTGGCTCATGCCTATTATAAATCCTTGCTACTCAGGAGGCTGAGATCTGAGAAATGTGGTTCAAAGCTAGCCCAGGCAGGAAAGTGAGCAAGGCTTTTACCTCTCACTAACCAGCAAAATGGTCTGGAAGTAGAACTTTGGCTCAAGTAGTAGAACACCAGCCTTAAGCAAAAAAGCTATGGGACAGTGCACAAGCCCCTGTATAGAGTTCAAGCCCCAGTACAGAGACAGACAGACAGACAGACAGACAGACACACACACACACACACACACACACGGACACACAGAGATATATGGAGGTTCTGAAAGCCTCTGGCCACTCTCAGTGCCTCAAAAAGCTCCACTGTCCTGGGAAACAAAGGACTTCACATGCCACTCTGGAAGGAGCAGTGGTGGAAGCACAGTCTGCTTTCCATGTCTCTACCTTGTCACTGGTCAATCAATACATTGAAAATAAAGGAACTTCTTTTCACTGAAGCACACCTGGCTTGGAACTGATTTCTGAACTTTGTGACCTCAAACAGGTCCCAGCACTGCTTTTGCTCAGCTATACAGCAGGGCTAATAAACTATCATTATTCAGAAGATCATTGTCAAGAAGATCGTGGAAGTGAGATCACATAATCTACAAAGAGTATCATATGTGAATGAAAACTCTTATGCTCAACACTTGCCGGGCTGGCAGGATACCAGGCTTCCTTGGAGCTTGGGCAGCCTGAGGTCCTGGACTTATCTCCTCCATCCCCACCAGTGATTGGCCATTGCTGTGTGCCACACCTGACCCACAACTGTGGGCTCTGTGCATCCACTCACAGCTGCCACAGGGCGGGGTCAGCAAATGTCCAGTCCATTCTGTGCTAGAAGGACACTTGCCACTTTCCCTCAGCTTAGTCCCTAGATGGCTCCATCTGTCACCAGCTGTCAGCTCAATGGTCACTTCTCTAGAATATTCTTCCCTTACCACCTGAGCCCCAGGGTTTGCCATCAAGTCAGGATGGGCTTTGCACAGGTGTCCTTCATTAGTAGAGGAAGTCTGCCGCCTGTACTTTCAACTCCTTTCCAAACCTGCTCTGTCCAATGTGTGAATTATAGTGATTGGTTTTATAAACATGAAGCCAACCTAGCTCTCCGTGGATAAACTTCATTTAGTCACGGTAGACTTCTCTTTTTATACATTATGACATTTGATTTGTAACATTGAAAATTTTTGTGTTTATGTCCATGAAGGATACTGGTGTTTATGTTTTGTTATCTCTTTTTGCTTTACTTTCCCCTTTCTTTCCCTCCTTTTCCTCTCTCTCTTCTCTACTCCCCTTCTTGCTTTTTTCTGTAATCAGTTGGACTGGTTTTAATATCAGGGTAATGATGAACTTTTAGCATGAGTGGCTAAATCTGATATGCTTATTTTTTAACTATTTGAGAGAGTCTACCAATGGTATCTCCAGACCTGAGATTTACTTTGTGGAAAGGCCGTTAATCACAAAATTAGCTTTCTCAAAATATAAGAAACTATTCAGATTTTCAATTATTTCTGAGCCAGTTTGCTAATTTTTATTTTTTAATTTTATATTTAACTCTTCAAAACAATGAACTGAAAGTCAGAGACATTTCCTAATATTTATTCTCCTCCCCCGCCCCTCCATTTCTGCTAATTTGTGGACCTTCTTCATTTCTCTTGCTCAGTGTCATTAGAAGTTTATCAATTTATTGATCTTTTCAAGGAAGTAGCTTATGGTTTCTTTGATTTTTTTCCCTCTATTGCTTGTCTGTTTTCTATTCCATCGATTGCCACTACAATCTTATTTCTTCCTGCTCACTTGGGGTTGAAAGAGATTTCCAGGCATCTGGAGGCTTTTCCAGCCTCCTAAGATGGCGATTTGGTTTGTACTTGCTTATCCTTGGCCCCCTTCGCACCAGAATATATGTTTATGAAGTTCTCAAGTGCTGTCTTAAAACTAAGTGATCCTTCCTTTCACAAGAAGTCGCAGATATCTACTGCACATAAAACTGCCATAGACAGAGTTGGCACCGCCTCAGAGTTAGCAAGCATCAGAATCACCTGGAGGACAGATCAGGCACAGGGCAGATTTCTAAGGCCATCCTCAAAGCCTAGAAGTCACACCCTTGAACTTGAATTTTGAACAAGCTCCCAAATGCTGGTGCAGGCTTGAAGCCACGTTTTGAGCAGCACTGGCTTAGACGCTTACTCCAAGTGGCAAGTGGGGATGTAGAATCTGAACTCAGCACCTCGCTTTATCTAGTTCTACCCAGTCCTGTAGGACTGATTCCAACCTCAGACCTTTCTCTATCCATTAGCCTAAGCAGAGGGGTGAGCAAAAGGTTTTCTTAGCAGGAGGGTGCTAAATATTTGTTTTCCTCATGACTAGAAAACTAGCATGGAGGCACAGGGGATGGGGGGAGAAATCCATCAAATTTAAGTTGTTTAGAGAATAATGTGCAATAATTTTCAGCCACCTTTGCTTGATTATTCTCTGTTTAAAATGTCAGCCTTGTTCCCTCTTGGGCTATCTTTCACCTACAAAAGGCATCTGCCTCTTCCTACACAGTACTTCATTATGTGGGGCCCTTTAATTACATGTGTAAAATGGAATGAAATTTCATACGTCCATATGGAGTTGTGTCAAGCAATATTTTTGTAATGTTACTTCCAGCCATCGTGTGAAAGGTATAGCGTCATTGCCACATAATTTCTTGGAAATTCCCACCTAATTTCTACACGGGTAATGCTAAAACCAAATAAACATTTTTCTATCCCTCCCCCTCCCCACTTCTCCAAACAATCTAATCAACTGCTGCTGTAGTGAAGTTTAAATGTATGGAAAACTCTGGAAGATTCAGACCATAAATTGAGCTCAGGCTCCAAGGACACCCCAAGATGATGGGGGATGGGGGAGTCTTGACTCAGTGAAGGGGAAAAGGGTTGATGCTCTTCTCTTCCTACCCTACGTGGTATTTGGGTAAAATACCACGTTCTACTCAGAGATGAAGAGTGGATGAAAGGGGACCTTTATTGAGGGCACAGCCTGAAAACAGGGTTGCCTGGGTGGCACCGAGTGCCCCTACTGCATCTCCTAGAGGCCTGGAACCATCTCATGCTGGTGAATTCTGACTGTGGCAGTGATGGAATGAGTTCCTGATCTCTTACAGGAAGATTGGGGAATTCACTGATAAGGCTGGCCTCTGCTAAGTCGATGGAAATGAATGAGATTCTTCCCAGTGTACAGGCCTTCATCTGGGCCACACATCTGTGTGCAGTAAGCTTTCGGTAGAACAGTGATCGGTAGATCAGATATACAGGGATTTTGTTGTTGGTTTTTCTTTTGTGCTAGTATTGAGGCTTAAACTCTAGGCCTGGGTGCAATCTGCTTAGCTTTGTTGCTCAAGGCTAACACTCTGCCTCTGGAGCCACACCAATATTTCTGACCTTTGGCTGTTTAATTGGAGATAAAGAGTCTCATGGAATTTCCTGCCAGAGCTGACTTATCCTTATCCAGAGCTTAACCTTGATCTCAGATCTCAGCCTCCTAAGTAGTTAGGATTTACAGACATGAGCCACTGGTGCCTGGTTTCGAGGGTATCTCTTTAAAGCATAGAGCAAAAATGTTTAAAAATTTTTGAAATTAGAATAAAAAATTAAAAACCAGACCAAGGAGGTTCAGCATGTAAATATATTGAGACTTTGAGAAAGATACAGAGAAAATCATGAGGAGAAAATCATCAAAGTTCAGCAGAACTTTCCAGACCTGAAAGATGAATTTTCAGTTTGAAAGGCCCACTGAGCCTTGGTACTGCCTGTACCAAGGTAATAATCACAAAATCAAAATCCAGAGGACAAGATCCTTCAAGCCATGAGTGAGACAGAGAGAGACAAACGTGTCAACCAAAGAACAATTTGAATGGTAGCAAATTTTCTGTGGCCATTCTAGAAGAGAGAAAGTAACTTTACAATAGCTGTGCCAGAAGAGAGAAGACAATAAAATGACACCTTTAGAACTGTAATGAGAAATAATTTCCAAGCTGGAATTATTTTGAGCTGAAGTTATTAAGAAACAAAGTATTAAAAGATGAAAGGAAGAGGCAGGGCATGGTGGCTCGTGCCTGTTATCCTAGCTACTTAGGGGGCTGAGATCTGAGGATCAAGGTTCAAAGCTAGCCCAAGCACAAAAGGACCTGAGACTACGGGAAGTGGGGCTTGGCTCAAGGGTAGGGTGGTAGCCTTGAGCTGAAGAGTTCAGGGACAGCGTCCCCAGACCCACAAAAATAAAAAGGAAGGAAGGAAGGCAGGCAGGCACTATTTACACACTTTCTCCAGATTAGCAGCTGGAGGATGTGTTCCAGCCAAACAGCAGAGTAAATAATGAAAGAGGAATAAAAATGAAACATGTCACCCAACACAAGAAGAATATGCATCTCACTCTCCTGTGTATGATCCTATTCTTGGTTTTCAGGGTTGTTGGAGCAAGGGCTAGAGTTCCTTGGGAAGACCTAGAAGAATTCTACAGAGTCTGTCTTCCCCAGTCTCTTCTATGTAAGTAGACCCTTCTCTCCTCTCCTCTCCTCTCCTCTCCTCTCCTCTCCTCTCCTCCCCTCTCCTCTTCTCTACTCTCCTCTCTAGATGTCTTTAAGTCTGCTGCTGCCTCTGCCTGGAATTTGCTTCCTTGGTCAGTTGCTTCTCTTCACTCAGGCAGTTGTCCAGATGCCACCTCTTCAGAGGTGACATCATCTCTCAAGTGACATCACCTCGTCACTCTTTCCAAACAGCCTAATTCCACCATTGGGCGTTACATTTTAGTCATCTTATTTATTCTCTGTAATTTGTTTATTCTCTGCATTTATTTAGTGTCTGGTTTGTCCAGTAAGGTGTCAGCTCTGTGAGAACAGATACCTCAATCTTGTGCTTCACAGATTGACACATTATCCCAGACCTTGAACAATGCCAGCTCTATAGTTCTTGTCGGAATAAATCTTCTCAAAGAAACAAATAACCTTACACAATCCTTGTAACACTGTGAAGTACTTCCTCTGTTACAGATACGGAGGACCTCAGAGAAGTTAAACGACTGGAGGATCAGCATGTGCAGGGAGGACGTGGAGGAAGAGTTCCGCTTGGTCACATTATGCCACTAGCGCCATTTCCATTCCTACGTGCTTCCTCTCCACCAGCCACTCTCTTCTCCCTCAAATCTGTTCATTGCTTTCCAACTTCAAACCAAAATCCCAGAGCTCGTGTCATATTCCAGACCAATTAAATCAGGACTTTTGGAGACCTGAGACAGCAGACACTCTCCAGGACAGAAGAGACTTAACACAGCCCAGTGATCCCCCACGCAGCCGTGCCTGAGAAACGTCCTGTTAACCCAAGGCTTCTCCATAAGTAGAGGCGGGAATTAAATGAAGTGAGCTGCAAGCCTGTTCTACCATGTTTTAGAATTACTTTTCCTCCCCTGAGGCATTTTGGAGCACAGTCTGCTTCTTCCCAGACCTGGCCTGGCCCAGAGTCTCTGCTCTCACTCACACAGCGCAGCGCAGTGATCACGAGGACCACAGGGGTCAGTGCATCTCAGGCACATGCTGGAACCTGTGTCTGCCCATGGACCGCACAGAGGAGAGCCGGGTGGCAGCTGACAGGTGTTACAAAACGTTGTTCTGCAGAAGGCCCTCTACTAAATGTCTTAGGCTCTACAGATGTTTGTACAGCCTCTTTCCGGTATTATAGTAGTGCAAAAACAGCTGCAGACAATACAGGTCAAAATGACCATAGCAGAGCTCTTATAAAACCTTAGATAAAACTGATGTTGAGATAGACTTGATTCATGGCTAGTTCCCTGCTCTAGACACTGTAGCTTGGGGGCTACCTCACATGACACAAACAATATTCAACAAGAACAATGCTTTTGTGTAACAATGTTCAACAAGAAATGTACTCACTACCTTATGTATGTGACTGTAAGCCCTCTATATATCACCCTGACAATAAAATTGAAACAAAAATGATATTCTCTGAAAAACTCCCAGGGAGGACAGAGGAATGGGCCTACCCTGGACACACAGCTGTGTAGACTGTAAGAAAGGAAAATGGAAAAGGAGGAAGAAGGCCTAAGTCCCTGGTGCTGTTACGGCACACCCAGGCACTAGAAGGGTATTTCTTTATCTATTTATTTGTTTGTTTATTATTTTGACAGTATTGATGCTTGAACTAAAGGCCTCACACTTACCCTACTGGCAAGCTACCACTTGGGCTCTGTCTACAGCCTGACTTTTGCTCGTTTCTTTGGAAATGGAGTCTCTAGGATCTTCATGCCCAGGCTAGGGTCAAAACTTGATCTCAGCCTCCTGAGTAGCTAGGATGATAGGCTTTAAGCCACTAGCTCCCAGAGAGGATGTTACTATTTTTGTTATATTTTTATTGTTTTAATTGGAAACTATATTTCATTATTTTTATTATCACATATCTATCTATCTATCTATAATTTTTCTTGTTGGTCATGGGGCTTGACCTCTGGGGGGCCTGGGTGCTGTCGCTGAGCTGGCTACCGCTCTACCACTTGAGCCACAGTACCAGTTCTGGTTTTCTGGTGGTTAATTGGAGATAAGAGTCTCAAAGACTTCTGTGCCCCAGCTGGCTTTGAACCGTGATCCTCAGATCTCAGTTTCTTCAGTAGCTAGGATTATAGGCACCTGGCTACATTGTCTTTATTTAACAAATCACTTTATAGATACATTTTCTTGGTTGATGTCACATTTCCTTCCTTGTTCTTCCCAATCTCTCTCAAGCCCTCCCCTCAATTTTCTTAGTTTCATAAGATATGCATTAAATGTTATGACTGCATTCTCTCCACTTTCCTTTCTACTCCCTTTTCTGAGCCTCCTTACCTTCCCCTGTTAAATCCTCACCTTCTAACTGCCAGTTTCCTGGTGTTCATTTTATTGGACTATAAGTTTTCTTTCCTAAGAAAGAAATTATACTGTTTGAATTCTCCCTTGCAATCAGTTAATACATTTGTGTACGCTTGCATGCAATCCCATATGGGCTTACTTGTACATTTGTAAATTAGCTCTATGCAAGAAAGACCAAGGTCTGTTCTGTGAACTTTCATCACAGTCATAGCAGTAGAGGCTCCAGAATCATCTTTGCAAAATGTCTGCTCTGTTCCTAGCCTCTGCTACTGCTCGGGAACTGAGATGGACAAGGCCCCGACCCACGGACACATTCCCTCCCTCATGAGAAGACAGATACACGAAAATGCCATGAACCAGAACTTCAATCTGAGCTTCACTGTAATTCAGTGGACTCTCAAGTGGGTTCCTCCCCACTTCTCTGGAGCCAGTATCCCTTTCTGACTTTCCAATCGTTTTAAACATCTGTGCCAGACTTCAAAAACATATGGCCTAGCTCCTTCCTGTGGGTAACTGGCTCTGTCTTTAAAGAGCTGACTGTCATTTACTAAGTAATTGTGATTCTGGGGAGGAGATTGATTACCAACATTTCCTGGACAGCAGTGATTGGACTGACTCTAGTCACGTGACCCAAGCCAGCCCTGAGAGAGACAGTTCAGGTATGTTTGTAGCAAACTTTCTAGAGTGAAGCCTCCTTGCTTTTGGACTTCATTTTGAGACACCAGAGGTCTGGAGAGGCAGAAGGGGTATACCTATGGAACTAGAGCAGAGAGGAGAGACAGATACCAAGTCTGTAGACCAGTTCTTAAGCACCTGCATTCAGCCAGCCAGTCCAGTAACTTTTCAGTTATGTAAACCACCAAATCCCCCCCTTTTTGCTGCATAAACCATTCAAATTGACTTTTGGTCATTTATAACCAATGCAATCCAAATAATTCTGTACTTGACCTCACCAAAGCTTTGTAGGGTTTTGCTTTGTTTTCTTTGTAGGGTCATACATGTCTTCAACTCTCTGACATCACTTGCCTCTCAGACAGCCAAGCAGCAAACTGGCATAAAATTCACATATTGAAATGGTCAGACCCCCATAACACAAGCTGACCAATCAATAAACTTGTTTAGCAAGCCCAGTATTTCTTTAGACCCATCTTTATTGCAGACTTTGAAGGAGGCATAGGGTTAAATTTAATTTCCTCCTAACAGCTTATTAAAATTTAAGCAATGTATTTCAGTTCCAAGTTCTGATGAGACAGTTTAACTCTTCCTAGATTTTCTTGTTTAAATTAACTGGACTTTCGCCGTTCCCCTCAGTAGAATTGCAAAAATAGAGAACCCCAGATATCACACTCAGTTTGGCAGGCATTTGAGATTCAACAGCTTGAAAAATGATCTGGGTCTGTGTACTGTATTTATAGCCTCAGTATTCATCCTGTAGTGTGTCTTGTGTGACAAATAGCTGTCCGGGGCAGGTGTGTTTGGCTGACACACCCAACACACCGACTCCCTGCCTTCCTGGCACCTGTAGGGTCCCAGGTACTTCTGTAGCTGGAGCCACAAAAGTGCCTAGGCCTAGGGACAGATGGCTGTTCTAGAATTCACTTCTACCTTCTCCAATGACTTAAACTCATTTAGCAGCTGTTATTTTCATATTCAAAACAATGTGTCTTTTTTTCTAAGTGAGTTAATTTCTTTAAAAGCAAATGCTGTTAAGGGATTTCAGAAGGGATTTTTAAAAATCCATATATAGACTGTCATAGTAGTTTTTGCAAGGAAACATATTCTAACTCCAGTGAGAGCCAGGAGTATCCTCTTTGGTATGGGAGAACCGTGGCTCCCCTGTGCGCAGTGACCTTCACTGCTCTGTGGTCATGATCCCTTGGGGGCTTTGTGGCCTGCCTTTGTTACCTGCCTGTGCTGTAATGTCTGTGCTGCTTTCATTTCCCAATGTATATTGCAACTCTACAGCTGGGATCTCACAGAAAGGACCGCCCTCTTTGCATGAAAGAACGTAGCTTGGAAATACCAAGTATGTATTTAACTCAACCTGTGATATCACTTTCAAATAGAACTACAAATAAAATTCAAAGAATGTACGAATCATTGCCCTTGTTTCTGTAGACCTAGTATGGCATGGAAATATTAGCTGATTGAGTTCTAAAATCAGAAACTTTATAGATGACAGTAGGGTTGACAATGCTTTTTCTCAACTTAACTTTTGGGGTTTACCTGATGATTCAAGCCATATTAGGGGCTGTTAGAGGCTGTCTGTGTTCTGGTCCTTAAAATCTTCAATTATTTTTATGTATGCCTTATAGCTCCTAGTTCTAATTATTGCTATTTTTAAAACATTGCCTTCTGTGTGGATGGCAGTAATGTTGACAGAAATATCAATACAGAGAGTGTATTGAGGGTAGACTTGTTTTTTTGTTTTTTGCTGATTAGTGGATTTGATTTCTTTTAGTCTTCTATAGAAATATTAGTTAAATTTGATGGTCAGTTCCCTGGGTGACTCACTCTGTCCAGTGTCCAGCTGTATGCACACTGGAATCGACTGGTTTGAGCACTTCTGAAAGTAATGCCCCAGCAGTGTTTTTGGGGTCTCAGAAGAGGACGACCCGGCTGTTCTATGAATCACATTTCAGCAAGCAAGGCTCAAGTACAGGGTGTTGCCTGGACCACGTGTTTCTTTTGCGGGAAAGGAAGGAGAGGATAACGGAGTGAACAGCTGCTCCTGAGGCAACCTTGTGGGATCCCGGTGCCCGCTCTACCCAGAGGCAGCTGTTTTCCTTCCTGTCCCATAGCAGAGGCTTGTAGATCAGGCCTCCTGGGAAGCATCTCTGAGCACAGTGATGAGTGTCTAGAAAGGGCTAAGGCAAACCTCTAAGAAGCTTCCTGTGTTCTGCCTGTGCTTCCCAAGTTGTAGCCAGCATGCCTCGAAGGCGGGTTAGGGCAGCTGCTGTGGAGGGAGGGAGGCAGGCAGCCTACTGTGTGAGTCCTACAAGCTTAGATTGCTGCTGCCCTTGTCCCTGTCACACTTCCTTAGAATGGCTCCCCCAATAGAAACAGTGACTTTTCAATGAAGAGTATTGTGCAGATGAAGTAACTAATATTTGTAACCCTAAAAAGATAGGCATGCCCTACTCCTGGTTCACTCCTGACACCAACTAAGCTCCTTGCTGGCTCAGAATTTCTCTGTGCTCATGCTCTGCATTTTGTTTTGCTACTGCTGCTGCTGGTGGTCTGACTTCAGCCTTTCATTTCATTGTCCCCAATATGCCTTGAGTAGTAGGGATTTCTAATTCAGACTATAGCGAGGAACACTCGGTTCAGAGGAGTTACTCGGAGAAGTCACAGGACTGATAAATGGCAGAGCCAGCCTCCTGTCTTAGAAAACTCCATGTTATTTCATTTCCTGGGCTTTTTAACCCTTCCCCCACCCCACCCCAAATGCTAGGTTGTCAGAATTCAAGCTTGTGATACATAATTTGCCTGAGATAAAAGTGCCAGAAATGTGCGTTTTCTCTAATGAGGCCTTTTAAATAAAAAACACCAAAAGCAGCCATCACTGAGCCTCCCTTGCTACTGAGAGCATGTTCAGTCCACCCTGCTGGTGGGGGTGGGTTACTCATTCTGGATATCCCAGTACTAGCACAGCTTTTTGGCAAGTCCATCTTAAAGGGACTGCTCCCTTGAACTCACTACCAACCTATCAGACTCTGTGCTGCTGAAATTGCGTTGCAAACACCTTAGAAACAGATATTGCTGGAGGAGATGGGGTCATTCTAGGCAAGGCTGAGTGCTTTGCCTTCTGCTGTCGGCTAAGAGGCTTGGAGAAGTCAGGTGAGAGGCTGGACCTGGATCTCCTCCCACACACATCTCAGCTGGACATTTATGCTCTGAAGTCAGGCAAACAGGCAGTGACATTCTTGTATGATCTCTTGACAAAAGAAAAAATATATATTATATACATTTATCTAATATATATGTATATATATATGTATGTGTATATATAGATATATAGATCACCTGGATCTTGTTCCTCCCTCTAAATCTACAGGCGTGGCCTGCTGCTGTGGTGTGTGGCCCCTCCCGAACAGAGGCAGCAAGTCTTCCCAGGCTAAGGACTGCAAGGCACAGAGCCAAGCCTCTCCCCACCCCCCCCATCCCCAGGCATGCAGAGAGAAGGCTATAGGCAGTGGCAGTTGGGGTTTTTTGAACTCCATGAGAACAGTTTTTGTGAGGCACAGAACCAAAATGAACACAGAGGTCATAAAACAAAATTTATCTTTAATTGGTAAGTGTCAACAGCAGTACAAAAGATGGAGTGATGACAACTAGATTAGGATAGAGGACAGTCTTGAGGTAAATGAGCATAAATAGGCAGTTCTTATAGACACTCCCCTGCAGGCGTGCGCCACAGCATGGCATATACATTATCACCAAGGATGGTAGGTCTAATACGTCAGGAAAGCACCTTGTGCAAAAAAAAGGAAAAAAGGAAAAGTAGCTAAGGTGCCAGCATACGCCAGGATAGATAAAGACAGTGTGTCTTTCAACTTTGTCTTTTCCCTTATTCATGAGGCAGAGGAGGGGAAGACTCAGAGAAGTGCCACCAAAAGATTATTCCATGTTGAGTTTTCTCTCACGGCAATACTGCACAACAAAATCCAAGAGGTTTGTGTATGCAACATAGCTAAGAACAATGACCCATTTCTTTACATTTGAAGAGCTTTTCCACTCCCCTCCATCTCTTTAAATCCTTAGCAAACTTCTCTTTTTTTCTCATTATCAAGAGGAGAGTGTGAGAAAGATGTGATGGCCACCCTTAAGGTCATTTAAAAACTTTACACTGGACTGTACAAGATTTTTTGATAAACTATTTACATTTTCAGACTTTCAAACATATTCAAAGCAGCAATAGACACTAGTTTTTTTGTTTTTGTTTTTATGTTTTTGTTTTCTAATTGCCCAAATAGTTACCAGCCATGGGCCAAGTAGGTACCTGCATTATACATAGAATTTCTACAAAGAAAATCTGCACTTAAAACTTGCTCAAGGGTGTATTAAATGTCCCCAGATTCTCAAGGGTCACACCCATAGTGTTGCCATAAAACCAGAGCACAGTACCTTGACAACAGCGTTGCGGTTGTCCCAACAGCCCCACACAAACTTTACACTTTGAAACAGCAGCCAGCATGTCAGTCCAGCATGTCAGTGAATTGTGCTGATTAAATTAACATAGAATACAATCTCACAATATACATCACAAACAAATTACAATGTGGGGAAATAAAAGAGTTACAGTAAGATAAGTTATGTAGTAACAGCTTATAAGCTTGTCTAAGGTAATAA
Source organism: Megascapheus bottae (assembly GCF_031878675.1). NCBI lineage: Eukaryota > Metazoa > Chordata > Mammalia > Rodentia > Geomyidae > Megascapheus > Megascapheus bottae. Next base: position 33,591,563 of record NC_143524.1, on the reverse strand, counting down.
AAATTTTACATGGCAAATACAATAATGAATGAACATAAATGCTAAGCATTCTAATTTGCAGCAAGCTAGAGAAGGATACAATAAAGACTGCAGTTTCCGAAAAGATGCGCACACACATATGACAAAGGAAGACGAACGGAGAATGCCCACGAGCAGACCTGCAATGTGCGGCACACGAGACAGTTAAATATTTGCACATTCCCCATACTCCAAGAGCACCAGCGCCGAGGCCTCACTGTGTACTTGTGGTTCTTCAGGAATAAGAAACTGAGAGCCAGAAATGTCACCAAATTGCTTTCAAGGGTTCCTATTGCCACAGGCACCCATTAAAGGAGCACCTGGAGTAAGACGACTTCAGCCCCTATTCCACTCATCCCTACCTCTGCCCCAAAGGTACTGGCATCCCCAGCACTTGTTCATGAGCTTCTGCAAGGTAAACGATGGGCTGGGGTAAAAAGGAAATGAGTTTTCATATCAACATTAGCAAAGGGGCAGGCTGGATCATCTATGGCATCAGAAACAGAACGTGATTGGCAGGCATAACAGAGCTGTTTATGAAGGGAGAAAACACGTCAGGGGACAGATGGCTTAAGGAAATGATGCAAGTGCTTTTGTAAAAGGACAAGTGAGGTCATATGATATTATTATACTTTGAGAAGTGAGCGTTAAGTGCCAACTCAATCCTTGGACCAATGTGTACAACATCAGGCAAGGCTACAGCCACCATTTCTGTCACTTGCTCATTAAAAAAGGAAGACCTGGTCATTTAAATACATTCCTCTAGCTGCATTTCTTTGCAATTGTTGGCACTTGGTACAGGACTTCTTGTAGGTCTGAAAACTATGAAGTGATTTCCGCCCCCACCCCCATTCCCTAATGAGTTGGTAGAAATCCATTCTTTGCAAAATGAGTGAATTGAGAGCAGCTGCCTCAGCAGTGGCATTCAGGGGACCAGGCCACCTTCCCATTAAGGGGCTGGAGACAATCCCAGCTTTCAGCTAGTGCCTGCAACTCCTGGCTCAGGAGGGTGAAAACCAAAGGAACAACTTGGCTCCCTAAGGCAATGAATGTTGCCTTTAATTTCAGCCCTAGATAACACCATGTCAAACACACCTGGCTCCTGTGGGGTTAATGTCCAGGAGAGGCTCAATAGCACTGTGCATCCCACCCCTGAATTTAGACATCCGCCGTGGAGTCCCTGTCAGGACCCTGGCAAATGAAATCAGGCATGAGGACAAGGCTAGAGGGTATCAAGTACCAAATGGAGCAAACTGATGGATGATGGGCTCCTAAAAGGCTGAGCCAGCTACCAAGGACTACAACAAAGCTTCCCTACCTCCCTGCAAAGGCCACCACCTGCAATTTTGCCCATGAAGTAAAGAAATTGCTGACCTGGTTGCTTGTGTCTGCAGATGAACCTTTCTGTTCCCTCCCTCCTTCCCTTCCCTCTCCCTCCCTCCCTCCCTCCCTCTTCTTTCCCTCCCTCCCTCCTTCCCCCCTCCCTCCCTGCCTCTCTTCCCTTCTGTCCGTCCTTCCTTCCTTCCTTCCTTCCTTCCTTCCTTCCTTCCTTCCTTCCTTCCTTCCTCCCCCCTTCCTTCTCCATATGGCCCATTTTTTCAAGGAGAGGATGGTCTAGTGTCCTTATTCCCAATGACAAAGAAGACCCTGATGTGTTAAGTTCTGGAACAAAATCATTTTGGCCTTTGATTTGAAGATGCTATAGAACAGGGAATACCAAATAAGTTTTTTAATGATCTTGGACTGGCTTGGCAGGGTTTTTAATCATAGCCAGTCTGAGACACAGATTTTTACCTTTAAAATGGAACTCATGCTTCTTGCCATGGAATGATCACAAAACACAGGTTTCTGTGGATTCACAAAACAAATGGACTCTCTCCTAGCCAATGGAGAACATGCAATTTATCAACTTAAGAAAGCAAGGGAGGAGTCTGAGTTTGTGGACAGTTGGCCAAACTGCAAGAGGAGCCGAGGGAGGGGTCTCAATACCGGGGTTGCAGGACACAGAATGCCTGCTCATGGGAGCCATGGGAGCGAAGGCCCTGCATCTGGGAGGCACAGACAGGTCAGCCTTTAGTGGAGTCCAACATGGACGGAGAGAAAACAAAAAGAAAACATAACTTATATCTCATCAAGAATTCATGAACCAAAAATAAATTCTATTTCTATGTTATATTTACACAATTAGAAAAATCTAAAATGAGATGGTAAAGTCATAAGAACTTTGTTTAAGCCCCACTGAAATAAAACAAAGTAATCCCTATGATTGTCAGTCTTCTTTCCCATGGATATTTAGAGCCAAAGTTGGCTAATAAATAGAATAAGCTGTGTATGCACAAAATTTAGATTCAGATACAGCCTTACTGTCTGTCTGAGCCAATGAAAGGGGCGTTTACAATCAGATCAGTCCTGAATAGCCTTTCACTTTGAAGGACATAACTAAAAGTTACTGAACCCCCATACTGAGGCAGAGCTGGAGCTAAAACAAAGTGTTCTTACACACATGTATTTTGCATAAATAAATGAAATAACAAGACATAAAAATGACTCAAATCCGGCAACTGTGAGGCAAGCCCACACGAGTCGAAACAGATGACTTTTGTTCGGGTAGTTTTCGTACAACAGTTTCACATTAGTCAGAAGTGATAAAAAATACCATTTATATCCAGTGCTTATAACACTTACGAAACAACATCTGTGAGTGTGTGTGTTTTTTGTTTTTTCTTCTTCTTACTACAAGCAAAATCAAGTTTCAGTCCTAAAGAACAGTCCTCTGTTCTCCACCAGCCCAGAATATAATTTTGGCATGGTCATAAAAACAAACAAAATTAACCTACTATGCTAAATGTTTGCCTTTGTGCAAAATTAATTATATACAATACAATGCTAGCCGTACAGCACTCTACCAATGCAACACAATAAAAAAATGGAGTGACAGCAAAAGCCAAAAAACCAAAGAGAAAAAGAAAAACAAAAACATGAGAATGAACTGAGGAGGAGAGTTGTAAAATCAAAGAAATCAGTAAGACATAATAAATACTCATTTTTTAAGAAAAATGATCTCCTCCTCATTTGAAATAAATGTACAATAACAAAACTCCAATCCCCAATCAATGTTAAGAACAAAACATTCCTATCAGTACCTTAACAGCTCATAGAGCGCATTCCCAGCTAATAACTGAGCCAGATCTTGTCTAGACCTATTTATTGCTATTAGGTATGGCCTGGAGCACTCTTTAAATAAATATGAAGGTATACTATTTTCTTCCAAGTGACAAAATGGCTCAAGAAATCTGTTGGGGCTGTTCCTATGTCCCACTGATGAGATTCTGGGTTGTCCCATATTAGGCAAGCTGTCCCATGCACTGACACCCTCCCATCGACCCATTCTGCCTGGTGAGGCTCCCCCAGAGGCAATCAGGTCTGAGTTCAGGAAGGTCAACATGGCAGAGCTGAGCTCCCTGCAGTTAGGAGACGATGAGTGGCCCCTTGCAGCCTCCTGGCCTAGTCACATGCTCCAGAGCACGCCTTGACTGACAAGTGCAGTTCATTTGGTTCATATGAGGGCAGGTCCCCCCATTCAGCCATGAAAAGGAGGATCAGACAGAGGAACTTGTCTGCTGCCCCACAAACTATCCATTCCCCAGACTTAACAGTAGGAACATATCATATAGGGAATGTATTTTCCCCCTTCTCCTTCCCTATTTTCTTTCATTCTCTGGATGTATGACTATCTGCTTCTTATCTTTGTTTGGAGGCTGTCAGATGGCTTCTCACATCCTAGCAATTTTGCAAAGATCTCCCGAGATGGCAAGCTTAGGTGCCATGCTGTGACAGCTCCTTTGTGGCCTGCCCACAGAGGCTGTGTGCACTGGGCTTCAGGTGAGCCACAAGGCTCTCCTTAGAGACTTAGCAGGGACCATTATTGTCCCCCTCTGTTGCATGGAATTCAGGGGAAATGCCACCGATGCACATCGCATCCCTCCCTGCCAAGTGAACTTGGGAGAACTCCCTTAATCGGTGAAAGGTCACAGTGACCCTTGAGGGCACCTATGTTTAGGTGTGAGACTGTACCCCTTCACTCCAAGACACAGCCTCAAGCCAGACGTACACTCATCATTCAAAACAACGATGCAGGTATTTGATAGTACCTTATTTCCGAAATGTTTCCAGATGTTCTGGGGACATACACCTTTTGTATCTAGCAGGAAAAGGAGGTGGAAAGGGCTGAAAATTCTTCAGGGAAGGAGGGTTAAAAATTCTTAAATTAATGCCACCAATAATTTTTAAAAAAATAAATAGTAAGTAGACCCTTGACATTCTGGAATGAATAAATTATTTAAGAGAAAATGTGTCAAAGCTTGAATGTCAGGGTACAAGGCAAAGGGAAAAATGGATGTAGTGAGAGGTGGCCTCAGGCCGAGAAGACCCCCATACTGGTGTCTGGTGTGTGTCATTCCACGTCCTGCACTGATGGCACAAAAGAAGCAAACACAATTGCACTGTGGCAACCTCATGCATTCTTTACATCTTGTCTCCAGATTCCTGAGTACGTTACCATTTTCTGGAAAAAAATTAATAAGAAAAGAAGGTATGGTTTGCTATTTTATTTTCAGATGCCAAAGATTGTCTAAGACTTTGCAGTGTCTCCTTTAAGACTTTGAAAATATTAAGATTCAAAAGTTATGAAAAAAGTTTGGCACATTCAAGGTTTAACTCTACGTGTGGACAAAATGGAATTCCGAGGCCTTTTCTGTATGCTCTCCATGCAGCTGCACACGCCGTGGACTTGTCCTGTTTCACAAGACGAAATCTTGTTGTTTTCAAAAGTAATTCAGAATAAAAACACATTCACAACCTGTAGGCCGGCACAGCATACCTGAGTGAGAATGTTTAACCCCATCTAAAACAGTAACTTAAACCTTTATCAACATCCAAAAAGGAAAAAAAAAAGACAAAAATATAAGACTTGTAAGACAGCTATGGGTTGAGATAAGTTTTCAAGTCCTGGTGTCTCATATTTAATATGTCTTCACCTAAATTAAAAAACAACAACAACAACAACAATAACAATAACGACAAAAAACTCAAGTTCATGAAAAAAATCAGGGAAAACTTAATCTGTCTCACACTTTACGAAACAATTAAGACCATTCTGCTGATGTAATTGTGGAGCCACAAATGCATGCGGGCTCTTTAAGAACTTTTTTGTTGGGGGAGGGGGGTGAAATGTCAAGAGTACTTTTTTTTTAATTCAGCAAACAACTACTCCTCAGTTGGCACTGACAGCCTCCGGGGCTTCGTTTTCACTGCTATAGTCTGATTTGGGATCATCTTCATAGTCATCATACATTTCCATCTCATCCTCTCCATTCATCATTTCATTTCCAGCTAAGCTCCCACCGTCTGTCTTCATGGCATATGCACTCTGGATGACTGGGAGACCGGGCTCTGGGCTGGCCGAGGTGCTAGAGCAGTCAGATGTCATCTGAGGTGATGGTGTGGTTGTTGCCATAGTAATAGCACCAGGATACACAACACCTGTTCCTGTGGTGATTGGAATCTGAGGCTGTTGCCTGTATAGATTAAAAAATAAAATAGGGGAAACATCTCTATATATGTTTTTTCTCTATGACTCTGGACTTGGTTTCTGCTGCTCCACGGAACCTATTTACTATTGCATGCTAAGGAGCCTCTCCAGCTCTTGCCTCTTCCATTATATCATCAAGTTCCCCTCTCCTCTGGGCCATTCCCACCAAGCCAGTTATAGTACAGCCCCCTTCAAAACACTTTTTTCCCTTGGCTCACATCCCCTCGAGCTATTGTACATCTTTTCTGATTTCTTTCCTCTTAAATCTTCCTTAAATTCACTTCAACAACTCCTAACACTACACTGAAACAGCCTTGGATCAGTCCAACAATCTCCATACTGTTCAGTTCAAATGTCAGTTCTCAGTTTGCCTCTTACTTGACTTATTCCATGAGCAGCATTTGATACAGTTGGGTACTTTTCTCTTAGCTGGGGCATTATATCCTATAACGTACTGAACACTCTTTTCTAGTCCTCTCTTTCTACCTTGGTGGCTGCTTCTTATCCCTGGCTTCTGACATCTAAGAACTGAAGCACCTGTGAACTTGGTCCTTGGACCTCTACTATGTGACTTTGTCCAATTTTATGACATTAAAGATGAGCACTAAAATTGTAGCTACTTAGGAAATCAAGATCCAGAAGATCAAAGCCAGCATTGATAGAAAAGTCTGTAAGATTCCATCTAATCACCAGCAAAAATAACCAGCAAAAAGCTGGCCTGGAGGTATGGCTCAAGTGGCAGAATGCCAACCAATCTGGGCAAGTAGAAGGCCCCGATTTCAAACCTGGAAAATGCCTCACTTCTAAAATGCAGACTCATATGCAAATGCTTATTTGTATCTGGATGCCTGAACACCATCTAAATCTTAAAGGTGCAAAACGGAACTGGTCATTCTCCCACAAGTCTGTTCTTCACACAGCCATACATTATCATCCCCTAATGTTTACTTCACTTCTCAAATGAAGGAATGTCTTAGGACAGTAGTCTTTAGTAACTGTATTTCTTTTAAATCCTCTATTTGTACAACCAATCAGAAAATATAGTTGGTTAACCCTTAAGAAAACGTCTGGATCTCATGTGTTTTTTACCACCTCCACTTCCACACTCCTGGTCCCAGCTGCCATCTCCTCTAAAAGCAAGACTTCCTATAGGCCATTCCTTTCTCAGCCAAAGTCAGAGGACAGCACTGACTTCAATAATTTTCAATTTCATTCAGAGTCCAATTGAAAGTTTGCACAATGGCACAATCTTTCATTCAATTTGGCTTGTCATGCCTCTGACATCTGTTACTGGTTTCCCTATGCCCCTGTCATTCTGTTTTCTTTATTTCTCTTTGAATAGTGAGGCACAGTTTTGCCTCAAGATTTTGATGCCTGCTTCTTTCTCTGCTCACTTCTAGGTGTCTTACAGCTTGCACCCTCACCTACTTGGGTCTACACACACACCTTCTCGGTGAGGTTTTCCTCTGACCTCTCTATTTAACATTGTATCCATCCTCTGACGCTTCTTGCCACTTTCCTTACTTTACATTTTTTTCTAAAGTACTTATGGATATTTTTACAGTTATTGTTTGACTTCTTGACATTTGTGACTAGAATGACAGGAATCTTCACTGACATAGCTCCAGAATCCAAACAAAACTTAGAAGATAGAAGGCACTGAATAAACACCTGTTGAATGAATGGAATAAATGAATATTCATTCATTTATAAACTAGATAAATGGGAGAGACAGAAAAAAAACCTCTAGGTAGTCTATTTCAGAAAAGGTATTATAAAACCAGATAGCTAGAAGGGAGGGCAATGAGAAAGGATCTGAATATAACCATCTTTAGAGGCTTGAATCTGTTCTGATAAGCAAGGAAAAGATCTAGGAGAGACCAAAGGAGAGGACTAGGACCAATTTTTATGGGAGCAGACAGGCTAATTATGTCTTAGTTTAGTAAAAATCATTTTCTGACACTGGGAGATGTTCCATAAAGGAACCAGTTCCCATGGGAGGTGGAGAGGGCTCTGCCCTCCAGGATCCAGAGCAGAATGTTGCAAGGACACCTGGAGTGGCTGGATGTGAGATATATAATGCTGAGATTCTTTTAAAGTAGAACTGCTTCTGTGGTTGCAAAATCATAAGCTAACATTTACATTGATCTTTGGTTATCAACATGAAAAAGGTCTAAAATTTTAAGTGAACATAACTGAAGAAATCTAGAGTTTTCTAGGACTTTCAAAATATTGCTCGACTTGGCCTCTTAGATTTTCTTTAGTGCCAAGAAAATCCCTAAGCTGGTCTTTAAAAAAATTTTTTTTTAATTGAACATCTTACACTTTCCCAACGTGCTCAAAGGTCTCCATTTTATGGAAGCAAAAAAAATCTTTTTTCTGTCAATCTGACCTTCCCAAACCCAAGTTCACTTCTCAAGGATGCCCCATGTTGGTTGGCTCTATTACATAGAAATCTCAACTCTACTTTGTCTTGATCAAAATCAACATTTCATTATACATTCAGTGTACTCTATGTTCTTTTGTATGGACCACACTGTTATTTGCTAATCTATTCGTGTATGTTTCTGCTTTTTGAACTACAAAATTTTTGGAAATCTCATGTATACAGAAATAATGCTTCATGCTATATTAATTTAGTATGGAGGTAGGTATCTAAGTTAATTTCAAATAACTTCTTAACAATTGACTGCTAATCGATGAATAAAAGGCAAATTGGGCCAGCATGCTTGAACTTTGTCTATTAGGAACTACTTTCCTAGAAGGAATTTCTTCCTTCCTTTGCAAATCAGTTTCAAAACACTGCACATTTCACAATAGGAGCAGCAGGAACGTATTGAACTCTACAGGTCATAAGTATGCACAACCAAACAAAAGTTGGAGATGCTGGCTGAGGTATGAACCGACGGAGGTGAGCAAATAAAGGTGTGTCCTGGATGGAGCTCAGTATCACCACTTGGTTTTCAAATCACAAGAACAGTTCTAGGGTGCACACAGTGGCTTTGCCCATTGTAAAGGGATCACATGGTTCACTGGCCAAGTCCCATTCTTTGCTAATCCTTCAGATTCTTACAGTGGATAAATTGGCAACAAGTTTGGTTTAACGGCAAGACTATATACAACACATCACTGTGCTGATACTGTAGGAAGGAATGGAAATAAATAATGACAGTCTTATCATGTTATTAGTGGAGGTTCCAATCCAAGTGCTTTACAGGACAGTACTAGAAGCAGAGTGGCTGATTTCTGTCAATCCACTTACACTGGTAATTTTAAGCATCTCAGGAGTATGATTCAACTGCTTTAGGATTAAGATCAAAGTAGCAAAGTCACTTGTAACATAAAGCACTGGGAAGTAATATTTCTAAGATAGTAAGAAATATATTCTTGGCTCATGGCATTTTTCTGCAATAACAATATTTATTCTAATTTGGGGCCTTACCATATGCCAGGCATTGTTCTAAGCACTTTTCATGTGTAAAGTTATTTGATATTCAGGATGGATTTTCCTTGTTAGCATTACTGTCATTCTCATGTTGTATATGAGAAAACAGAGGGAGAGAGAGTTTAAGTAAGTTGTCTAGGTGCAAGTAGAGAGTTCACAGGAGTAGAGATTGATATGTGTTAGCTACTACAGCAATGAAAATGCATCAATTGAGCCAGAACAGTGTGACTCTAGAATTGGTGCTTGTCACCACTCTTCTTCATAGGCTCTAAACAATTTGTAGTCTCTAATTGAGAGGGATATGAAATAGCAAAAGGCATATGTTTCATATTCACATAGCGTGTGAATTCTGCCATTCACTAGCTGTGTGGCCTTGAATAAATTACTTAGCATATGAACACTTTAGCAGGGATGATATGGCTTATCTTGTAAATCTGATGTATTTTCAATAATCTGTAGAGTTCACTTTGCAGAGTATATTGAATATACTCAATATTTAATAATTTACTACTATTACTGCTTAAACAATAACCTCAAATTTAATATTTAGAGTACCTGAATAACTTTCCACCCGTTTACAGGCAAGTTACTAAACATATTTTCAAACAAAAAGGGCATTTAGCTATAATTCTTCACAAAAAGGGACAATTGGAGCTATGTCAATCCACAGAATATAATTTCTACATTAATAATATTTTGTAAGGGTTATTATAAAATTCTGATAGTTAATTTTCCCATTAAACGGCTTAAATCCCAGGTAAGAGCTAAATCTATCTCATGTTATTGACAAATTCATTTTGTAATAGCTAAGTAAAAAAAATCTTAACTCATCAGTATAGTCAGTAAAATGAACAAAAATGTTGAGTAATGCTGTTTTATTGGCTTGGTAGTTATGCGTGTCTTTTCAAAATCAGCCATAAAAATTGATCTTATCCTTACTCCAGCAAGAAGTCAATAGTAATGTTGGAAATTTTTGTTTGTTTTTTTTCCTCTGCTCTTCTTGTCATAACTTCACATCTAATGAAGATCAATTTCCAAAGATGAAGCTGTGTTAATAATCTATCAAATATAACTGCTTAAAAATACAAATCCATAACTGGAAATAATACTTGGCTCTGTACAGCAAATATTACCAAAGCAAAGTAGAGGGAAATGTTTTGCATTGGGGATTTAAAAAAACAAAAACAAACAAAAAAATCCAGAACATTCTGATCATTGCCTTTACTTCTGTATGACCATACCATGGTCTAAACTTACAGTTCTCTAGCATACTATTCTCCACTGTCAGGGACAGGAACCTCGGTCTCGAGACATTCAGAGCTCATTTTATGCACCATATATTACACAGGCCTCATTTTTGCAAGTTCTGAAAGCCCTTCCTCAAATAGCACAGCTAAGCTCATGACTGGGGCTCTGAGGTGTATTTTGTGGAAACACAGTGAGAGAGGTCATTTCTTTGTTATTGAGCTGGACAGAGGTGGAGACTGGAATCTGAGTTTTGGAGCTTTCCCTCTTTCAGAAAAGGACTTGAGGTTTCAAATCCTTCCTTTATCTTATGTAGAAGACTAGAGGATTACAGTGTAGACACATCACAAGTGGTAGATTTTATCGACTTTTTGTCATATATTTTATAAGCATCAGTATGTGTTGGGACATTTTGATCCAGAGCTGCTTTAATGTACTCCTTTGTAAAGGAAACTAAACTAACTAGTATCATAATTCACATTTTCAAGTAACTAGCAGAAAACAAAAATGTTACCACTGACAGCTGTTTATAATAAGGTGAAAGAGACTCCCTAAGTCTGTTTGTTTTTTACAGGTAACAGGACCGGTAAGAAAGGCTGGATTTTCAAAAGATACAAAGTTTAAACTTTTAATTCTGAATTCAAGAGATAAACCCAGTATCAGGGATTAAGTGAAGACATTCATCATATAGCCTCCAACATGCATTTTGTTACCTATGCACATTCCACTGAACAGATTTGTCATGTGAATAGTCTAGTTATAGCTCATTGTACTTTAGTATTAAAAGCATTCCTTCAAAAACATCAAACACTTAGAGGAAAGTGATGGCAATTTAGTAATATGTCTTATTATCAAATGTCTTATGTTTCTCTATACCCTAGAAAGTTCTGCTTCAGTATAAAGAAATGCAATAGTTATCCAATGTGATAAAAAGCTAAAAGAAATGTATATTAACTAGAAATGGCAATTCTAAAGTTTACCTTTCAGAGTGTTGTACTAGGCACAATAAGAAGCCCTTGTGAAAATATCACCTCAGATCTTCTCTGCCATCACACAAGATGGAGATTATTATCGGCTTCATTTTCACATGTGAACTGATCAGTATTTGATTCATAGTAGTCAAGACTGAAAAGCTCACACTTCTTTTTAAGACACTCATATACTACGCAGACTAAGGACGCAGACTACTTTTCACTGGCTTGTTGGATTTTTATTCTATTTATTATTTCAAGTTATTTTTTATCCTTTTAAGCACATGCTTCTGAAATCAGCTCTTTGTCCAAGCATATCTCCTTTGGAGAATCCCTAAGGAAAAAAAATACCTCCTTAATTCCATGTGGTCTCTCTTTTCCCATCTCTAAGTGACACTTCCTAATTGTCAGGCTTAGCACAACCTTCAGTTCTTTGTGTCAAGGGTGAATGTTGCTTCCTTTCTGCTTTCTCCACTTCTCTTCCCTCCCACCCCCCATTTTGCTCTTCTCTGGCTCTCACTCTTGCTCTCTCTTGCTCTACCCTTTCTGATTCCAGCTGTTCCAGCTAGGACCTCCAGAATGGTCCTAGGGTTTCCACCATCTGTATTGCTAGGCCTGAGGGTGCTGGAATCTACAGGCATCAGCCGCCCCACTTATCCCAACTACTGTGGTTAGGAGGGGCTTCTGTTGAATGTAGACAGCCAGTCAGCCAAGTCGAAATTTATACCAGAAATCTATTACCTAATTTTAAACAAAATGACATGAAATCAGACTTGAAGATATCAAAAACATGTCTAGTTTCTGATTTAAGCAAGAAAATCCATATTGTTGTTGCTTCCACCACAGAATAATTTACTGCAAGAGGAGTTCTGGATCTTATGCCAAAAATGAGGTCTTCTAACCAATGTCAAGGCCAATTATCTTGTGGGAGATGCCACAACAAAAGCAGACTATTGTGATTAGAGTCAGAAGCACCACCCAGAGAAGCCAGGAAGCTTCTGGGGATTTTCCTAAAGTTCATTTTTATTTTTTTCACTCATGTGTCTGTCTAAATAAACTACCAGAAGCTGTGTGTGGGCAGTGAGGCACTGAGGTTAGTTGGAAGACAGTGATGGGGGCTGTCAGTGGGGAGGGAGTTACGTGGAGCAGGCTTGTTTTGAGGTGAGCTGGAGCCATGTTGCAAAGCTGCATACTTGTGACACAGCAAAAACTCCCCTAGCCAAGCCCTCAATATGTCACAACCCCCTCCCTTCCCTAATCTTCCTCCGAGACACACTGTCAGGGCATCCTGAAGTTTCAGGAATACAGAGCCCAGGTGGCTCCATGCAGAAATACATACCCCACAGTGAAAAACTGCCTCATCTCCTGTCGTCGAGACCGCATCAATTGCTTATACTCTCCGATTCGGAGCTTTTTGCCATCGACGATGCAGGTGCGTTTAGGTCGGGGTTTGTATTTATAGTTTGGGTACTTCTCTAAGTGGATCTTGCTTAGCCGGGCCTGCTCTTCATAATAAGGTTGCTTCTCCTGGTTGGACATGGATTTCCAGCGAGAACCTAGACATAAAAAATAGCCTTAAGTGCTCAGTGGTCAAGGTAACATATTCTTTTTTTTTTTTTTTTTTTTGCCAGTCTTGGGCTTGGGCTCAGGGCCTGAGCACTGTCCTTGGACTTTCTCAAGGCTAGCACTCTACTACTTGAGCCTCAGCACCACTTCCGGCTTTTTGCTATGTGTAATGGTACTGAGGAATCGAACCTGGGTCTTCGTGCATGCTAGGCAAGCACTCTACCACTAGGCCAAACTCTTGGCCAAGGTAACATATTCTTAGGTAAATACAACTAGATGGAGCTCACACCACTTTTTTCATCTTTGCTTTGTGTAGCTCCTATTATCATATACCATTGAGGGGTGTGTGTGTGTGTGTGTGTGTGTGTGTGTGTGTGTGTGTGTGTTTTACTGAGGATTAAACCCAGGGCATTGTACCTGGTAGGCAAGCGCTCTATTTCTGTGTTAACTAGATTGTCTTTTAAATACATCTTTGCTGCTTAGAGATAATTTTCTTCACCAAAGGTCTTTCCAGTTCATCTGCCTCTCCTCTTCAAAAGGTTACCAGCCTGAAATTTCCCCTACCATGCTTCTGAGGATGACAGCATTCACATGAAAAGCTTTCTTGGTACTCAAATTCAAATATCTCCCACACTCAAAATGTGCTTGGTGACGCTAACCTCTGATAAAATGTTAGCGCAGGTTGATATTCTTCCATATATCAAAATGGGCTTTGCCCCATTTATAAACCTCAACTCACATTGGTGTCGATAGCTTGTCCCTCTAATCCTTGCTACTCAGATGACTGAGATCTAAGGATAATAGTTCCAATCCAGTTGGAGCTGAAAAGTCCATGAGATTCTCTGAGTGACTGGAGTGGGGGTGGGGGTAAAAGAAGCCTACACTGGAGTAGATTGGAAGTTTGGCTCAAATAGTAGAGTACTAGCTGTTGGTGAATAAACTAAATAAGACTGAGTTTCTGATTTCAAACCCTAGTATCAGCGTACACACACACACACACACACACACACACACACACACACACATCCACCCTCGACTCTACTTAAAAAGTTATAGTGGCTTGGAGTTGGGCCTATTGGTAGAGTGCTTGCTTAGCATGCACAAAGCCCTGGGTTCGATTCCTCCATACCACATACACAGAAAAAGCTGGAAGTGGTGCTGTGGCTCCAGTGGTAGAGTGCTAGCCTTGAGCAAAAGAAGCTCAAGGACAGTGCCCAGACCCTGCATTCAAGCCCCAGAACTGAAAAAAAAAACTTGAAAAGTTATAACTTCAAACAGGAAGATCCAGTTAGAATTATAGATACCATTTTCAAGTACTGTAAATGTCCACCCAAATCTGTACCAAGAAAAGTACAAAAATTTTAATACGATTTACACAGGAAGAAGGAAAAGTATTCACATCTCTAATATTGTTTATAAAGAATTATCTAAACACTTGACAAAGAAGGGATGTGTTTCTTTAGATGTATCAAGTTGCATTTTTGTGTGTTACTGGTGAATAAAGCGGTAACAGCTGTGCAGGCTGGATGTTAGCTATTCTTCCATGGAGATTTTTTCATACCTAAATAAATGGAAAAGTTGTACAAATATTCTCTGTAGCCAGCAATATCCTGGTCTGCTTTAACAGCATATCCATCCCTGTTCTTTCCTGATTGTTGTGCACGAGTTGTTCAGATCGTCTGTGCAGATCAGTCTCTGTGAGCTGCTAGTTCCCAGCAGCTTAAAGCCCCAGTTGAGGATTCTTGGCACTCTTGGAAATGCTTGTGTACAAAAGTTGACACTTTAATGAATGGACTTGCTATCTTCCAAATCATTTTTCACAGAATGCATATCAATAATATAGATTCTTCACGGCTGCCCAAATGGAAACACAGAGGGTCTATTCCCATCTGAGAGCTTACTAAAATTACCAACAAAATGGCAGGAGACAAATAAAAAGATCTCAGGGTCAGATATCAAACTATATGTCTACAGTACTGCTGACTTCTTGGAGAATGACTCCTAGTCTGAAAAAGATTTTAATCTGTCCATTAGGGATATTTTGCTTTAGGATATATTTAAATCCAAAAGAATAGCATCTCCCAAATCTTCAAAATAAAACATCACTTAATTGTCATGATAGTTAGCATCTATCATAAAATTAAAGTCAAAATGAAAAAAATGTGTATTTGAATGTGTCACTGCTATTTGATCTATATATATGCTTTAAATTTTCTTAGAGGTCAATGCCTCAAATTGTCTCAGAATCAAGTCAAATTATTTATGTAGTGACAAAACACATGTATTTGTGTATGTCCAGATCATTGATATTTACTCAGGTTAAATATTTATTGCTTTTGAACAAAACATTTAAAAAATTAAAGCCACAGTTTAAATCTCTAATGTTTTTCAGCTCCTGAAACTGCTCTCTCTGCAATTTTGCCACATCGTGACAGCTTAAACAGAACAGTGCCTTCTGTGTTTTTCCTTTTTAAAGAGGAAACATGTTGACTGTAATGCTGCATGTTGAATAAAATATGTTCAATATGTTGTGCACAATAATTCCAAACTATATAATCTCTGCTAGGCAAGCTTTACACTAATAGAACAAGGCTTGAGTTTAATCCTGAGAAACAGGAGAATCGCTGGCAATTTACCACAAAGTGGGCCCCTGCCCTGTGGTCTGGTGTGTTCAACTCACTGCTATGAAATTTCAACTCGTCATCTCTTATTAAAGTAAATGTAGCTTTACTTTGCAACTTTTAAAGTTATCATTAGAGGCATTGTTCTGCACTTCATGAATTTCACACCATTTTGGGTTTCACCCCTCATCTTTCATAAATTCTTACAGAGGAACATGTGAAACCAACAATGCTGGAACAGAAAATTAAAGTCTCTGAGTGTTTCCAAGATTGCATAGCAACTTATAAATTTTAAAAGCCTGAGTGCGAGATAAATCTTGTCCTCAGGATTCCTAGTTAGCTTAGCAATGTCCTCTCAGGAGTTGCTAAAGTCACAATATTAACATATTACTATGAGTACTTTAAAGAAGTTCAGCTATCCTTGCCAATAGTTTTGTCCTTAAAAGAAAGTTTTAGCCACCTGCCCTGTATATGCAGTAACTCATAAACCTAAATGCCTGGTGGGGGGAATAGGCAAGATGGTAACAAAAGGCTCTTGTGGCAACTGGCTACATTTCACTTGATTCCTGCCAACTACAGTTGAAGCCCAATTAAGTCCCTGCTTTCCACTCTTGTGGAGGGGTGGGGAGGGTGGGAGGGAGAGTGCGAGTGCACTAGCACTAGCACTAGCACTAGCACTAGCAGTGCCACTGCACTTACCTAGGATTTTACTAATGTTGGAGTTGTGCATGTCAGGGAAGGCTTGAAGGATTTTCCTCCTCTCATCCTTTGCCCAAACCATGAATGCATTCATTGGTCGCTTGATGTGTGGCTCGCTGCTGGCTCGCCCTCGAGCATCCCTGTAGACTCGTGCTTCAGCCACAGTGGCACCTCCTGTTGGCCAACAATAATACTGCTGTAGTTTAGCTGCAGAGCCATTCATTGCTTTACTTCCTGTAGTGTTAGGGCAGGAAGAACAAGATGGGTGCAAAGCATTATTACATGGCTAATGTAACAGCTTGCTGCCTGGCTCCACTACTTCCCTTCTCTTCTGTTCTATGCAGCCACATGGAAGCAAAAGGTAGTTTCAGATGCTTACTCTAGATGTCATTCTCACAAAGCCTTCAATTAATTTAGTGTGTTTTATATACCTACTCCATTAATGGTAATCATTAACTGTAATAATATCATTTAATGACAAATGATGGTTGATGTTATTTTATGGCACTATTATGATTTATTTCTCTGAAAGCAGGCCCTTAATAGTCCATTTTTGTAACATTTGCAAAAAATTCTATACTTTTCCCCAAATGACATTCTTTTTCACATTTTTCTGTGTTGGCCTATGATCTTCTCAAGGCCCAGGAGACCTTTTTCCAATTGCTTGATGCTTAAGTCTGATTTTTCCTTCAATTCCTTTTCAAATGTTGGTGCCTCATGAATGGGGTAATTAAATAAAAAACAATAACTAAGCAATGACTATGAGCTAGGCTTCACAAGCTGAATAAAGTGTTGGAAGGTGAAATCAAGCAATTCCTATTTTCAAGGCACTCACAGTTTGGAAAGGAAGCAGACAATTCAAACAAAAGGTTTGTGGTAAATGTTGCAGTGGTAAAGTTAGCAGAGTGCCAGGGGAGTACGGGACAGAGTGGTCACCGATGCCTCCCATGAGATAGGATGGCCCACATGAGTCTGGAAAGGTGGACAGGAACCAGCGGGTGAGTGGATGAAAGGAAAAAAGACAGATGGGAAGGGTGTTTGAGCCAGAAGAATAGTATTTGCAATGAGATTCTCCAGACAACATACACTCATTCCTGTCTTCAGGCTCGGGGCACCCAAAATGTTTATTATTTTCCTTATTGACTCCCTCTGATCCTTCTACTTCATCTCCAGGAATATGAGATTAGAGACTGTTACTCCCACACTTGTGTACCCAAGAATCTCTACATAATAGATAATAAACATGTGTTCAATAAATGTTACTTGGTTTTCAGTGTCTATGCAAAAGTATTAGACTAAGAAGTATTTATTTCAAGTGTTTTGATGCATTTTTCTGTTGCTTAAGGAATTTTCCCCCATCTATCAACTTCTGTGTAAATCTTTGTATTTTACACTTTCCGAAAGGCTGATTTTAGTGACACAGTTAACTGAAAGCTCTATGAAGATATGTCAGGAGATGAGCCTCATTCCCTGTTGTATTCTTTGGATCTGTGAAGTGTCTGGTACCTGCATGGAAGGAAGGAAAGAAGGAAGGGGGAACAGGGAATAGAGGGAAAAAGGAAAGAAGGAGGGGAGGGAAAAAGGAAGCCTCTGCTTGTTTTCATATATCTCACTAGTATAGCACACTAGTGTGCTTTGCCTCATGGAATATACTGAATAACAGCTTATAGATTGAGAAATTCTACGGTGAAATGTGAAGTGGTTGGAGCAAGGGCCTCAGCCATCAGCTGTATAAACTGGAAAGCTTACTGACAAGTTTAAAGCAAAATAAACATTCATACCAACATTTCTGTTTATCTAGAAAATGTATGTCTGTTCAGTTCAGTGTAGTTATACAGGAACCACACTACCTAATCAATCTTTGGCATTTCTTTCCTATTTCCAGATACCTTGCTTATGTGACTTGTATGTGTCAAAGCCAGTAATAAATTAAAGCATTAAAGGGTGCTATTATTTGGAAAATACGATCATCATGTACAACAACAAAGAAGACAGGATAAAAGGATGGAATTAGCTAATATTGTGAAATGCTTCTTCTAAACAGGAAGGAGATCAGAGAAGCCACTTTCTGGAGATCATGCAAAGAAAAAAAAACACCCTTGTTTTATAAACAACCCTTCTTTTAGACCTACTAGACAGAATGATGCCTTACATGAAATGTTTCAGATCCTAAGATGCATAACTAATATGCTACCTTTTTGCCACCATACCCACAGTACATTAATTTCATTTAAAATGCACTGACCATACAGGATAAATTGATTTCACTTTATATGGATTTGACAGCCATGTTTATTGTGCAGTGAAATGTAGTGTAGCTTCCAGCTGACAATATCCATCAACATGGGGCAATGTGCTGACTGCTGGGCCAGATGAAGGCATCCATTACTCTGGAAGTGAAACACTCATTCAGACAAGACAGTGTCTTCTCCTGAGGATCACCATGGGAATTTATGAGGCCCTCAGTGCCATTACTTTACAACTGACATGGATTCGGCAATTTATATACTGGCACATATACACATAAAAGGAGACAGGTTTGTGGAGAATGTCAGATGCAAAAACCTTTCAATATTATTCTAAGTTAACTACTATGCTACAGGTGATTAACATTTGAGAGCTGTTTTTGCTGTTTGTAGCTTTCTCACTGCCTTTAGCAAAACCCAATAGTTGACTTTCTTTTTCTTCATTTAAAAATGCATGCTTCATTGTAAATGGGAGGCTGTAATCTCCTACAGACTGACAGTAATCATGGTGGATTTTTAGACTCTGTAGTTTGGAGAAACATTTGATATACTTTGCTCCATACTGCTGCTTTTCTTGGGGACACGCCCAATGTCAGTCTCTCTCATGCTGTACCATAGGTCCTAGCAAATGTGCCTTACTCTCTTCTGCTTCACTAGCTTCTATCTTCTCCCAAGAACAGGGTTCAGGGCCCAGTCATCACTAAGTGCCCTGCACTGACCTTTCCCCATGTCCCATATTTTCTACATGACTCCAATTAATTATACAAAGTATCTTCAGGACTTGTAAGAAATGTTTCTAGATATTCAAGGACAGTACATAGCATAAAAGTGCAAAATAGGAACAGAAAAATGGAAAATGGCTTTAAGGCATGTATACCAAATCCTTTTTTTTTTCTTGTCTCTTCCAGGAGGTGTGAGCTGAGAAATGAAGGAGGATATCCTAAACCAGTAATGACGGATCAGAAGAACTCAACTAAGAAGAATAGACTCATTCAGGGAGATCAAAGTTTGAAAGCACTTTGAACAAGACCTGATAACTGTTCAACTCAACAGTAGTGACTTTTAATATGATACAAATTTGCAGTGACCAGGTCATTTTGTAAAATCAGTATGGGCAAATGTTTTTGCCGGATTTTCCTCTTCCCCCTTCCTATTTTACCTTATTTATCCTCTAGTCTCTAAATATGTGATACTCAAAGACTACCTTTATTGCTACACAAAATCTGCCTGGGATATCATTCACACAACTAGGCAGTCAATGGAAGCAAAATCGAATCTATTTTTTCTATGAAAGCTTGCTTCTCCTTCCAGGCTGAACCACTAACATCATGCAAAGACAAAATTTAGGACTTAACACCTCAACTCATCACAGAGCAATATTGTAAACCACAGATACTCCATAGGGATGTGTTGAAGGTTTATCCTCTTTTTGTAATGATTATACTACATACAACTTCTAAAGAATTTATGGAAACACTCTGCAGAAAAATACTTTCCAACAAACATTTCTTGAACTGACACCTTGAACAGAAAGTACTTCTCAATATCATTTCCTTTTTCAAGTATCTATTACTTGAATTTCCAACTTAGGTTTGTGTTAAAGTGAGAACGTTAAAAAGATATGAAAGGCTATAATGTCAAAAGGACATTTAGAAAGTAGCCTTAACCTTCCTTAAAGTTCCTGCATTATAAAAAATAGCTAACAAAATGCTATTACAGAAATGTATATTCCAGATATATTATATATACATATCTGTGTGTATATACATTTAAAATTTTGAAAAATGAAAATTGTGTATTTTTAAAATTCTTGTAAGGAGTTAGAAATCTACGCATCAAGTATATATTTCTGAAAAATATCATTAAGTATAAAAAAGTATTGAGTTCTTAAATAAGCAAAATACTCTATCAGATTCAGAACTAGATTGTCTTAGAGAATAGCTCACTCTTCTATGAAAATTTCCTTTCCTTTTAATAGCATAGAGAACATTTGTGGGTTGCAGATAGCGTTTCTCACAGAGTGCAGGAAGAATGCTAGACACTCAGCTTGTACCCAAGACCTGCTTCTTTCCCACAGTCCTAACTGTTGCTAAATACCAGCAATCGCAATCCCAGTGACAATTACTGAAGGGCCAGGAGGCCAAGTGCTCTACACCAAGAGTCACCAGGGGAAAGTATGGTTTCTGTACTCCAGGATCTCCTGTTCTGTACAACTTCCTCACTGGAGGCTTATAACGCATAACTCATTCTGCATCTCCTAAGTCATAGTGCATAGAAATGCAAGCTTTCAGTTAAACAAAGAAAAATAGCTAATCCATAGAGAGAAATAGTTATTGGAAAACAAAGACCTCCTCTGGAAATTATGACTTGAATGATTTAGAGAACATAGAAAATTGAGCTTTTCCAGGTGGGTTGGAAAGATGGCCAGTTTCACTATCATAGCATATGGCAATGGTCCTGAACTAATCTTAGCGTGGCCCTTTCTTGAGAAAATTCCATCTAAGTGAATGACTGCTTGCTCTGGGTTTGGGCATATGTAAAATTTTCTGTATCTAGGAACTCAGGATATTTCTGTCATGTGCCTAGTTATATTTATGCATTAATTCAGCAAACACTACTGACAAGCTTCAGATGTTCCAAGTATTGTGATGGGGCCTAAAAAGAGAAACAGCATATATACTTTGTAATTGTCTTCTGTAAACAATGCTAACAAAGGTAATTGAAAGCAAAGAGAAGTCACAAATAATTGTTAGGGTAGACAGATGAATATTAGGGAGGCTTCAGAAATAAAGGACTGTTTAGATAGCATCTGAAAAGAAGATCATGCAAATAGTATGTGTGGTATGAAATATTCAACACTGGGAAATAAGGGTAAATGAAGATACAGAATTTTTACAAAAGTGCCATATGTTTAGAGGAATACAAAGAAGATGGCTATAACGTGGCTTATGAAAAAGAGGGACATTCTGAGAGATGAAGTTAGAAAATTACATAGAAAGAAATTGATTGGCACCCTGAATTCAACTTGTAGTCTTTAAGCTACTTAAGAAGAGAACCAAAAACATTTTAGAAGAGTTTAAAATGGGCACTAAATGAGAAATTACCACTGAATAGTCTTAGGGATTACTAAAGAATTGATCTTATAGACTAGAGAAAACCAAGGTGACTGCCTTCCAAAAGACTTTTTTTTAAAATTTTTGTTTTTTAAATTTTGAAGACTTCCATTTTGTTAGGCAGAATGAATGAGATATGGCACAAAGAACTGGAATTCAGTTCTGCTAACAGCAGAATAGCTCACATAAGATCAGACCAATTCTCCAATAGAAATAAACTCCTGGCTACCAAGATTAAGCAGAAACTTAATGAATTGTTTGTCCAGTGAAGACAATCCATAATATGCATAGTTTGAAATGGCAAACATGAAAACTACAGCAACTTGTCTATTTTGCTTATAGTGTTAGAGACAGACTTTGAAGCTTCCCATTGGCTGAACTTTTAACTTTACACGTGAAGGGAATACATTTAAATCCAGAAGAAAACAGAGTAATGCATCTGAAAAATCTGAGCAGCTATTTAGCTGCTACCTGTGATAAAGGAAAGAGAATTTGGACTTGCATCCTATCTAGTGATAAGGAAATTCATAAACAACTTTAGCTTTCTTTCCAGTGAAGTCCAGATGGGGAAAATCCTTGGAAACTAATCGTTTTTTTATTTTACTTTTTATTATTGAGACAATGTGTAGAGGGGTTACAGTTACATTCACCAGAGAGTGGGTGCATTACTTCTCACAAATTGATACCCATCTTACATTTTTGTCTCCATTTCCCTCCTCTAACCCTTCCCAATCATCTTATTTTCCCCCTTCCCTTTCCTACTTCAAATAAACAAATAAACATATATATATATATAATATACTAGGTAAGAAAGTCAGATACAATACCAGTATGAGATTAACCAAAGAGCAACAAAGGAGAAGAGAAATAACATAGTACATTAAGAACAACAATGAAGATGGAAACAAATTCTTTATGCTAAGGTTAATGCTGCAACTTAAGGCTGAAAACAAACTGAAATAGTTGCCCTAACAGTGAAACTAAGTCTCTGTAAGTTCAATATGATCAACAGGTATTTAACTTTTTTTTTTCACAAAATTATAACATTTTTCAAAGGAATATAATAAAATGAGTCATTACATACAATATATAATAAAAATTACTAGTTATATAGCCAGAAAAAATATAACCCAGATACAAATTCAACCAGCTATTCAATAACAAACCTCCAACCATCAATAAGAATAAACCAATATGAAAATCACCTGAATTCAGTGAGAAATATCAAATAACAGGTTGACAAGAAATGTGTGCAAATTAAAATTAAAAAAGAAAATCACATCTAGACACTAAACTATTGAACACCAAAATAAATTTCCAGAGAAAATGGACAGATTGCATAAAAGAGATTAGTAATACAAAATACAAATAATAGTTGATTATTCATTAGAAACAATAAAGGCTAGGAAAGAATGGAACACTTTTAGAATATTGAAAGAAATCAAATAAATCTAGTGTTGTATCTGGTAAATATATGCTTCCAAAATAAATGTGAATTGAGTATTAGTCACCCATAAAGGACAAAATGCCATCATTTTCAACAAAATGGATGGATCTGGAAGACATTGTTAATTAAGATAAACCAAACACAAAAGTAGTTATAAAGTGTTCTCTCTTATGTAAGGGAACTAAAAAATGTTGGCCTGAATATAGTCACTAGATTACTGGGGCTTGGGAAAAGCTCCAGGAGATCGCAGGGTTGAGGGTAGAAAAAAGTTGATTATATATGGACAATGTACAGTGCATGTATATATAAAGAATTGCATTAATTATATATAATTATTATGTATTAGTAAAAATCCATAAATAAGAAATAAAACATGGTCATTACAGAACATATGGAAAGTATTAAAGAACAAATAATCAAATAAAAATTACATGAAAAAATATGAATGTGCAATATGCTCTCAGGTAATAAATGCTTGAAGAATGAGATAATAGCAAACATACCAAAGCAGACATTTGAATAAATTTTTCAAAACAATGAGAAATAATACCCAAATTTAAGCCAGATATATAAAATGGAAGAAAGAACAACAAAACTCATAAGTGATTTTTTTGTGCTTCTCTGGATTCCATTAATAAACAACTACTAATTATTTTTTAAGACAAAGCACTATTTACTGTGAAACCAAGCATTAATTGATGAGAGTTTCAATGCATGAAGAAGTTATATATGGGAAAACAATGGCATGTCAGTAGCTCAGAGGATGAGGATAGTAAATGAACTCTAAAGCTTGCTCTACTTTATGTGAGGTGGCAAAACTTTCACTGCAAGAATACTTAAGGATATGTAATGAGTCTGTAGCAAAACTAGAGTTCAACAAAATCCTGGGGCATATCTGACAAGTTAGTGGTGTCACTCAAATAGAATGCTCCAAAAGGATTCAATTACTCCAAAGGAAAGCAGTTAATGGTGGAACAGAAGGTGAAAAACTTAAAGAACAAAACAAAACAAATTGTAAATTATAAGACCTAATTCCACCAAATTCAATAATTACATTAAATAAAAATAAGTTAAATTATTGGAGCCAGGAGTGGCCTAGTGGTAGAGTATTTGCCTAGCATGCACGAAGCCTGAGGTTCAATTTCCAGGTACCACAGAAACAGAAAAAGCCAGAAGTGGGGCCATGGCTCAAGTGGAAGAACAGTACCCTTGAGAAAGCCCAAAGAGAGTGCGCAGGTCCTGAGTTCAGGCCCAAGGACTGAGAAAAATAAATAAATAAATAAATAAAATAATTCATCTTAAAGTTAGAGATTTTTCAGAATGGATAAAAAGTGAAATAGAAACCAGACACAATAAAGACAATTTCAAAATCCGATGGGGCTGGGAGTGTGCCTAGTGATAGAGTACTCACCAAACAGGCATGAAGCCCTGGGTTTGATTCCTCTGTACTCAGAAAAAGCCAAAAGTGGTGCTGTGGCTCAAGTGGCAGGGTGATAACCTTGAGCAAAAAAATGTTCAAGGACAGGGCCCTGGCCCTGAATTCAAGCCCCATGACTGGCAAAAAAAAAAAAAATGCCTATGGATATTCTGAAAGAAAAAAAAAATCTAGTAAACCAAAATAGAAAATAAAAATTCCAATAGTTAGACTGAAAAGATAGTGCATTAAAAGGACAATAAGTGATAACATGAATAACTTAATTCCAATAACTGGAAAATAGGTGAAATAGAAAAACATGTCCTGACAAACTCAAATAACCAAACTCTGTTCAACAAATAGAAAAAAATACTTTTATAGCTAATAAAACATTTATAACTAAGAACATTCCCAACATAAACTCAGATTCCAAATGTTTTTACTGGTAAGTGTTAAGAACAAAAAGTTAGATACATGGCCAACCTAATAATTATATAGCAAGTAAAACGTTCTGAGTTTAAAATTCCAATGAGAAAGAAAGGAGAAAGGAAGGGAGGGAGAGAGGGAGGAGAAAGACAGAGAAAAGGGATGGGGAAAGAGAGAGGAAGGGAAGGAAGGAAAGAAGAAAGGAAGGGAAGGAAAAGAGAAAGGAAGGAGAGAAAAAGGAAGGAGAGTGAAAGTTAGAGTGGGGAGGAGAAAGAAAGAGCAAGGGAGGGACAGAAGGAGCAAGGAAGGAGGGAAGTAACAAAACATAATACTCTAGCACTCTCACAACGAGTAGAAAAAAGCACTTCCCAACAATCCAGCAATATCAATATGGACCAAGTAGGGTTTATCTCAGGAATATAAATCAGAAAATATAATTTGAGAGTCAAAATATAATTCTCCTACTAACCCAGCAAAGAAAAAAATGCCTTTTCTATTTTTAATCACAATAGATTTAGAAAATGGTTTTGACACAATTCAATAGCCTTTCACAGTAAAAATGCTCAAGAAACCAGTAACAGAAGTATATGTTCTCATTCTGTTCAAGACTCAAGACCTTGCTTCCCCCCTCAAATAAATGAAGTAAAAGATGCAGGGGGCATTGTTCCAGTGGAAGAGCATCTTCCTAGCAAGCTAAAAGTCCAAAGCTTATTACTGTCAGTAAAAAAGGTTTAAAATAAAAAAGAAACACAAAAATCATCAGGTTGCTTTACTGTTGACAATCACTTTCCAAAATCCTGTGTTTAGCAAAGAGTTACATGATATATTTAATAGTCCCTTATTAGGGTTAGTAGAGAAAATGATCATATATAGTACATTAGACATTAGAAAATAAAAGGTAGATGAAGGAATTTTAGAAGGGATATGAAAAATTACAAGAGGATAGTATTAAAATTGCATCCAATTTGTTCACTATGTTTATCCTACAAAATCTATTTTAATATGGTAGAGCTCTAATTCAGTATGTTTAGCAATGGTTAACAGCTGTCTGTCTTTAATTATGAAAGCCCTTTGCTAAATTCTTGTGGCTGCTTACTGCCAGAAGGTTAACTTACTTTTATTATAAAAAGGCTCCTTGAAATTCAAATTTAATTTCTTCTTGTAAAAAATAAAACCCCAAATCAACAACAACAGAATTTTATTTGGCAGGAAAAATACATTCCATGGCTGATAAAGAGCTTTAACCATTTCAGAGCTACAATCCCAACTACTTGCAAAGCAGAGGTAGAAGGACCACAGTTCGAAGCCAGTCTGGGCAAAATTTAGTGAGACCTGCTTCAAAGAACAAAACAATGTGTGAGTGCGAGCAACAGAAGAGACACAGATACTAGGATTATAGTCTGAAGTTAGATGAGCAAAAGTAAGATCTTATGTAAAAAAGAAAATAATAACTAAGAAAATCAAGGCGGGGTAAGGCACAAGGAGTAGAGCACTTTCCTAGCAACGTACAAGGCCTGCCCAGATATTGCCAATAAAAGAAACAAAAACAAAGAAGTCTGCCATTGGGGAAGGGATGTGTTCCTCCTGCCAGATAGTGGAGAAAATGGTTTGCTGTTACATTTTATATAAAACTTTAGTTAGATAACTTAGTAAAAGGTGGAATACTTAAGGGAAGCAAAAGGTAAATATAGATGCATTGGTTTGAATGGAGTTTGGTGGGAAATAGGAACCACTGTAGAGGAAAAAATGAATTATCTTGATGAATTTACTTTAAGATACTCTCATCATTTATTACAATGAAGTAGAAGACCATAAATAAATCTTCATTGCCCTGTGTTCACTCTAAGATTCTTTAACTCCACTAAAAGCAAATGGTGTATGTACTTCAACTGCTGAACTTATTTCCATTAATAAAGTTATTGGATAAGTTCTAAAAACATATGGATAGACAGATAGTCTATACATACTATACAAATAAAGAAAAGTGTTCCATTAACACTTTGGAAATGGACATTTTACTGATCACTAACCACAGTACCAAAAGTACTCTGTTCAGAATGTGTTTGAACTCAGTGCTTTGCCTTTGCTTGGTTGGAACTCTACCACTTGAATCAAACTTCCAGTCTGGATTTCTGTGTGTGTGTTTGTGAGTGTGTGTGTGCGTGTGTGTGTGTACGTATGCGTGTGCACACGCGCACTGTTTCTAGGGTTTGAACTCAAGGCCTGGGAGCTGTTCCTGAGTATTTTTGCTTAAGGCTGGCCCTCTATCACTTGGGCCACATCTCTACTTTCAGCTTTTGTGGTGGTTATAAGAGTCTCATGGACTTTTCTTCTCTGGCTGGCTTTGAACAACAGTCTTCATATCTCAGCCTCTTGGACAACTAGGATTACAACAGGCAAGAATCCTTGGCACCTGGATTGTTGGATTGTTTTTCTTGCTGGTTATTTTGGAGTCTAGTGCATTTCTCTGTTGAAGTGTGTCTCAGTTTTTTGAGTCTCTTGGATTATAAGCATGAGCCAAGTGCCTAGCCCAAAGTAATTCTTTAAAAAAGTATCTTTGGTAATATTCAAAGTTCAGAGATTGGTTTCTGGGACAGCAACACCAGGCGTGAGTTAAGTAAATCATAAAGTAATATTCACAAATATTTTGACTAAATCCATCATTATTTTGATTCTTTTTATAGTCTTTCAAAATGGACAGGAAGGTAGATGTCATTTGGAGCACTGCACCCATAGGAAACAAGGCTCAGAGAGGTGCTGTTGTACTCCATAGGAGTAAAGCCAGCTCTAGAACTTAGGTCTTCTATACCAAGCTACCCCAGCACTATTACTATTCAGTACTCTGAAATAGCTGAATTTCAAAATCTCAGTTCCAGGACTGGAGCAGAACTTTCCCCTGATAAGGATGAGATTTCTCCTCTGCACAACTAAGCACATTAGAGGAGCCTATTACCAGTTATCAAGTTCATGCCACCATCTAATTGGCTTCTGAAATACTGCCCTGCCAAAGATGCAAAGGCATTCAAAGAAAGCACTAACAACTGACATTACAGCAGGGATTAGAACGATGCTAAATTAATGCATTCCTTGGTTGCAGGATTATGAGCAAGTGTTATTGTGAATAAGCCTTCTATATTTTTCTATTAGAAACTCCTTTCTCCTTAAAAGATCAACAAGAAGAACCAAACGGGAATTCCCTAAGGTCAGCTCTGAGGAAACATAAACCTCTAATTCAATAACTCTGCTACTGCTCCGAAAAAAGGCTTTATTATTGCAACATCCATATGGAGCCAATTGGACATTAATGACTAATCAATCCCTCCGCTTTCTATTCTACTTAAAGTGTCACAAACCATGTTTAGATTAGCCCATTTCCTGCTTAGGATTGCTCAAGATGTCTTTTGTTCTTTCAGGACCAGCCTGATGGAGGCAGCTTAAACAAACACAGGACCAGAGTGGCGCAGGAGTTATAAAGTGCCATATGTGAATGAACAAAGGGACTATACTAAAGCCTTTTGTGGTATTTGTTAATGTTTTTCATCTGAGCTTAAAAAGGCTTAATGACTTTGTGGTGAGCTGATGCATGTGGCTCGTGGCTTTGCAAAATGAAGGAAATTCTAACCAGTGATATACCAGTCTGTGTTTTCAGGAATTTCCAGCTTCAAGTTTTGGTGCCTGTGTTTACTTTAGTCTTTTCTTTTCTTTTCTTTTAAATTCTCAAGTTATATTTGCTTTACACAGATAGCTAAACAGAGTCCTTTATCTCGTTTCAACTATAGAATCCCGGAGCAGCTGGGATAACTTACGTGCTTCTTTACTTTAATGACCTGAAAGTAGCACAGCACATCAAATATTCCACTTGTTATCTACATGCTAGATGGTGGCACAGAAGGAGGGCTCACAAGCTGTTGAACTCGGGCAAAGAGGCAGCATTTAAGTTTGAACCAGAGACCACTGGGGATGAATAAGACAACAGGTTCTGGCTTCTAAAGTTTTCAATAGAACCAGGCTCAATTTCAAGAAGACACCCTTGGAGACTACATGACTGGTGAAAAGCTGGTAGACTGAATAATTCATGCTGCTCTGAATTTTCTGGCTTCAGCCCACCCCAGCTCCTATCATAGACTCTACACGAAATGAAGCAGCAGAAATCAAGGTGAGGAAAATTTCCAAGTTAATTACCAGATGCTCTGAAGTCCTTCTCATTTCTAACCTCACTGACTCCCTAAACCCTCACTGCCTTGACTTGGCTATCCTAAAAGCTAGCCTTCTGGCTGACATTCTTCCAGGATTTCTTTAGTTCTTTTAATCTCCATCTAAATATCTCTTTCCTAATTTCATCCTGAATGATCCATCATAAATAAAATTTGGAGGCCATTCCTATCCTTAAAACGCTTTAATTCTCCCTAGAATCCAAAAGGTGAGTCCAAATTCCTCCCTGGATACATGGCTTCCATGACTGAGGCCTTCATGCTATGTTCCCCTGCCATCTCCAGCTATTCTGCTCAGAGCCTCCTGTTTTATATCACTATACAACTCTTAGCCAGCAGTGTCTATACATTTTGCTTTTATGCTAAGAACTTGAGTTTCCTCTTATCCTGGAATTACATTTTCATCTCACAATCACTCATTGTAGACACATTGTAGGGTCTGTCTACTCAACCAATGGGTGTCTTATATGGTTGCCAGAATATATAGATACTCAAGGATTTCAAGGAGGCAAGCCATCCTTACCTCTGCTTACCTCTATCTTAATATTTGTCATGTTGTACCCAGATTACCAGTTTCAGGTGTCCACCTTTTATCAGTCTGTGTACCCCAGAGAAAAGTGATTGCACCATTGCACTATTATCTATAGATGAGTCACCGTGCTTGTCCCAGGTTGTTATAAGGTAAATACCAGTAGGTCACTGGAGATAGCAGAGAACAGCAGGCATCTTCAACAGTGAGAATATCAGGCACTCAGATGTCTGCATGCTTCATTAGCATCCAGGAGTTTGTAAACTCGAATTTCATATAAATCTCCATTATCTCTTATTCTGTGGAATGTATTGCAAGAATGGTCTCAATAGGAAAAATGCACCCATACCTTATAGAGTCTTGGATATTATTGGTTCTCACTTTTCTTTTATTGACCTGACACATTGCACAATTGTGAGAGACCAGACTCCTGACTTCCAGGAAACCATCGAAGGATGGTAAGACAAGTCTGAACTTTAGGGGAATATCAAATCTGAATTCTAATGTTATCAGATGTGTGTGACCAAATACAACGGATGCACACACACATTTAAACAAACATACAAAATGGCCTTCTTTGAACAGCATAACATTAACATAAAACATGCACATAACATTGGATAGCATAAACATGAGAGACAGTAAAGATTGCCCAATTCTTATTCATCATTCCACATGATGAAATTGTGTCATTTATAGAGGCCAATTGCTTCCATGATTTAGCATTAGTCAATGGCAACATAATTCAGATAACTTAAATATTACCATCACCAATTTGACAGTATGAAATTCTAAAATGAACTGTTTCAATGGCATCCAGATATTTCCTTAAAATCTCCTACTAATTAATTGAGCTGGCTTCTCTTCTTTATTTCATTTCATTTGGTCCAGAGAATTGTCTTTTATTAGCATGAGAGGTATAGCTTATGGGTCCAGGAAAAGCTTTTTTGTTTGTTTGTTTGTTTTTAGATTGGATATACATATAGTATTAAGAAGGAGATGGCTCAAGGGTCCAGGTTAGTCATATGAGCCATTAAAATGCCTGTACATTGGAAATCAGTAAAAGTACACGAAAAGTGCTGATATCTGCATATCCACACATTTCTATTCATAATTAAATTTTTCTTCTTTTTAATGAAAACTATAGTGAATAGATGCTCCAACAATGGCAACCGATTCAATCATCCTGAATTGAAAGACATGGAGAGACAGAGGCTATGAACTTAGATATTTCAAGACTTCAATTACAGATTTGATCTGTTCTTGTAGAGAATCTTGGATAAACCATTGACCACCTCTAAACTATAATCTCATCTCCCTACAAAAAGAATTAATAGCATCTACTTTGCAATACCATTTTGAGGAACAAATGGGAATATATGTTAATTTCTAATAAAGTGACTAAAAACACAGTACTTATACATTAAATAGTAGTTCCCTTAGAAACAATAGCAGTAGGCATGGCCACAGAAGCAGTAAAGTGTTCATTTTAGCAATGATAATACAGTGAGTGATAAAATGACATTAGTCATCTTCTATACTTTCTTCATATCTGGCTGATGAGTTCATAGCCTGCTCAGATAGCTAAAAAAATTAGCCATGATAGTTAAAAAAACATCATTCCATAAGTTGGCAGTGGAGGGGGATTTGCTCTTTAATAGGGCTTCTCTTTTAATCTAAAGCTAAAAATATATTTCAGAAAGGTCTTTAGGATACAGACTAAAATGAAATAAATTAGTTTAAGGCTCAACCATCTCACATCTCCCTAAATCCTGCATGTGGGAATAGTAGCCAGATCTTGGCTGCTCTAAACCAGAGGCAGAAAAAAATGGAGAGGTCATAATCCTGTAAATGTACAAATCATTTTTAAAATTTTATTGTAAAGGTGATGTACAGAGGGGTTAGTTATAAGTCTGGTAATGAGTACTTTTTTCTTTTTTTGCTAGTCCTGGGCTTGAGCTCAGGGCCTGAGCACTGTCCTTAGATTTTCTCAAGGCTAGAGCTCTACCACTTGAGCCTCAGTACCATTTCTGGCTTTTTTCTATGCATGTGGTACCGAGGAATCAAACCTGGGTCTTCGTGCATGCTAGGCAAGCATTCTACCACTAGGCCAAACTCCTGGCCTGAGTACTTTTCTTTTTGAACAGTGTCACCCTTCCTTCAGTTTTCCCCCTCCCAAATCTCCTTCCCCCTAAGTTTTATAGTTCATTTCCAACATAGTGTTAGGATTACTTTTTTTATTTTGGGGGGGGGGGTTGGTCGTGGGACTTGAACTCTGGTCCTAGGTGCTGTCCCTGAGCTCTTCAGCTCAAGGCTACTGCCCTGTCCCTTGATCTACAGCGCCACTTCCAGTTTTCTGGTGGTTAAGGTTAATTGGAAATAAGAATTTTATAGACTTTCATGCCCAGGATTGGCTTTGAACCGGGATCCTCAGATCTCAGCCTCCTGAATAGCTAGGATAACAGGCATGAGCCACCAGCGCCTAGCAAGATTACTTTTTTTTTTCTTTTAAATAAAGGACCCATTGGAATGATGGGCTAGGATTTATAGACTATGGAACTACAAGAAATGGCAGACAAGGAAGTTTCAGGGACATCTCAAAATTGTCTTTTCCTCCCTAATAAAAGCTCTAACTATGCACCATGAACCAGCTATTATCCTGTGTAACTACAGTGTCACACCTCAGGAACCTTGCCACAGAATAGTGAAGCTGACAAAGAAGTTTCTCTGCTATAAAAATTGTGTGTATACATATATGTGTGTGTGTGTGTGTGTGTGTGTACATATATTTTGCCAGTCCTGGTACTTGAACTCAGGGCCTGAGTGCTGTCTTTGGGCTTTCTCAAGTCTAGGATTCTACCACTTGAGCCACAGCACCATTTCTGGCTTTTTCTATGTATATGGTACCAAGGAATCGAAGAATTAAGCCCGGGTCTTTGTGCAAGCACTCTACCACTAGGCCAAACTCCCAGCCCTATACTTACATTTATGTAGTACAATACATATGCACATATATACTAGTAAGTTTCAATTTGTATTTTTCATATAAATTTAAAATGGTTTAATATATTACTTATGGAATTTTTCTTCCCAGAGCTTAGATGGGATATTTTTGCTTCAGTTATCTTCTATATCTCAAATGTAACTTATAGTGTAATACAAATGCTGAAGAATTCTTACGTAATCTCTTCCCTCTGGCACCATGACTTTATATGAGGCAACAGATCTAAGGTGAAAGTATCTACCAAACAAAAACAATTGAAAAAAAATCCACTCCCCCAAAAAGAAGTACAGGTATAAAACTGTCAGGTATTGATCAGCCACAAGCATTCTCTTGTGTGTAGTATGTTCAGAAGGATAGGAGAATCACTTTTAATGTTATTTGAATGAAAAAGGTACTAAACACCTGCTCAGCTTTTTCAAGACGTAATGTAGAGAGACATCCACCTATAAAGAACTAAAGGCAGAAGAGAAACTAAGACTCACTGAGCTCCAGGGCCAACTTAACTATTGTATTTCCATTATTCTTAGCCTCTGGACCTAAGCCAATCTTTTTATTTTATTTGTTTTTTTATTGTCAGGATACTGTATAGAGGGGTTACAGTTACATTCTTCAGGTAGTAGGTCTAATCCAGTCTTGAACAATTAAAGGTTAATACCTATCTGTTTGGTGGCAGAGTCCAAATTCTACAATCTGGCATTCAAGGCCTTCTAAAACATGAAAGCCAGCTGTTTCCAGAATATATTCAATTCAACAAATATTTACTGAGTATAAGTGTAGAGAGGGTTTATGTTGAGCTTGATGAACACAAAGGTATAAGAGATAATCAGTCAACTATAACTTGTTTAAGCCTTATGAATAAAACTGAAGAGAGTGACGCCCTCAGAGATAGATTCTGACTAGAAAGAGCTGGTTCCTGGCAATGGAGTTCAGCCTACAGAAAACGATCTCCAAAGCTATAAAAATAGAATGTATATAGTGGCTGCAAACAACATTAGCAGACAGGAAAAATAAAGCAAGACAGATATCCAAAAGATTGTGACAGTCAAATATAAGAATATCCTGGGTAAAGTTAAAACAAACACAGGCAGAAAAAAACACCTATCATAACACTGCTACTTGCAGAAAAGGAAAAAGCCAATTAGAGATTCCAATTTTGACTTTTAAGCAGAGATAAGTTAAAAAGAACATTCAGATTTAGCCAGAAAAATTTTCAAATCCTACCAGCCTAAAATTAGGCTACATCCTATAGCCTTCATGTAGAAATTTTGTTGCTAGGAAATGAGGAATCTGAGACAGACAGCTAGACATTTTTATATTCCAAGACAAGTTTACACAGTGAATTCACACATGGTAGACAGACCTCTATCACTGGGGTTTATTCTAATGTGTTCGTTTATGTGAAGCAGGCATAGTGCTAAGGAAGTAAAGGCTAATTTTGCAATCTCAGTGGGACCATATGTTAGCTGTTCTTGTCTTGGGCCAAATTTCCTTGGTAGATAACAATTAATCTTTGACAAATAGTTGGGTAACACAGTGTGATTCAACAATAGCATGTCTTCCTCAGGTTAAAGGATATTCCAACAGCAAGGTAGACGTATTTGTTTTGGCTATAATTTTATGTACTGCCATTGGCAACTCATTAAAATGCAATCCATTGAGAAATCAGCCACTGGGCAAAGTTAGCTTCTTCTTTACTAAAGGAAGCCTAGGTCTGTGATTGGCTTTCAGGCTTAAGCAACTTTGAGGAGCAGATTGAGTCTCCTTTACGGAGTACTAGAGGATGAAGTTATACAAGAATCTTGACATTTCACTCTCTGGTCCCATCAGTACTATCTATCACTTGAAGAGTTCAATGGAAATAGTTTTCTACCACCATTAAAAGTTATTTGGGAGCTTTTAAGACACAGCAAATATATTTCTTTAAGAGAAGTTTATTTGCTTGTTTAAGAGTGCTGCACTTTATATATAGTGCTGATATAAACTGGTGCACAGGATCCTCTAAAACTGTTTATATCCACAGTAAAATACATTTCTGTGATACTCATACAACAGAGTTAGTCCAGAGCAAAGGCTTCTTGAACTCTGCTTATCTCCTAGCCCATGTGGTTGTTACTCATCTTTGCCATGTTTTGTGCCTCCTTCACTGCTCAGCCTGCCTTATGATCCCAGTATGCTGCTCTATAGAGACTGCCTATTCACTTCTCTGAGATGCCTGGACACAGTTGTAGGCAGCCATGAAAGAACAGGTCTCTATTCCTATAGCGACCTAATATACCCTACTTAATATACCCTCAGATTTACCAAGGTCTTTTTGAATGTACAACACCTTTCTCTTTTATTCCTGCTACATGTCCTAGTAGCTGGATATCTTCCTGTCCAAGGACATGTCATCTCTGGAATATTTCTGAACAAAGGTGCTTGAATTCAAGGCCTGGTCACTCACTGTCCCTTAGCTATTTTTGCTCAAGACTGGCACTCTATCCCTTGAGCCACAGATTCACTAATTAGAGAGTATCACAGACTTTCCTTCCCATGTTGGCTTGGAATCAAGATTGTCACATCTCAGCCTGCTGAGTAGCTAGGATTACAGGCACGAACCACTGTGGTCTGGCTAATTAATAAATTTCAAAGATTGCATAGTCCATAACTGATACTTTCTACATTGTAGTTTTCTTAGCAGCAAGTAAGTTCAACTATATGGCAGTAAAATTAGAGATTTTTGTCTTAATCTAGCTAGAAATCATCTAAGAAAATGGAAACAACCTGCCTAGATGGAAAACTAGAATTCAAGTTTTCTAGTGCCTAAGTAATTACCTGAATGGGTGAAGGTGTCATCTGGAGAAATTGTATTTTTATTTTTCCAGAGTCCACCAGTCAGACTAGAGCCAATGCATCGAAGTTACAAGGAAACTGTGATAAATTTGGCCATAAGTTATTAATAATAAAACTGGACTAAGAGAATTGGAATGAGCATCTTAGGGCATCAGCTTCCTGTCATTATCCTATTTGAAAGCATTTGAAAAAAAGTGAAATGACCCCATGTCAGGGATATGAGAGGATTTCATGGCCAGAATTATAAATTTCATGACCTCTCTTCTTTATTCCAAAACGGAGAATCTTAGTGTTGCAATGTGAAGCCTGTATTCTGCTCTGCTGTGCTTGAACTAATGACCTTTACATTCCAAAGTACAAGCAGTTATAACACTCAAATCCCACCCTAGATTAGGCTATAGCTTGCCTCTACTGCCTTGAATGAGTCATGTATCATGGAATCAATCTTTCTCTTGCACTAGAAGCAAGCATCTAGAGAGGGCAAGGCGAATGAGAAAAGCTTCAAAAATGTCCAAGCATGTGGATCAAAGAGAAAGCAGGATTTTTAAGAGAGCATATGAAAGGAAAAAGAGAAAACCTTGTAGCATCTGCTATTTGTTTGGAAGCACAGAGCTGAATCTGGTACTAATAAAACTATTCTGAGATATGTAAAACTTGGGACCAACCTCTTTTTGGTCCCAAACAGAAGGTCCAACCTCTTGGTGCCAAAAAGAAGGAAGAGGAGGAAGAGAGGAGGAAGAGGCTTTGAGGAGATTAAGGCCATCTGAGCTCTGATTCAATTCACAAATTCAGTATGATCTATGAAAAGCTTCTAAATAAATCTCAGAGCTTGAGACCTCATACCTGTGGTCCTAGCTACTCAGAAAGCTGAGAGATCTAAGGGTCCAGGATTGATACTGGTCTAGGCAGAGAAATCAGTGAGATTTCTTAGCTTCAATTATGCAGAAAAAAAGCTGGAAGTGGAAGTTGAGTGCTGGTGTGCACACCTGTAATTCCAGCTAATCAGGAGGTTGAGACCTGTAGAGAGTGGCTTAAAGCCAACCCTGGCAGAAAAGCTATGTGAGACTCAACTCCAATTAACCAGCAAAAACCAGAAGTGGATCGTGGACTCAAGTGGCAGCGCACCAGCCTGTGCAAGAAAGAAAGCATGTGCATGTGCACACATGTGTGCCAGCATGCATGCAGACACACACACACACACACACACACACACACACACACACACACACACACAGTCCCAAAAAGGTAAATTCAGAGAGCACATATTAATTGCCATTAAAATGAACAGGAGTTCTTAACTCATGGAAAACAGTACATCATTCCACTTTCAATCCAGGGCCTAAAGTCTGCCAAACAATCCCTTTTAGAGCTCATCCTTAAATTATAGGCTCATAATTCACTCTTTCTCAGATCCAAATGAAGTACTTACTGTCTTGCTCAGAAACTGGGGTACAATATATGGAAAATTTAGGAAGCATGTTTTCTTATCCAAATGATACTGAAAATAGTATGAAATCCTAGATTTAAGAGACAGAGACCAAAAATAAGACAGAGAAAGGACTGAAAAGAGGAGAGACAAGACAGGAAGAATATATTTTGGCAAAAAGCTAAATGTTGTTTCCAAGGTAAGAAAATGAGAACAGAAAGAAGGAGCCAATCTGTGAAGGACTTTTGGGAAATACTACTAGAAAGATTCTCATTAATAGGAAAGCCCAAAGAACTGAAAACTTGTTTCAGCAAGTGACACAAATATATTCTCTAAGTATAACTTTTGTGAGTAAATTCTCTCTCTCTCCCCCCCCTCTCCCTTTCTCTCTCCCTTTCTCTCTCCCTTTCTCTCTCCCTTTCTCTCTTTCTTTCTTTCTTTCTTTCTTTCTTTCTTTCTTTCTTTCTTTCTTTCTTTCTTTCTTTCTTTCTTTCTTTCTTTCTTTCATTGGTGGATCATGGGGCTTGAACTTTGGGCATTGTCCCTGAGCTCTTCAGCTCAAGGCTATCATCCTACCCTTGAGCCACAGCTCCACTTCCTGTTTTCTAGAGGTTAATTGGAGATAAGAGTCTCAGGTCCTTTTGTGCCAGAGCTGGCTTTGAACCTTGATCCTCAGATCTCAGCCTCCTGAGTAGCTAGGGTTACAGGTGTGAACCACTGTGCCGGTTAGACCCTCTTTCTTATAAGAAATACACCGAGTGTTTTATGAAGCCCCTAATAGTAATTGCAAACTGGTAAGGGATCTTTGTGTGATAATTCAATCCAACATGCCTCTTTTCTGTTGCCATTGTTGTTGGTGCTCGTGGGGCTTGAACTCAGGGCCTGGGCACAGTCCCTGAGATATTTTAGCCAAGGCTAGTATTCTACCACTTTGAGCCACAGCACCACTTCTGGTATTCTGGTGGTTAGTTAGAGATAAGAGTCTTACAGACTTTCTTGTCTGGTCTCAGCCAGGTGTGTCCAGCTCAACATGCCTCTTTTAAAAGACAAAGAAATTTAAGTTCAGAGGTACTAATTGCTTCCAGTCATTATCAAAGGGATTCTATGTCAATCTCCTAATAATCAAGGTAGGGTCCTTGCCACTATACTGTACAAATGTCACATTGGGAGGTTGGAGTAAGAATAGTACTGGTGCCTAAGTGGAGCAAAGAGAGGGGAAATGTCATAAAGTCCTTAAAAGATCTTCATTGTTAATACAAGGTGACAAACCCCACTAATTAAGTCCCTCATCCTTATTTGTCCCATATGGAATATAACAAAGTCTGCATACTCAATACATGCTAAACCTTTAACTACTGTGAAATATAACAAAAACCTTAAGTATGTTTCCTGAATCCTTACCACCAGTGAATTTGTAGCTATATAAATATCATGGTGAACAAGAAATGCTGTCTTGTCACATTCAAGCCAAATAACAGCTGGACTTTAAAAATAAAATTTTGAAGGCATTTGCCTTTTATATTTTTAATTTCTGGTTTCCTTGCTTATGGTTTTGTCCTTTGCTTTTGATGAGTGGTTAACACACATGCGCAGCTGCCTCTTTTGGTAACCTTTCTTTGCTGCTGTGTACCCAGGGTTATGAAGGAGGTCTACAAATTGCTTACTAAGTCATATTGTCATGTTCACGGTTGGAAGATATTATTCTAGGGGTCCTGGTTGGACTAGAACCTCATCTTTTGGATTGACTTAGTTCTTTCTGAAGCACAGAGATAGCACAACTCTTAAAATAATTGTTGGAAAGCTGGGGAGAATTTGGAGTTGGTCATGTAGGATGAGGAGAAGAGTGCTAGAGCTGGGGTCAGAACACATCTGGCACCTTAGCTCCCTAATGTATTTTTCTCTCCAAATTCTCTCAAAAGTACAAAGAAGTCCTACTCAGCACCTTTTCTCAGTGATAATAGTGTCTGTCTGTCTGTCTGTATTGCTCTTCCCTCTTTTTTATTTATTTATTTTTTGTGTGTGTGTGCTGGACCTAAGGCTTGAACTCAGGACCTGGGAACTGTCCCATGTTCTGCCACTTGAGCCACAGCTTAACTGTTTACTGCTAGTTTTTTGGTGGTTAATCAGAGATAAGAGTTTCATGAGCTTTCCTGTCTGGGCTGGCTTTGAACCACAATCCTCAGTTCTTAGCTTCCCGAGTAGCTAGGATTACAAGCATGAGCCACTAGCACCTAGCTTTGTATTTCCCTTTTACTCTTCTTTCATCTCTTTCTCTATACAAGAAATGTGTGTTTTGTTCCACCAAAAACTCAGTGTAAGAGCAAATATACTTTCTCATTCTTCTGATACTTCAGTCCCTATTTATCTTCCTGCTGAAGGAAATATGAAGATGCAAGTAGAGAGAGTATTATGTGTACCTGTTATCTACTCCAACTTTAATATGAACTGTAACTCCAGCAGGCTTTGCAATCAGCTCACACTTGAACAGATGCCAGGAAATA
Organism: Megascapheus bottae; assembly: GCF_031878675.1. Classification (NCBI taxonomy): domain Eukaryota; kingdom Metazoa; phylum Chordata; class Mammalia; order Rodentia; family Geomyidae; genus Megascapheus; species Megascapheus bottae. The sequence continues at coordinate 33,552,259 of NC_143524.1, read as the reverse complement.
GTCTGAAGTCAGCAGAAGGCTGCTCCCCATCCCAGCAGCCCTTACAAAGGCATGGCATTGCTCTCTGTATTAGAGCAGGTAACTTGACGCCATTCATGAACTCACAGTCCCCCAAAGCACATGAGGTCTCAATGGCAACTCTGGGCAAGCTTCTGAAGGGAGGTTTTCACACGCTCCTTAAGCTCCTGGGCCACTACAGCACTTCTATGGTTACACTCGTCAGGTCCTACTGCTATGTGTGATGGAGTAACATGAGAGCTGTTGTATGGCATGGTCTGCTATATTTAGGGGAGAGGAAATGGGCCATATTGGGGAAGGTCACAAGGAGTTTGTTCAAAAAAGGGGAGGTACCACCTATTTCTCTGTATATGCAAGAGGGAAGTAGGCAGCTGAAAGTAGTCCCTGGAATCACATCTCACTTCTATCCTTATTATGTGGCCCATAGTAAGTTATTTAATGACATTCAGTCTTGATTTTCTTAACTGTTAAATGGAAAAAAGATCTTCACCCAGTATATGAGAAAATGTCTGTAAAAGTACTTGTCATTTTCTATAAGTGCTTGATAAATATTTCTTGAGTTAACAATAACTAGAACATTTATTTGAATCTAAACAATGTAAGTATGGAATGGAATTTCTGGCGATCTGAATTTTAAAACATTCTAAAATATGATTATAATTTTTTAATTTCCTCTTTTTATAATGTTAATAACTCCAGAATAGTCACTTATCAGGCATATGATACCATCAACTTGATTATCAGCATAATCAACTGACTGTATTTATAACCAATACACAATTAAAAAGCCAAATCAGAGTTTTAAACTCCCATTTTTTACATGAGGAAAAGGATATTTCTCTGATTCTGTCTCTGTCTCTGTCTCTCGCTCTCTCTTACCCCATCATCTCTCTTCTTAAACCTTATTATAGTAAAATAAATCCTTGCTAAAATTAAAAAAATAAGACAAGTTAAAAAGTGTGAATGGTGGATTAAGAAAAATCTGCTAGAGCAAAAGTAAGTTATAGAGCTCTATAATTTATATAGTATAGCCAAATGGACTAGATACTTAAAAGTGATAGCAATTATATAAGGCCAAATATTTAGGTTCTTCATGATATCATCTTCCAACAATATTGAGATGGGCCAATTTGAATCACTTCATCACTGATTTTCAAGCCAACCACAATATCTCTATTGCAGTCAGCTGCTGAATGTCCCATCATTTGGGCTTCCCTACACAGAGGAATTCTAACCCTTGCTAATGGAAAATCCTCACTTCTAGACTCTATAAAAATGTCAGTGTGCTCTTGCTACACATTCTTCAAAGAAGACAGCAAGTATAGCTTTGCTTGGTATTCCTCTATTTTTCTTTTCCTAATTATCTTCCTTTTTCATTCCCTATCTGTTTCTGTCTTTGTCTCTCTCTCTTAAATACATGCGTGTGAGTGCGTGCTCGGGCATGCACACACACACACACACACACAACATACACTTGCACATAGCAATCAAAATGTATTTCTTCATCTTGTCACCAGAACAACCATCAAACCTTCTTTTACTGATATGAAAACCCTGCCTTCTGGAAATTCTCCCAGTGTTTCCTAATTTTGCTACCACCTACCCTTTTAGAGCTTATGTCAGGGCCTTCTGCACTACCTAGAAAAGTCTAGTTCAGATTCTCTATGAAGAAGTTTTTATGTTTTTTCAAGGTTTCTGGAAGAAAGCCTGCCAATCAAAGGGATACTAGTAAGAATCTGCCCCTCAAGCTAAAAAAGGACTGTTCACTGGGCCTGAGATGGGTAAAGTATCACATTACTCTAAAGAGAACAAATTAATCTTCTCTGACTGGTGGGACAGATTCTGCCAAAGAAACAGCTAACGGGAAAGCCAGTCCCTACTCTGTGATGACACAGTAAATAACCAGGCAACATTACTACCAAAGTGCTGACCTAACCCATAAATTGTATGGGGCCTCTGGAGAGCAATTTCTGCTGATGTGCTGCTTGTGCATTTAAGACAAACAAACAAAAAAGGAAGAGGAGCATGGACAGGGCTGGAGGTAAACATCCTGAGAGCAGGGCTTTTCTTTCCACTGAGACTTGAAGGATGGTCAGTCACCGTTAGTGCCCAGGTCTGGCTTAGGCCTCTCTGGACAACTAGAAAAATTAACATCAAATTTTCTGTAAATGTCAATCCCTAGAATGATTTAATTATACCTTAGACTCACTTGATTAAATGACAGTAGCTTAAAAAAATCCTGCCTTATATATCCTGCTTGCTTTTCTTTTTGATATCAAACAAATAATGAGTAGGTGAAAAAAAATAGGATACTAATGTTTATTGACTATTGAGGGTTATTTTATTTTAAACTTTAAAATTGCACTGTAAGGACCAACATTTCCTGTGTTTTGCCTAGAAAACCCAGCCAGTGACTCCTAAGCAAGGCCATCATGGCACCCAGCACATAGCTCAGGTAACCCTATGGAATACAGAAGCAGAAGAGCTGGAGAAAAGCCACTTACCCTCTGCATCTTCTGGTCGAGTAAGGTCAATGACGCCTGGACCCAGCTTTCCATCTTCACTTGACTTTCCTGTTAACTGAGGCCCCAAGTTCTCAAAGCGTGTTCTTTCCTAGAGGAAGAAAAATCAGAGGCTTAACCTAGATTCCAAAGCAGCCTTTATCTTCTAGTTTCTATTTTACTTCATGGGCAAAACCTGACTTTACAGGCTTTTTTTCCTCTTCTTCCTTAAAACCTTAATGCAGTCTGCCTGCCTGCCTGTCTGCCTGTCTGCCTCCCTCCTTCCCTCCATCCCTCCCTCCCTACTATCTTCCGTTCCTTCCTTCCTTCCTTCCTTCCTTCCTTCCTTCCTTCCTTCCTTCCATTTTAGCACCAGCAACATTTCCAGTGTTTTCGCAGATAATTGGAGATAAGAATGTCATGGAGTTTTACAGCTGGAGTCTCAAGGACTTTTCTGCCAGGGCAGGCTTTGAACAATGATTCCCAGATCTCAGGCTCCTCCTCAGCTAAGATTACAGGCATGAGCCACCACAGCCTGTCTGGCTGCCAACATCATTTGAGGAAGGCATTTGGGGATATTCTGCTAAGGCCTGAACGTGGCACCTACTCAATGCTGACAGCATGGAGAACATGGTGCCTGTAAGGAGTGGAACCTGCGCAGTGGCTCTGCAGATCTCTCCTCTGATGGATATGCAGCACTGATCTAGAAAGAAAGCTGAACGAAACATGCAAAAACTTGAAGGAGTAGTTCCTGTTCAAATAGCCTGCTAAATTTATGGGAGAGGAAATTTTACATTTACAGATCAGCACTGTATTGATATTCCTGGGGGAACATGAATTCAAATTGCATGCACTAGAATTTCAAAAATAAATAATATTTCAGACAAGTAGACTAGATGATGGCATTGCCCACTGGTTTTCATTGTGTCTTTCTGGAGATAGAAAAGGAGGACATCAATCCTAACCAGGCCAGGAGCTAAGAACATTAAGCACTCTGCTGCTTCAGGAGGGAAATCCAAAGCAGTCTGTCTGTTCACCAGATCTTCTGGTACCAGGAGTTGGAGTTACTGCAGTGACTGGGGCCCTGCTGCTTGTCTGGTGTGCTTGTCTGCAGAAATGTCCTTCTCTCGCCTGCTTACTCTCCAGACTCAAACTTGGCTTTGTGTGATGCTTATGAATGAATGAAACCTTGTTGTTCATTACTATGAAACAATAGTATTAAATGTCACGTCAGCTTGGATTTACAGACATGAAATAGCAGCTTCTAGCTCCGGGAAGAGTTTCTGCATGTTATACTTAATGCATAATGCAGCAGTGGAGTGCCGATTGCTGTGCTGTCTATTGTTCAATGACCTAGTTCTGTACTGAGCACGTTCAGCATTAGATAGAAGCACTCTGAGTGTTCTCTTCTGTAAGATGTTTAGAAACTTGGAAATATTCTTAAGGAGCAACATACAATTATTTGATAGAGACTGCCTTGTTTGTACTGCCACACTACATTTGTGCTTTCTAATACGATTATTTCTTGGAATATCATTATATTTCTATAATTAATTCCCTTCAGTCAAATTGGGCAGGAAGTCTTCCAGTTTCCCTTCATCCTGGAATCTGTTGAAATCTGCATAGGAGGAAAATGCAGTATAAACCTTGCTTTAACCTTGCACCATTTCTATGAAAGATCTGCCACAAAGATTATATCCATGAATTTCTCTGAGTACTAGTAACTCGTTTCAGTAGCAATATGTAGGGAAACCTCTGAAATATGACACTTATAAAAGACAGGCTGAAAATAAAAACCAAATTAAGTATGGCTCCCTAATATCTTCTTATACGAAAACACTGCCATACAAGAACAAATTAACCCAGATGCAGGACACACAAAAAAGCAACCACAAGCCTTGTGGGAGGTTCACACATTGTCAGGGGAAGGACAGCTGCTTTTAATCAGCCAATTTCTATCTGTGAGTAGCACTTTTAGTTGTCAGGATGTAAAGAAAAGGAATTAAAGTGAAGATGAGTAGTAGCAGGGAAAGCAACATATTCAACCTTTGTTTTTATTACATTGTTTTGCATTTCAAATATTTGCATGTGAATGCTTTCCCTGTGTTAAATGCAGAAGGGAGTTCTGCTGTGACACCTGCAGTCCTCTTAGAAGAACAACCTTCAACTGTGTTTTCATAGTGGGGGTGGGGTAGGCAACTTTCTGTGAAAATCAACAGACTGTGCTATCTATCAATATGCAGATTTCAAGTATCTTTCTAGTCATTCATTCTCTTTGATTTTACTGGGAAATATTCTCAGTAAAAATACAAATAAATATATAAATAAATAAAGTTCTTGAAAGGATATCAATATTTTGACAAGAAAGGAGAAGAGGGAAAATTACATGCCATGGTTTATAAAAAAAAATCCTAAAAAAACAAAGCTTACATGATGATAATATCTTTTCTCTTATAAAAATGAAGTGCACTCACAATTCAGTAGTATCAGCTTGTTTTGAATCATAACAAAAACCATTCATAGCATTCAACAGCACATTCACAGCGTCTTTGAAGTCAGACAATCTTCTGACTTCATCAAAAATAAAATCCTCAGCATAGATACTTTCCTTATAAAATATCAATATTTTGACAGAGTCGAAGACAAGGAAGAATATCTCATGAAATACTTGTTAAGTAGGCAGAAAATAAATCAAAGATAAAAAATTGTTTGGGGCAGTAGGTTGCATCTTAAATTTGAGAATATTAAGCACTATGTTTGAGATTAAAGAGGGACCCCGCAAAGCCATGGCCTTTCATATACATTTCTCCCTAGTCTCCCAGAAGATTTCCTTCTTTTCTTCAAAGAATAGCTCAGAATATTTATTTGTCAGCCACATGACCATAAGAGACTGATGCCTACAGGTTAGGTCTGAGCAGCTGAGCGAAGCAAAGATTTTACTAGTGAGACTGAACATAAACCTAGGAGATACAGAATGTGAACATGGTCACAGAGGCTAGTGAAAAGATAAACTCCTAGCCATAAAATGCCGAGGGGCATGCCCCTCTATGCAGCAAATACAGACAGGGCTAGCAAGTCCTTAAGTTCCAAACTCCTAACATACTTGAACTAGCCCTTCCCAATGCACATAGACATACATCTGAGATAGGCTACTTCATAGGTAAGTAGAACACATCACTGCTAATTTAATCCGATCCCCCTGGAAAATTCCTGTCTTTATGTGGACAGTGAAATGTGTGTTTGCCATGCAGAAATGTGACCAGACACTTATGCACTGTCAGTCACAAACATGCAGGCAACATAAAAGTTATTGAAAAAAATTAAAAGTCAGCTCTGCTGTGTTGTAGGATGGTTGGCTCTCTAAGTGCTTTGAAATTATGATGTATGAGGTAGATGTTGCATATTAAATAAAGATATTTAAATGATAAAGCCCCCTTTAGTGAGAGCTGATGAATGTTAAATGTTACAAGCCACAAGATGGTAGCATCCATCATGTTCACATATTATCGCAGTCAATGCCGGGCAGCGTCACTCATGACAGATAGACTGCTGCATTATTATCCCTTATTTCCAGAGTCATTGAACAAACCATTCAACTCCTCCAGCACCATTTCTAACTCTGCATTAAATTAGCAGCTTTTCCTTTTTAACGCTGGCAAGCCTGATCAATTACATCTTTGTATCACTGGGGAGGGGGAGGGGGAAAGAGAGACAGAGACAGAGAGAGAGAAAGAGAGAGAATGAATTTGGACTAACTAAAAGAACAGAGGTTTGTTTTCATCTAAGGGGAAAAATCAACTTCCTCTTACTGGCAACAAATGTAAAATTGTGATCTTGGGAAAGAACAGCAATGAAACAGTAAGCACACAATAATGGCTTTTCTTTGCACTTAGATAAAAGCTGAATTTTTGATGTGCACAGTATATTTTAATAAAATTTTATATACTATGTTTTATACACTTATTGGCTATTCCATAATAATGTGTGTGCTAACAGTAAAATTGCTCTTAAATTTATGTGTGTTATTTATACGTTCCCACGTAACAATGCTTTTTGTTGTAAAAAATATTCTGTTTATTAATGTAACTTTACAACCACTGCATCCAAGATCCGTGGTAAATTAATGACATTTTTATTATTTTATAGTGTCATTAAATTTTTACTGATCACTCCATCAAACAGAGGCAGTAAAGGCCATAATGTAAACTGGGACACTTAGATCAGGCAGCAGGAAGACATTCCATATAGTCTGAAGAAAACTGCTGGCAATAAATGATATTTATACCATCTTTAAGCATGTGAGAATACTTGGATAAGTTTGGCAAAACTGTTTCAGTAGTACAGTGGATTGTGTACTTAAATAACAGTTTGCTTGCCAGTGAGACAAGCCTTTTTCAAACCTTACACAAGATGACTGATCAGATTCATCTCTTTAAAACAAATAACTATGAAATGTAATGATATAGATAACAGACACCTTTCCTGTGGGTTGCCAAGACTGACTGACCCTCCTTGTGCCTCAAGCCTTTCAAACAAAATCTCCTTTGCTATAGTCTAAAGGGGAAGATAATGGCACATGCTGAGAGAAATCTTTTGTTTGTTGCTTTAACAAACAAATTTATTCCATCTTAAATAGGCTTGCCTGAGCAATGATGTGATATATTTCATTTCAGTGGTCCGAATGAGAGGCACTTTAATACCCTTTATTTCAAAGCTCATTTCTAAACAATGTCTGAATATGGAGTCATTCATTGTAGTCATACAACATATGACTAGGGGCCATTAACTACACCACAGTTCAAATCATCCAAAAGAAATCATTATCTTGAGTTATTTTCATGTGTAAAATACATTATAATTAGGGTATTTGCTGATTGTTAAACTTTTTAATATGTGTTATTAACTAATTTTATATAGTCTATGTATATAGAAGATAGTAAATAGAACCTTCTATGCTCATATAATCAGAAATTTAGTTGCAACTATTTTCTTACATGGAAAATCTGGTATGATTCTCTTATGTAAATAAGAATTTTGTTGTTGCTTACACAAATACACATTAAAATATTTTAAAAGGCCTTTAAAAGCTTTTAGATTTGTAATGACCTGATATTTTACATGAAAGGCTAATGCTATCGCCCCGTCAATCATGTTCTTTTTATGTACTCCCAAAGTAGTGTTTTCTAAGAGGAAAAACACAAATACATATGCCTTGAAAATAAATTTCAGGTCAGGTACCAGTAACTCACACTTGCAATCCTAGTTACTAAGAATTCTGAGATCTGCAGATCATAGTTTGTCTCCAGCCCAGGAAGGAAAGTCCATGAGACTCGTATCACCAATAAATCACTCAAAAACTGGAAGTGGCACCATGGCTCAAGTGATAGAGTGCTAGCCTTGAGCAAAAGAGCTCAGGGACAGGGTCCAGGCCCTGAGTTCAAGCCTCATGATTGATATGGACTATTGACTACCATTTGAATACTGGAGTAGATTCCAGGAAAATGCTTTTCTAAACTAAAAGTAAAGCAAAGCAGATTTTTAATTTCTTAACTTCCTTCCCATTCTGCCAACTGGCCAACAGTACATGTCTCACTATTTTCCTTGTCTTTCTCTGCCTGGTCAAGCATCCAGATTTGCTCATTTGAATTCAATAGAGCCTTTTGGCCTGGTCCCTCTTTCAATGCTCTGTTGACATCACTAACCTCACCAGCACAAGCCTTCAGCCTTGCACACCTAGCTCACTCCTGCAGCTTCCCCTTCCTTGGTGCTGTCCTCCCCAATCTAGCTCCTCACACTGCTTCCTCATTCCACAGGTCTAATGTGGAACCTTCCATGGCCTCCTATTTTCTACTGCTTTTTATCCAAACCATCTCCCTGGCTTTCAGGCTCCATCATTCACTGCTCTACCTATTTAAACTCAATTTTCTCTAATTCTTCTCTCATCCATCTTCTGCTCAGGGTATATAGCGATAATCTTTTAATAATTTTACCAAGATCCTTCCTTGTTCATGACTGCTGAAAATGCTTTCTTATCTCTTCTTTCTAAGTCATATTCAGATGGGAAAAACTCAAGTTTTCTATGAACTCTATAAGTTGGTGAATATGCCTACTTTCTGAAATGCCGAATTTCTTAAGTCTTCCCTATATAATAAGTCCCTAGTTTGCACAGTATGTTAAAGAACCAGGATTAGGTTCATAAATACTGCCAAGATTTCCTCAACATATTGAAATCCAGAAATTATGTCTTGGATCTTTTCTATGTATCTTACACAGCATTTAGTATTAGTACCCATCAGTATGTACAGATTTATATAAGGACACATATCTTACTTACTCATATAAATTAAAAATACCCTGTATAAGCAAATATGCAAAATGAGCTAGAAATGATCAATTTTCTAATATTTCAAGTTTGTGAATGAGTTGTTTAGATTTAACCCTCCTCTTATAAGCAATGATAATCAAAATGATATTCAGAAGAACATAAAATATTTCCTAAAAGGAACTAGACAATATCCAAAGAACACAATAGAAAAATGCATTCAATTGTACAGCTTGATATGAATTCAAACCAGAATTTCTGCAAGTAAATACTTGCATTTTTGAAGGCCATTTTAACATAGTAGCAACAAAATACATCACCTACCACAAAAGCTTGGATTTTTAAGTAGTAAAAATTTCAAAATAAATTATTCTATTCAGTTTGTTTTGTTTGGGGAGCAAGACAATAATGAGCATTCAGCACAACAGTCCTTTCTCTTACTCTGGATGACTCATTTCTTTCTAACGTATTTGTCATGATGCGATTCTCAAGAGCTATCATCTGACTATAAGATATGGTTTCCTTTTCGTTGACTTGCCAAACTCCTTTGCTCAAGTATTCTAATTTTATATCTTTGAATTTACTTTTAATAATTTAATGAAGAGTAAAAACTATAGGCTTTATATGGGAAAGGTGATTCTTTTTATAGGAGGGGGTAATTTTTGAGGCTCTGAGATTTACTTCTTGATTGGTGTTTTGATGATTCCAGAGTCAGTAGTCATGACAGTAAAGATTCTAGCTGAAAGAAACAAAGATACCTGATATTTTTGAAAAGAAAGAAGATAGAAATGAATGAAAGATAAATAAAAAGGAATGCATGCAAATCTGTTACATAACACAGTGATCTCCTGTTCAGGTTTATGCTGAAATACAGGAAATCTGCCTGTTGGTTTGTTTTGTTTTTATTTTTGTTTTTGTTCTGTTTTGTTGGTCATGGGTCTTGAACTCTGGTCCTAGGCACTGTCGCTGAGCTCTTCAGCTCAAGGCTACCGCCCTATTGCTTGAGCTATAGTGCACTAGTGGTTTTCTAGTAATTAATTGGAGATAAAAGTCTCACCGTCTTTAGTGCCTGGCTGGCTTTCCATAGCAATCCTCAGATCGCAGCCTCCTGAATAGCTGGGATTACAGGTGGGAGCCACTGCATCTGGCCTGCCTGTTTTTCTGATAAGAAAATCTTCCTTGAGAAGTTTTACCTGTAGTCTCAACTCCCCCTAAAAATAATTTCTTTCATTCAATTCTTATATTGTGGAGTTATTCACCATTAACAACTCTATGAATGAGTTAAAATCATCACTTTCTTACAAAAGGTAATAGAATAAGCTGCCAAACAAAATCATATTAATTCCTCTTGAAAAATAAGTGCATTACTGGGGGAAATAATCCAGGTGAAACTACTCAGAGACATAAAGTACATGGTCTGGGGCGGGGAATATGTGAAATAATTTCCTAAGAGTTTAAAAATATACACACGGCACAGTTGACACTCTAAATCTGCTCTCCCCAAATCTCAACATCTCAGACTGTGATTATTTCTGAAGGTAAGGGTTTGTTTTTATTTTTCTTTTCTTTTCTTTTTTTTAAAGAGATGATCCAGTTAAATGAGACGACTATGTTCTCATACAAGGAGGAAATTCAGACACACATTATGCATGTCTGCACTCAGACAAAAAACCACGTGAGAGCAAGAAGGTGTCCATATGTAAGCTAAGGAGAGAGGCCTCAGAAGGTCCACGTGTGCACACCTTAGGTTTTATGGAGCTTTCAAGAAACAATCTCAAATGATATATGACTTTCAGCTCCTATAACTGAGAGAACAATATTTCTGTTGTCTAAGCCATATGGTCTCAAATATTTTGTTGTGGTACTCCCAGCAAAGGGCATATTTTGACTCTTTTTCACAAGAGATTCTTTTTGCAGTTCAAAACTTATCAGGTAATAATAGCAGCTTTTTAGATAGGATATCTTACTAGCTTCAGAAGCAATCATGAAAAAGCTTGTGGCATTAGGAGCTAGTAGTGGTTTTATCTGTTGACAGCTCTATTATCTATCTCAATCTACCTACCTATCTGCCAACCATACATTAATCGCTGGTTCTTCATAGGAAAAAAAAAATTCCCTCAGAGGAAAGGAAGATCTGTAAGGCTTGGCAAAGGTTTTCAAAAACCAGATGATTCATACTTGAGGCATGAAACAGAATCAATAAAGACTGATGTAATCTGTTCAGATCTCCTCTCAAGATGCTGAGATATGCCACTGGGCCATAAGCTCCTGGAGAAAGGAAAGTGTGTCCTGACTAGCTCTATCCTGCATAAGCACTGTGCCCTGGAAGCAACACATGCCTTCTGAAACAAACCAATGTCTCCAGAGCGTCTTGCGGATATGTTTTATGGAGCTTTCAAGAAATCTTCTCAAATGATGTATGACAAGTTTCCCTGTGGATTTGAAGAGCACACAAAACAGCGAGTTCTACCTTCACAAGCCTGGCCACAGCAGCATCCTGTATATATAGTACATATGCTCAGACTCTTATCACTGCCCATCACATGATAAATGACACGGTAGCATTAACTCTGAAGATATGAGAGCCTTTTAGCCTTGGGAACCACTGAATTAAATTAGTTTCATCAGGATTATAATGCTTACTGAACCCCTTTAACTGAATGCTTTCTGTCTTGTTCATATGGTTTCAATATTGTCTCAACCAATTGCAAGGTTATTTATAAGTTTGCAACTCCCAAGTAGAGTTATAAAGCATTCAGATTTAAGCAAATCCAGTTGTGTGGCAGCGCAGCTTCTACTTATGTGTGGTTTCAACTTTTAATTCGTGTACAGGGCCATGATACTGACTTGTTCCTGAATATTCTCTGATTAGCTTTTGTTTCAGTTCACAAAAAGTCCCATTGTAAAATTATACAAACTCTGGTTAAAATTAACACATGATTTAATAAATAGAGAATTCTATTTCAACTTAAACCACCAGTAAGGCTTTGTTATTCTAACATGTGCCATATGAAAAACGGGTATCATAATAAAATTAATGACCAGTTAGGCTAATGTCTTTGCTCACAATCGCACCTAGTAGATTCTATTAGTTCAAAACTTAGGCACTTGATTTCAGGTACTTACTTAATTTACAGTGTATATTTTTCAATATTGTTTGTGCAAATGCAATTGTAATTTTATTCAAATTGACAGAACTATGTAAAGAATAAATACTTTCCCCAAAAGACTATACCTTTGTATTTCAGCTTTAGTTGGCAAATTGTTCGTTTTGAAAACTTTCCCTCACAAATAAAAAGATAAGAAGCAGAAAAACAAAGAATTGCCACAACGTATTTGCTTTAATTTAATTTGAGACAAATTGAAGTAGCATATCCTATAGATTTCCCTATAATTAAAAAATATATGTATGCCACAGTAGTTACACATATCTTTTTCTAAAAGTGGGGGGAGGGGTATCAAGAGGAAGCTTCAGTGCCAGAATGAAATGTAAAGGCATCTTCCTGGAGAGAGCCTTGAGACCAAGAAAGGTAGGACACTTCCCTGAAGCTCTGTAGCCCACTAGTAAAAAAGATCTACAGTATGCACCCGCCCCCATGCTGTCAGCCCTCTGTTCCTGCCACTAAGCCCTCTCCTGAGAGCACTGAGTTAACTTATCTCCATGGTTCCTTCCAGCCCTGAAACTTGATGATTATATGATACTTGACTTTTGCTCTTTGAGATCTACACTGCAGCACACACTAGTAAAATCACTTCACCATGTTATTAAAAAAACTGACTAATTATTCATATTCTCCAGGAAAGTACTTAAAATTAATCCATTTGTCAAACAAGCCTACCAAACTGTGGTCACACTTGGCCGAAAAGCATCTGTTCACTACTTGAGATTTTGTTCCATCCCTAGACAAAAGCAGTAGAAGGGAAGAGACACAACGTCAGAGGAAGGCAAAGGAAGGAGATGGGAAAAACCAGAGGGTAAACATTTTAACCTGAATTTGGTGTATTTCCATGTCCCTCATTTGGAATTCAAGAGGGTAGCAAAATACAGAATACAATCTGTTTTGTCTGCAAGTAAGATAACCTACATGCAAAGACTGCTGGTAAGAAGGACCTTTCTTCAAAAATTAACTTTTGTTTCAGTAACAAGTTCACAAAAAGTCCCATTGTAAGATTATACAAACTCTGGTTAAAATTAACACATGATTTAATAAATAGAGAATTCTATCTCAACTTAAACCACCATAAGCTAACTACTTTTTATCAAGACTGTGCCTGACCAACACCTCTTAAACAAGTAGATAATAGGTCAAACGAAGACAGAAATGATTTTGGAACAAAAAATGGTTGTGAAAGAAGCCCTTTTTTGTTGGTTTTTTTTTTGGGGGGGGGGGTTGTTACATGTCCTTGGACTTGAACTTAAGTGCTATCTTTGAGCTTTTGTACTCTAATGCTCTACCACTTGAGCCACAGATCAATTTGTGGCTTTTTTGGTAATTAATTGGAGATGAGTCTCATAGACAACTTCCTGCCCGAGCTATCTTTGAACTGTGGTCCTCAGATCTCAGCCTCCTAAGTAGCTAGGATTACAGATGTGAGCTAACACTGCTCTGCTGAAAGCAAGCCTTTACTGCAGGTACTGGAGCTTGAATTCTGTCCCTGAGATTTGGGGTTCAAGGCTAGTACTCTACACCACTTATGTCACAGCAACACTTTTGGCTATGTGTGTGTGTGTGTGTGTGTGTGTGTGTGTGTGTGTGTGTGTGTGTGTGGTTAATTGGACATAAGAGTCTCATGGACTTTTCTGCCCAGGCTGGCTTCAAAATTCTACCCTTGGCTCTCATCCACTTGAGTAGCTAGAATTAACAGGTATGTTAATTCTTCCAGTGTCCAGCTGGAAGAAATCTTTTTAAAGGTTAATTAAGAGTTAGAAACCATGTTTTTATTTCATAAAATAAAAATAATTTTGAAACTGAAATTTTGCAAATGGGTTTAAAGAGGAGAAAATATTTTAGGAACCTCATTTAGAATTGTGCTCTAATATGACAACATTACGAAGAACAAAAGATTGTGTCCAACTGTGGTGATATGTGTTAATTGTATGGTTTTCCAAAGATGTGGGAGAACTGATATCAATTACGGTATAATTACCATTACTTCCAACAGAGTTAACATGTAGTTACTACTAAATAACATGCAATTAACTGGTGTCACATTGCACACGAGGCTAAATAAGATACAAATTAAAATTTCTCCAATGGAACCAGAATACCCTTTTATCTCTTAAAAAAAAATAAAAATAAACTAACATTTCATTGATCAAGTCACAGCCTCTTCAGGAATCAGGAAAATTATTTCTGAGAAAGAAAATCCAAGACATAAACTAGAAAGAATAATTTTCAGACATAAGATGAAAAACTGCCTTGGGAGGAAGATACATGCATTAACAAAAAATTTAGATTTTATATTGTGGTAAATACAATCAAAACATTCCTAATGTGTTTATTTCAGTTGCTAAAAATGAGGAGTCTCTATGTTAGAATCATATTCACAAAGTCCTTTAATTTTACTAATATCTAATAATAATAGCAATGTTGTTATCATTTGCTTTATTTAGCAAGCACTGAACATGTATCTGCTTTAGTGGTACTTTGAAAACAGGCACAGAGAAATGACTAAGCCTCAGTCCAGAAGGGTGCTTACACAGAATTACTGATTATTTGCAATGTGGAGTGGTAAATCTTGACTCAACAGGAACATTTGCCTTATCAGATGCGTTCTGGGGGAAACACAGAATTGCAGAGATCAGTCTGAAGTAAAATTCCTTGTTGGGATGTCTCAACTCAGCCACAATCACACAGGAAGCTTCCACGCACTGCCTATGAGAGAGGAGTATGTGTGGGACACCCACATGCCAAACAAGCATCCAGGTCTAATTAGGAGCGAGCTGAAGATGGCAGAGTGCAATGCTGTGAAGTTGATGAGAGGACAAAGGCAGAGAGTTGCTGTATTTAAAACGCAACTACAGTCTATCTGCTATATCCGTTTCAAACATCTGGGCTTCCAATTATTTATTGAACTCATGTGTAAGAGTTATTTGGGAATACTACAAATGGTTGTAGATCAGGAACATGTTAACAGCTTTGTGAAATCTTCCAGGATTGAACTCTTGCAAAAATCCTCAACAATAAGAGCAAAGCTGCTATGCAATTGTTTTCTTTCAGTAAAGGCATTTAAACCATGAAGATGTTAGCATGCTAAGAACAAACATGGTAAATATCATGGTAATTAGTGCAACAGACAACATTTTAGTAGGAACTTACTATTTTTTAGGTTTAGTTTACATTTAGCTTTCCTTTCTCCCTCCCTTCCTTCCTTCCTTCCTTCTTTTCTTCCCCCCTTTCTTGTTCCTCCCCTCCTCTCTTCCTTTTTCCCCTCTTTTTTTCTATGTGAAATCTAAATGCTTTTTACTTGAGATTAAATGAGGGTAGTCACATTCATAAAAGGCTGCACATTTCGCTGGAAGATTACATAAGCATATGCACAGATCTCAAAGCGTTCAGGGCAGCTTGTTCCCCATGTAGCCAATTTTCTCTTTTTTTTCTCTGAATATAAAGCTCAGGAATAGATGTTTATTCTTCCATCTAGTTCTATGCTTTGCTCTACTGAATTCATGACCCATTTGCTGGGCTTCCAGGAAAACACAACTGGGTTATGAGGGGGTGACAACAGAACAACAATGGGTACATCATTGTGGTATGTTATTTCCTCTTGTTCCTGCATCACTGTGACATTCCTCTGATTATTGCAGTCTCAAAAAAAATGTGCTGATCACTGTGTGTGTTAAGCGACACTGCCAACTCTGAGAAGCTAATACCCTCCATAGAGTACATTATGCATGTGATGTAAATGAGGTATAAGCTCTCCAACGCATCAACCATTTGTCATCACAGAGCCAGTACGCAGAGCAAGTGCCTTTTATTCCTTCCTCTGTGAGTGCAAATGGCAAAATATATAAATAAATAGATAAAGAAGATCACCTGCTCTTCACAATTGACACTAATTGACACAAACTTGAAATGATTTCCATTTAAAGTATATTTTGTGTGTGTTTTTTACTTGTTTGTTATTGTATTAAAGGAGAAAGGGTTATCAGCTCCACATTCAAAAATCAGAAATGGAAATAATATATATTAAGAGAGTTGAGACTGCTCACACTTTATTTCTCAGAATCACAAAAGTCAGTCTTCAGCTCTATGCATAAGCAGTTTAAATATTAAGATGATAATAGCATTGGAATTTATGATTTGATTCATAAGTTAGAACTCAAGCTGACAATTCAAGTTTGGGAACTAAATAGTAAGTTGCTTTAAAATGTAGAAGGTGAATTCCTGATCTAAAAGCAAGTGCTTCAGTAGATTTGAACAATATTGCTTCAGCTATAGGTTAATATTTCTAAATGAAATTTTAAGAAAAGCAACACCCCAAGGGCCCTACTGTTAGATCATCAAAAAGAAGCACGTGTTTATTCCTAAAATTTCATATCAGCATTCCTGGTGACTCTCTGTCCTCTTTGTAAGCTGGGAAAAACCTGAAAAATTAGCCAGAGCAGGATATGAGAAATATTCCCAAAGATTGAAAAATGATAGTTATCAAAAATGGGTTTGCAAAGTACCTACTTGTTCATAGGACAAACAACTTCCTATGTGAACATTCCAATTACCAGCTTTCAAATTTTTGTAGAATTTTCGATGGTTATTTCCACCAGCTAATGACTTAAGATCATGACTGTGTGAAAGTACAATTCTTTTAATAAGAATGCAGTTCTTATTTAACTGTATTGTGATAGTGACATTAAGGAAAGAAAAGCCAAAAAATAATACAGCCTGCTTTTAACTGAAAAAATATAACTCTATTCAAATTTATAGTGATCAAAATTTTAGTTTCCTATAGTCAAGGTGATAGCAAAACAAAGTAACAACAACAACAACAACAAAAACATTACACATAGGATAGCTAGCCTTCCTGCCTGTACCAGGGCCCAGCATGTTAAAACCTGTCATTTAAATAAGCTTCGAGTTTGTGGATTGTGTTCTCTTATTGGTAATATGACATGAAGGCGTAGATTATTGGAATGCTCAGATCAAGCAAACAAATCTTAAAATAAACAATCTATTTAGGATCTGTTTGGTTTGAAATACTAGCCTTCCCAGGAAGACCAGAAGCATGTCTATGGGCTCACACTTCTGCTTTCAGAAGTAAAATTCATTGCACATTGTTTGAAACACGTACTTTCCCTTCTGGATAAACTGGTTTCACTGCAAACTGAACTCTTTAGCATGTTTTTCATTCAGAGATAAATCACTAGTTAATATTCTCTCAAACATCACCGTTAGATACTTTTTACATCATTAAGTTAGCTTCTAATATTATAAAAAGGTTGAGAAAATGATCCAAGAAAACCAATCTGCACAAAGCCACATGAAATTCATTAACTCACTGTGTTTTGATCTCCTTGTATTGTGCTGATCTGTAAATCCATCTACATTTAGCTAATTCTCAGTCCTCAGCTAACTCTTTAAGGGGAAAAAAAGAATGTTTCCTATAAACTCCAGAGATCTTGGGTATAACAGACCTGATTTACTTGAAACAGACTTCATTTCCTTTCTACAACCTCTCCTTCCCACCACCACCCACAAAGATGATAAACAAAAAGTTGTTTTATTTATAGAAAAATAGTGAGGACATGCTACTTATTTATACTATTAGTCTACAGCAGCTTTGAGTTCACCCATTCCAATGATGATGAAGATAAGAAGCTCACAGAGCAAAATAGCACTTGTTTCTCAGCAGAAATCACTGAGTTCCTCAGTTCTTAAGCTTCCCATGCAGCTATGCTGAAATCACCTTAACTATAAAACCCTGTCCACATATTATCCCATTTGGAAGGCATAATCTACTGATTCTTTAGATTGTGGTGAGGCTCAAGATCCCAAGACTCCACAGGTTGTAACCTACAAGACAGCTTTCAAATCTAGACCTTTTGCTTTCCTTTTCTTCATTAAACAACAACAACAACAACAACAAACTTATGAGCCTTGATTTAGTTCTGGTTATGCGTCATGTGATCAGGAAAAGCATCATCCAAGCTAGCTTCCAAAGTTTTGTAAGTCTGTTTATTTAGTAAATTTCACTTCCTGAAGCTATTCAAGTTTAAGACTTCATTGCCTGACCATCTAAATAATTAACTGAGCATTAGATTTTGCATAGCTACAGATTTTGCATAGTTACCCCTCTAGTCCCCTTACTCTATTGCATCCTTTGTATATGGTAATTCCTATGTAGTTTTGCCTCCCAGCTTCCTCCCCGCAATCCCCCACCATCATCTCCAGATACAAACCCGGGAAGTTTCTGTGGCTTTGGTACTGCCAAGAACATGGGCTAGAGTCAGGAGATGCAGATATTAGGCTTGAAAGCTCTGCTACTGAAAAATCTAAAAAGCACAGCTGCCTCTTGCAACTCTGAGTTTGGAGAAAAATCATCAGTGGTCAGACACTGCACCCTAACTGCAGCAGGCTGTAAGATTGCAGTGAGACATAGAAGGGAAGTCAGAGAGAGAGGGACCAAAGGAGAGGAGGAGAAGAGAGAGGGAGTTCTGAGGGAGCGAAGAGAGGAGAGAAATATATCCTGTATCTTGATAACTGTAAGTAGACAGGGACAGAAAAGCAGACTGTGAGCAATAGACCTATTACTTAAAGGACAGAAGACAGAGAAAGAGATCTTGAGGCAAAGCAACTTGGGATTCTTAAAAAAAGACTTCAAAATTCTTCTAAAGACGGGTGTGAAAACAACCCTGCAAATAATGCAAACTTTCTCTGCCTAAAGAAATTTTGAAGGTGCAGACAGATGTGATGAAAATAAATTTTTATTTTAGAGTTAACTACTCCTTACAAACCATGGCCTCTGTTCCTAAGTAATCATGATCAATGAATAATGCCTGAGTGTTTTAGGCTCCAAGTTAGCAGGCTTGGAAATAGGCCCAGGCTTTCCTTTCACATTACTAATAACAGTAACTCAGTGAGGCACAGTACAAAGTAGAAGCTTTGCAGGGAGGAGGGCTGATATTTGAACAGACTTATAACTACTTAGCGATTTGGATTTTGTTTTTAATCTGCAATGGAGCTAAAAACAGGATACTAACAATCCTACCTCATTGGATTTTGGTAAATTACAAATGAGACTTTGTCTAAAGTCGTTCAGAGAACTTACATTCTTAAAAGAGTAGTACAAGATTTCTTTTTTTCTTTGTGGTGCTAGAGATAGACGGAACCAATATCTTTGTCATCCTAGGTAAACATTCTGCAAATTCTGCAGCTGAGACATAGCCTCAGCCCTAGGAAATTCTTATGAAAGCTATGGACCCTAAGAGTTCACTAAAAATGTTTATTTAAACATGTTCCCATTTACAGCTCGAAAAAACAAGATTAGTTTTATTGCCATTATTGTTATCAACATATGCAAGGAGACCCCCCCCAATTTTAGCATTTCTCTTTTCATAAAAGTCATGATAATTCTCCATTGAGGACTACAAGGTATTCTGATGTAGAAGATATGAAAACTAAGGCTATTGGGAAATGTAATTATAAGACACCCTTTGTTTCTCTTCAGAACCAATGCTGTTGACTACAATTATAAAAAGACATAGAGGGCAAATCAGGGTTGCACCAAAAATAAAAGCAAGACAGTACTTTTGGAAATTCTAATATTAGTTGCAAATGTCAAGAATGCAAACTGAATCTTAGCTAAAAGTGAACCTTGGCACAGTACTCCCAGTTGCACTTTTTTTTAAAATATAGCCAGATTCAAGACAATGCTGAGGGAGAAGCACTGAGGAAAGAATTCTTTGAGTTTTTACATATATTTTTTACATATACAACTGTGGCCTACCAGTTGAAATGGAAATAATCAAGTATAGCAATATCATCACCATCAATGGCATAGAAAACAGATCCAGAGCTTGGGATCTATCTCACGCAGTGTTACATAAATTCACACTGTCATGCATTTTTTGTAGCAAACAGACTGATATACATACACACAGACATGGACTCATAGACATACCTTCAGACACATGAATTCAGACAGATGAACATTTACACATATACACAGACACCAAGAGTCATTGACAGTTACAAAGATACACACAGACAGACAAACACACAACAGGCACCCATTCCCACAGACATAAATAAATATATGCCTGGAAAGACAGCCATACAGAAATGCAAACACCCAGGAAATGAATACCCTCCCTCTGACACATTTAACATATTCACATTTAACATATTCACACATAGATGGGACCCATATGCGCACGTGCACACACGTACACACACGCGCGTGCACACACACACACACACACACACACACACACACACACACATTTTCATGTGCAGCCCTGGTAAGGACTTCCTGGGTCACATGGCAGGCTCTAACATTGAGGAAGAGGGTAAAGTCCATTTGCTATGGTAAAAAGAATGTGGGGTTTGAAACTGGCTCTGAACAGCCTCAACTCTAACACTACCTGGATAACTGGAGTTCTTCGAATTTCATCCCCATCTAAATAATGGGAAAAAAGCTCTATTTGTGAAAAATTAAGTGTCAATAACAAATAGGAAAAATATGTTTTGCAAAATAAATAACTAAAAGGCTTGAAATTTCCATGTTCTTAAAATTGTGTGGCAATGAAAGCTTGTTAAGTAAGGAAGGAGTGCTGGGTATTATTGTCCTCCTCATCCACAGTTAAAAAGGATTAAGTTATCATTTAAAAGAATATCTGAATTGTCAAGAACTACAATTTCCTATAAAATATAAATACAAAGTCTTCTGTTAGTAACATCAAATTTAATCACTTGATTTTGAGTGCCTCCTACATATGAAGAATGCCTGTTCCATTTAACCTTGTACTCTGAATGGTCAACAATCATAGACAATGTGCATCATGTGCACAATGCATGACATCACTACAGAAACCATAGTAACAACATAAGCAGTACTAGACTGCATTCACACTGTGAACTTCTCAGAGTCACCACCGTTCTTACCTTAGTACCACATGAGCACCAGCCTAGAACTGAAAGCATCCCCGGGAGGTGTCTCATCCCATCCTCACCTCTTGAGAGGAATGTGGGCAATCACCTCCCTTGCCTCTGCTTCAGTTTCCCTGTCTATAATATCAAGGGATTGTACTAAATGGCCCCTGATTTCTCTGCTCTAAGTATTCTTAAACTGTAATGAATCAAAGAGCTATTAGGTAAAGGTGTTTCTGTTGAAAATGCTTAATATATAAACTTTTACTTCTATAAAAATAGTTATGAGCTCCTAACAAATCTCAAGAGGAAAGGTCTGTCCTCAGTGGACTAGAGGCAATGCAGCCCCTTACAATCCTGTAAGGGTAGATACAGAGACATATTTGTAGAGTTCTCATAAAGGTCTATGAACAGATTAGACACGATGTCTCTAATTCTCAGAACAAAGATTCCCGAGAAAACCAACATCATGAAATGGCTACTGCTTTGAAGCCCAGGGACGCCAGTGGATCCAGCATGTAGACAGTTCAACAACACTATGTTTTCAAGGGTCACAGCTTGGGGTTATCCTAGAATGTGGACACTGTTTGGATCATCTCAAGGAATTTGGTGGGAAGAATCAATAGTTTAGAACCTTCTTAACCTTTCTAAGGTTATATTTTACACAAAACCAGATTTTAAATGCTCAAGTTTTATTCGGGTTTTAAAAATATGATATGCCATTTAAATAGCCTCAGTCTTGCTTCTAAAAACTTATCATCAAATGACATCAGACTTAGTGTTTTGTTTTGTTGCTAATCATATTATATATTTTTCTTTATTAAAATAATGGGAAAATTCCTGACAATATGCAGGGCTTTTGTTCCTCCTGTAACTCAGATGCTTAAAAATTATTTAAGCCAGGCAGTATTGGCTCATGCCTGTAATCCTGCTACTCCGGAAGCTGAGATCTGAGTATCACCACTCAAAGCCAGCCAGCGCAGGCAGGAAAGTCTGTGAGACTCTTTTTTTTTTTTTGCCAGTCCTGTGCTTGAGCTCAGGGCCTGAGCACTGTCCTTGGACTTTCTCAAGGCTAGAGCTCTTCCACTTGAGCCTCAGCACCACTTCCGGCTTTTCTCTATATATGTGGTATCGAGGAATCGAACCCGGGTCTTTGTGCATGCTAGGCAAGCACTCTACCACTAGTCCAAACTCCCGGCCCTTCTGTGAGACTCTTATATCCAATTAACCATCGCAAAACTAGAGGCAGAGATGTGGCTCAAAGCAGCAGAGCACTAGCCTTAGCAAAAATAGCTTAGGAACAGTATCTAGGCTTTGAGTCCAAGCCCCATGACTGACCAACAAAAAAATTATGCAAAATGCAAGTGGATTCTTCAGAAATATTTTATGTGAAGTAATGCCATATTAAACACTTGCTGCTGTACTGGTATATAGTTTTCCTTTGAGCTTTGTTGACATACTGGAAACTTCATGTTTTTACAACAGGCTAGGCTTTCAGCTGAGGAAAGACAGCAACACAAAAGTGGATTTAAATAAATTTTAAATAGGGTTCCACCTATAGGAATGGTCTTAAAAAGCCTACAAATGAGATGGAAATGGACTATAGCATTATAGTGAACAGCACAATAAGCAAAAGAGCTAAGTGTTCCTCATCACAGATGAGGACAGTCTCAGAGCTGTGAGTCCAAGCAGCAGAAGTTCAAGTCCAATTCACTATGCATTCAAACATGTTCTTTTCCCTCTCCACATTCTAAATATTCTTACTGTTCTCTTAACTTTTATAACAGAGCAAATGTACCTCCATCTACAGGTATTATCTGAAAAGACAGAATTCACACTAGCTATGAAAAAGGTTTGTTTCAGCATGTCCTGTCGCCAAGTACATGTCACGTTCTGGGCCATGCCTCTCTCATGGATTGCTTTATTAAATGATTACAACAAACATTGTGCCTAGAAACTATGACTACTCCCAGATGAAGATACCACCTTGAGTGGCATGGAAGCTAGAAAAAACATGTATATGAGGAGGAAGAAGGAAGAGAGGGAAAAGGAGAGAAAAAGAAGAGAAAGGAAGGAGATTGACATAGGTTCATTCAGTTCTCAAATTCTGACACTTTTAGAAAATGTTAATTAAGGTTCTCAGATATTAACTCCTCAAGTGATAAAGCTAGGATTGAAGCTGTTAACTGTCCATGACACTGGTCCAATTCTGCACTTTGTAAATAGAGCAAATAATTAAATATGGACCAGAACTGAGGAAAGTATGCATGAGATGACATATAGAAGAGTGCAATGTCAGCTACATTACTCAGACTAAGACAAAGAACACTGGGTAAAAACTGATCTCAAAGATAAAGATATGTTGAAAAAATAGCCCTACAAAATTACCATAGCTCTCAGCTGAGTATTGTAGACACAGGCTTAGGTGTTCTCAACCTTTTATGACACCTCATGGGAGAGAAGTCACATTTCCCTCAAGATTCTATTTTTTTTTATGTACACTCCTAAAACAGTGGGGATCTTGTAACATATTCCTTTTAGCAAAACTCACAACTCTGTGACATCCTGTCCTTCATTAGTAATTAAGAAAATATAAATGGAAAGTGTTGCTGTGTACTTAACTTATCTCAGCTTTACCTATTTGTTTCCACCATTACTTTTTCCCAGTATCTCTATTCATGCTTATTTTCTGTGTGTATCAACTGCAAGTCATTAAAAAGTTAGTGATTTTTTCAAGGAAAAATGTAAATATAAGTAACAATTTTATTAACTGCCTTGCTCATTAACTCCAATAGAATAAAATTTCTGGTTATTTTAAACCAGGGATTCTACAATATTTGGTTCATGAAGACTGTTTTAAAAATTAAGGAGAGAGAAGTAACATAGGAATGCAAGTATATGTGCAACAGGCTCTAAAATAGGATATATTAAAAAATCCATACTTGGATATCTCTAAGACTGGCTTAGAGAGTTCACAAAACCAAGATTTCACAATAACACTTATGAATCCTTATTTACTCTTTTAATTTTCTTTCACTCATGTGTATACAATGGCACTCAAGAAGCTACATGACAAGGATAAAATTTTAATGCCAAAGACATTACAGGATATAAAAATTTGTGTTCTAATAAGTCAGATATTTTAAATATTTATAAAGGAATAGAACAAAGCCATCCATCAGTTTTTTTTTAATTTGAGAAATATAGTTAACATTCCAAATACAATTTATATTACTATCAAATTGATTTCTTATTGTTATTTTAAAATAAATGTTTAAACATTTCCATTTTAATATTTAATGTGATATATTTTGATAGATATATCCCATATAAATCAGAATTCTCTCGAGTTTTTATTAGTTTTAAAAATGTGAAAGGATTTTGAGATCCTAAAAAGTTAACAGCTGGTCTAAGAGCTTGAAAAGATCAGATGTTTGAAGGATGAAGGCTTAACGGGGGTTAGATCTCCAAAAATCCTTATATTACTAAACATGCTGTCTATATATATATCCAAAATAGAAACTCTCAGAAGATGTATATAAAATTACTAACTGATTCTGTCAGATTTTAACTCTTTCACTAGAGTAGACATTAACTGGATGTGGCATTTTAAGTTTAAACACTTGTAACCAAACGAAGTTTTACATGTTTCCAAATCCTTACCTCTATTCTTAAAAAGTATCTTAAACCTTATTAAATCTATACAAATTCTCACCATAGTCTCCATTTAAACTGCAGGAAAGAAAAGATCCAAGCAAGTTTGTTGTTGTTTTTATGAATTAGGCCCTAAACTAGTAGCTAGGCAACCACAGAAGTAGCCCTGACAACAGAAAGAGAAAAAAAAAAAAAAACAACTTAGTGATTACATTCAGCCAGGAGCTTAAACACACAGCACTGCATAGTTGCCCAGTGTTTTCAGTTTAAATATAAAATCTAAAACTAATAAAATTTGCCTTGCTTTTTCCTAAATTTTAGGGGAAAAAAACCTACCACATTATAAATATAGCTTTTGTTTCAAACAAACATCCAGAAAGAAGCTTTGTCTAGGTTGACTTCTTTACCTCATGATTTCAGCATTGACTTCATTAAGATTGATGCTTGAAATTAAGATGGGTGTCTTGATTTAGATTCTAGGTAAAATAGCCCTATCAATCTCAGAGATGTAGGGAACAAATGAGACTCTGGAGAGAAGAAATGCAGGGACAAGGTGATGCAGAGCTGGTCTTAGTTTCCTCATCTGTGAAACAGGAATAATCATAGCTGCATCCTTGAATTTGGAAAGGATCAGGAAGATAATATATGTAACATGTTTTGAAGTAAGAACTATTAAAGAAAACCTCGTAATACCATGTTGTGAAAAATACTGCAGCTTTTAAAAACTGACACTTGCTCTGTTTTATAAATTAAGATGGTCACAATTAAATTTATCCCCTTAACTGTAAACTCTCTAAATTGTGTTTCACTTTCCTTATAGGCCAAGCTGTTTTCCTGGAGCAGATTGACATAGAAGAGCACTCTGACTGAGCACATTAGGCAACTACTCACAACAATGGTAACACTGACTAATTGGTATTATGTACACCTTTGAAAACAAGACCTCACTAGCCTATATTAAGAGCTGTAATAAGAAACTCAATCATTCCAAACACATTTTGCTAAATAATTTACCCACAATTCCCTTTTACTTATTGTTATATGGTTATATTGATCTTCTGTCTAAATCTATCCTGTCATGCAACAATGAATATCTGAATCAATTGTATAAGTAACAAGAGAAATACCAATTTGGCAATGGGAAATAGAAAATATCTAGTATGTGTTTTTTTTCCAATAAGAGGGAGAAGTGTTACCTTTATACATTCCCTGATGAACTATTCTCATATTTTGCAAAGTATGTGAGGAATGAGAATCTGCACTTGTAAAAATTAAAAAATGGCTTTTTGAGTAAGGAAAAACAAATTTTGTGCCTCCATAATTGTATTATAATATTTTGTTTTACTTTATTTTTAGAAATGCCATTTTGCATGAGAAATTTATGTAATTATTAAGCATGAGGTTAAGTATTTTCAAATATCATTGTATAATTCTGTTTCTAGGGAAATACATTAAAATACATTAAATTAGTGGGAACAAAAGTTCCCTATCACACTAACATAATAATATTTCAATATCATTATCATGGTGGTTATGCCCAATATCCTAGCAAGTAACTAGTACATACAAGTTACTCTAAGAGAGAGAAAAATAAAGAAAACACCATTTGTGGCATTATAAGAAGCTGTCTGTTAGTATCTTACTAGCCTTCTCTCTATCCCCCAAAGACATTATAGCCCCAAAGAGCAACAGGTTGACCTAGTTGTTACTGGAAATTATCTGAGAGAAAAATTAACAACATCTTTAAGTAATAAATGAACTAATATTAATGGAATGTCTCTGGTACTTGATAGGTGCCATGTTCACCTTTCTTCAAAATGGCCCTTCATGGAAAGGATGACTGCCTTCATTTTAACAATATGGTCATTAAAGTGAGGATATGATGGCGCCACACCAGCTACTCAGCAGATAGAGGCAAGAGGACCATGAGTTTGAGGTCAGCCCAGGCAAAGTAAGTGAAACCTTGTCTCAAGAACATAATACGGTCGGGTGCAGCAGCTCACACCTGTAATCCTAGCTACTCAGGAGTCTGAGATCTGAGGACTGCGGTTCAAAGCCAGCCCAGGCACTAAACACCGTGAGATGCTTATCTCCAGTTTTTCTAACTATAATTGAAAGCAATTGTACAAAATCAATGTAATGTTCCCTCTAATTCTTCCATATGTTACAGCTTTAACCTCACCAATACATATAAGATGTAGGTAAAGTATGATAATGGTGACTGTAGCTCATTTTGATTTTTCATGAAGTCAAATCTTTTTCCTGCAGATGACAGCAATAGCAGCTTAGGCCACATATACATGGATGTATCATCTGCCTGTTTCTGAGTAGCTGTTATATTGGAAGGTAACCAAGGTTACACAACAACTGTGTAATGAGGTGCCCAGCCCAATTATCAAGGTCAGATAAGTTTAGGACACACTTTAACATAGATCCATTCATTAAGGCCACCTCTGCCTTACCCTGCCAGATGCCCTTAGTTTAGTTCTGAGGACATTCATAAGCAGCCTGATTAAAATTCTGCTGTGTATTATCATAAAATACTCTCTATCTTTGAGATGTCAAAGCAACAAAATTTGGTAAGCAATTAGCCTGTGATATGATCTAATTGCACTAACTTCGACAGGGCTAGGATAGCTAGGGTTCTTGGTATGGAAAGCTAAAACTCAGAGAAGGAAGGGAAGTGAGATTGCTGCTGGCAGGACACTTACAATCCATGAGCAGAGGCTATGTTGAAATGATGAAGCATAACAGGTCCTAAGGCGCTGTTACAGTCTATTGTCCCCACAATCTACATATCTAACAGATCCTAAATACATCGTAACACAGCCACCCAGAACAACTCCACTGGTGCCATTCTGGTTGATTAAGTCAACAATGTTTCATTTTAAAGCCCGAAAATTGGGACTTGTATAATACAGTGAAACACATAGACATATATATAGAACTCATATATGGGTTTGTATAGTAAATGTTAACCAATACTGATTAAACATACTAACTCTGCCCTATACACATTTAATGTGATTAAATGCAATATGTAACAGTGAACACTGTAATGCACTTCCCAGCTTTCCCTATCTCTCAGTTGCAGGGAATACTATTGGTAGCTAGTGCTCAGCTTTTGGCCCTTTTTTTGGCATTGTCTCAAGTGAAGAAAGTCACATCAACCAATGTCAAGTCTTAATGACCATGTCACCTTTAAATCTTCTCATAGCCTGAGGAATTAGTTAAGGCTGTGTCACCATGCAACCTCCTCTTCTGCTCAATCATTTCCATAGCTAACCACTATGTCATGGTTAGTTTCCTGCTTCCCAGGAAATCCAAATGTGTGCCATATTCCTTTGTAAAGAATGTCCAATTAAGAGTGAGAATTTTAATGAATTATAAGGTCTCATGACAGCAACATTGTGAAAAACTAAAACTGTATTATGGACTACAAAGAACAAATTCATAAATTAATTTATGGATCTTTATATTTAAACAAATAGAAAATGATTGTAAATTAGACAATTTTGAAAAGAGTTAACGTGAATTTGTCATAATCTCTTTCCCAGTTTTATTGCACATTATATAATTACCCTTTTTGATGCAGAAGAAAATCTGATTCTCAGAAAAACACAGCAGTACCACATGGAAACTCAGGAAATTTAAGATAGTTATTTTAATTATAAAAAAGAGTGAAGCTATCTAACAAGTAAGGATAGATATCTACTCTGGATACTAATAAAGAGTCTGGAAAATCACAAAATTAAATGAAAAGAATGGCATTATTCAGGAGAACAACCATCTTAAGCTCATATCTAAGTCTGATTTTTTTCTTATTTTTTTATTTTGAGCTTTTTGGTTCAACTGATATTCTATCACCTGAGCTAGGCCTCTAGCTTTTGGCTGGTTATACTGAAGATGGATATATATATATATATATATGTGTGTGTGTGTGTGTGTGTGTGTGTGTGTGTGTGTGTGTATGTGTGTGTATATATATATATATGTATGTATGTATATGGTTGGTTTCAAATCCAAATCATCCAGATCTTAGCTTCTTGTGAGTAGCTAGAATCCTAACTACAAGGTACTGATACCTGACTCCAAATGATTTTTTTTGCCCATCCTGGGCCTTGAACTCTGGGCCTGGGAACTGTCTTTGGACACTTTTTCCTCAAGGCTAGCACTTTGCCACTTGAGCCATGGCACCACTTCCAGCTTTTTCTGTGTATGTGGTACCAAGAAATGGAACCGAGGGCTTTATGCACACAAGGCAAGCACGTGGTCTACTCCTACCCCAGGTTTCTGGCACTCCAAATGAATTTTTAAGAGTCAGTGAGAGATACATAATCTGTCCAAGTCAAAGTTGACAGTGAATTTAATAGTGTCTGCATTTGAACCTCACTTCCAGTTGGTGGTACAAACTCTAGAACATGGGACTAGGGGATGACTTTCTGTGTCTTCTCAAAATCAAAATGTTGAAGTCCTTACCCCAATGTGATGATAAATGGATGTGTGTCTTTTAGAGATAATTAGGATAAGTAGATAAAATGATGAGGGTGGAACCTCCATTAGAGCACATGAATAATCTCAAGTATACGACGAATGTATATACAATGTAGGAGACACCAGAGGACTCATCAGACCATAATGTGTGTGTTTTCCCATCAAATATGGAATGTATCATGGAGCTATGCAAGGTTTCCAAGGAAATGTATGCCCCTTCAAGTCTAAGGAAAGATGGGAAAAATCAAGCTGTTGAATTAGCCTAAATTCTCGACACCAATGAATGGATAAAGAAAATGTGGTGAATACACACAATGGAGTACTAAAAGCAGACTACTAGAGAGTAAAGAGGGTGGAAGTATGTCACACACACGTATATATATTGTATATGTGGAGATTTATATCTCCACTAAATACTGTTTGTAAAAGAGGAGATGACAAAGAGAGACTTAAAGGAATAGGGTAGAAGGGCAAATTTGTTCAAAGTACATAGTAAGTGTCTATGGAATTATCACAATGAACCCTCCTTTATACTTTTAATTCAAAAATAGAATATATAAATAAAATGCAATATGTATATATGTGCATAGATGCACACACACATGCACACATACACATTCAGTGCAGCAACTCAGTACAGTGAGAAAAGAGTAAAATCAAATTCTTTCCTAAGCCTTGGTAAGTCAACATTCCTTCAGAGCTAATCTTCCTAATCTGTGTGAGGGCTTTGATCACATACATGCTTTAAAAATCCCACCATTTTCCCATCCTACAAAACCTTCTCCAAGCCCTCTTCACAGCTGTCTCTGAGGGTAGACCAATAGTAGGTAAGGACAAGAGTTAGATTTAGAGTGAGTTGGATTGTTTTCTCTCAACAAATATATTCATCTTTACCTGAGGTTCCCATGAATGTCATCCTATTTGAAACTCTCTGTAGCTGAGAGTTAATATGAGGTCACTGTGGATTTGGGTAGATGCTGAATACAGACACACACAGAGAAAAGACAATCATTGAAAACAGGCAGAAACTAGAGAGAAACAGCTGCAGCCCAAGCAACAGTAAGATTTGTTACAACCATCCCCAAGGGAGGATTTTCCTTTGATGCTCAGAGAGCAGGGTGCTACAGACACCTTGGGTGGTGAATGGCCTCCAGAAGGGAGTGTGTGAAAATTTCTACTACATTTATATATTCAACATGTAACAAAAAGATAAATATCAGCGCTAGGAAAGGAATACAACCACATTTCCTGATTCTCCTGACAATCACATCACCTATCCTGTTGAGAAGGAAACAGAAAAACCAGCAGATAATGTCCATTTAGCTTCTTTCACACACAAATATAAAAATCCTTCTAGGAACTGGGAAAGCTACAAGATCTATTCTAATAGATAAAGATTCTGCCACATCAGCCATACCAAAATTAACAAGAAGTGGATCTTCAATAGCCTTTACTGAATAAACATATACATGGCAATATTTAGAAAAATGTACCCCAACACCGTTATCATTAACCTATCATGCTACACATTTTGTCCCTATATCAGAATCCCATGCCCCTCTCTAAAAAGACTGCCCTCTCTCTCTCTCTCTCTCTCTCTCTCTCTCTCTCTCTCTCTCTCTCTCTCTCTCTCTCTCTCTCTCTCTCTCTTGTTTTTGTGGGTCATGTGGGACTTGAGCTGGCCTGGGTGCTGTCCCCTGAGCTCTTCAGCTCAAGGCTACAGCTCTACCCTTGAGTCAAGCCCCACTTTCCATTTTCTAGAGGTTAACTGGAGATAAGCATCTCAGGTCCTTTTGTGCCGAGGCTCACTTTGAGCCTTGACCCTCAGATCTCAGCCTCCTGAGTAGCTGGGATTACAGGCATGAGCCACCATGCCCAGCTTATTTTCTCTCTTTAAAAAAATAAAATATTTTATTCTATCAGGTAATCAGAATTTTTCATGCTGTCTCCTACAACCCTCCCTCAGCTGGGCTCCCTCTCTGTTTCCATTTTTTCACAGAAAGCCTAATGATCTTATGTGTAAATGAGCTAGATCTATACCCTGGGCAAATGGAGCCCAGAGATCCCCACCATAGGCAGAGTAAAGAGAACCTAAAATCAAATTCTACTGTGCTCTAATATGCTCTTCCCTTGCCTCGGCTCTGCCCTGGCCCATGTCTTTCATTTGGTTCTGCTATCCTTTCTCTTGTGGCAATCTGGCCTCTAAGCTTATTGTTCTGCTGCCTAGAAAGCTTCTTACTAGAATGTTCAACTCTAGCATGCTCAATGTCACTTCCCAAAACAGTCCTTACCACTTTATCTTAAATACCCACTCTGCAGCTACCATTTCCCTAAATTGCTTCATTTCTCATGGAAGTTATCCACCTCTTGATATTTCCTCATATACTTTTTTTCTCTATCTTTGGTTCCCCTCTGTTAGAATTTAAGCTGTATGAGGGCAGGGATTTTAATTTTAATTTTATTTTATTGTTAAGATAATGTATAGAGTGGTTACAGTTACATTTGTCAGGTAGTAGGTGCATTACTTCTCACACACTGATACCCCTTCTCATGTTTTTGTTCCTGTTTCCCTCCTACTACCCCCTCCCAATCATCTTGTTTTTCCCCCTTCCATTCTCTATTTTATATAAACAAATAAACATATATATATACATATACATAATATACATGGTAACAAAGTCAGATACAGTAACAACATGAGATTAATCATAAGGGCAAAAAAAGAGAAGAGAAATAACAGTACATTAAGAACAACAATTCTCCTCGCAGAGAATTACAATAGCTCAAAACCTATGTACATAAGGTCATATAGGATGAGACTAAATGAAATGAACATCAGGGTTTTTTTTTTAAATTCTGAAATCAGAGCTTGAACTCAGTGTCTCACATACTTGCTCAGCTTGCTTGCTCATAGCTGCCTCTCTCTTCATTTGTGTCATGTCTCCACAGCCCTGCCTACCTTCACCCTGCCGTTCTCCAGATCTCTTCCTTCTGAGGAGTAAGAATTGCAGGCATGAGCCACTGGCTCACTGCTGTATCTCGAGGGCCTAGACTACATTTCATTACAGAATAGATACAAAATAATTTGCCAAATCAGAAACAAAAAAGGAACGCATTTTACAAATCTCTCTGTTATATTTTGCCCTAAAAGACGGAAGGCTTAGTATTAAATTAATTAAATGAGAAATTATGGCATCACATTAGCCTTGTGAACATATATGCTTCTTCCTTTATAATACTCACAACTTCTAAACTCATTCTGATAACATCATACATACTCTTTCTTATAAGGTATCTTGCAGTACTTTGGGATGTGAAAGAGAGACACACCAATAAGCAAGTAGACTGGATGCCTGGGAGGCAATGTCAGTAAAGGGGAAAGTAATGCTTAAATGTGACATGACAGGTCCAAGAGCTGAATGCAGGGCAACCCTCGAGCAAGAAGCCCAAATCTTTGGCTGCTGGGTGATCTGTGGGAGCCTGACAAGAGTGAGTGAAAATGAATCCACAGGTCTGGCAATCCAGTGGAGGAGGGAAGAAAGGTTTACCTTTTCATTCCTGCAGTTGTTCAGTCCCATATTATTCATGGAGGAGAGTTTTCCATCAACACCATGTGGCTGTTGCTGCTGCTGCTCCCGCTGGATCTGCTCTCGCATCTTCCGAGCTTCCTGAATGGCTTTCATCACTGTATCCTGATCCCCAAAAAGGGCAGGAGAGTTGAGACTGGACAGGATATCTGCATACATAGGATGCATTATTAGAGACTGGTGAGGCTAGACTATAAAGTACTTCTAAGATCCACTCCCCTGTAGACTATCACATTCTCTGAATAAGAAAGTGGAAGCCACATTTGTTATTAATAAGTGAGTACAATACCATGCATAGAGCACAGAAAGTCAAGAGTAGCAAATATTGCTGGTGCTTTTCCACCACTTGAGCATACTCTGGCACTCCAGTGTATGTGGGTCCTGTCTTCTTCCTTCTTGGAGATAAGAGTCCAGTCTAGATTCCAAATGTGTGTCAATTTGGGCCATCTACAGTGTAAGAACAAGCTTGTCTCTTTGTGGGAGTAATAAAGTGGATGATAGAAGAGTTGTAGAGAAGAGGCTGGGAAATCTGCCCAGGTTCCTTATTCTATTTGGTATGTTCATACAGAAGAGCTATTTCAGGCTTTTCAGGGTTAGCAGAAAAGACCCCGTGCATACCACATGCATTTTAGTGACATCTGTTTGTGTTTGTCCATGTGCCTGCTGCTGGAGAGGGTGAGCAGGATGAATACACGGCACTCTCCATTCCGCATTGCTAGCTGGCTAATGAAGCATTTTTCTCTTCATGTTGCCTCAGTTATTTACCAAGAGAAGGAAAACCTATTCCCTGTACCCAACTTGAATCCCCACTGCTCTCAGTCTCCCTGTCTTCATGACAGTGAATCTATAAGTGGGGAAATGATTCTCACATGAGAGTGAATCCTCAACTAAAGCAAAAAGAAAATTGACTTTATTATGTTCCAGGAATGGGGGGAAATTAAAACTGAAATAAATCATATTGCATAACTTGCATTTTACCTTGGATAAAAAGGACACTTTGAATAAGGTTTACCAGTTTTAGACAACAAGAAAAGCAATTGCTTGATGGCCAATAGATTTTAGTTGCTGTAGCATGATCCAGTCTTAAAAGGCCTTGTACGAACATTTCATAGCACACATTTTTACTTCTTATAGACTGAGGGAAGAAAGGTAATCACACTCAAATCAGGCTCACATCACATGCTTTATGTGGGCAATGGATGTGTCTTTGGATAGGTCATATCTGAAAGTATTTTTTAAATCCTTTGTAGGA
Organism: Megascapheus bottae; assembly: GCF_031878675.1. Classification (NCBI taxonomy): domain Eukaryota; kingdom Metazoa; phylum Chordata; class Mammalia; order Rodentia; family Geomyidae; genus Megascapheus; species Megascapheus bottae. The sequence continues at coordinate 33,518,345 of NC_143524.1, read as the reverse complement.
TCTAGAAAATACACATCTTTTTTCTGAAGGTTTTCTGAGCAAAAGACTATTTCTGTGCAATATACTCTGAACAAGAGTGCAGCGCACCCTAAGTTGCTATTACTTAAGCCCATCTGGCTCATGACCTAAAATACACTGTGCTGAGGTGTCAGTCCCAAACAGCAGGCCCTGTGACATAGTCATTTTTGTCCCTCTCAATTCCCAGCAGTGAACAAATGCTTTCCAAATAAAACACAGAAGTGGATTATAACAGGGCCACTTTCTAAAGCAGGTCTATTATTTATCATTAAGTTAGCTTTATTTCTCTCTCATCTGGCAAGTTCCAAACACCCAGCCAAAAGATATTCTTCATATCCATTGCTAGGCATGCATCACTTCTTTCTTCCACATGGATACCACTGACTTGTGGGGAAAATCCACTGATCTCTGCAACAGACATCCCGACTGAAAATATGAAAAGGCTCCTGTGTAGATTCCAATTTCAGCAAGGAAGATTGTCTGAGGCTCACAAAGACTCAGTGCAGCTCAGCAAATATCACAACTCTGAGTTTATAGAAGGAGACTGGGTTTTGCCTAAGTGGACATGGGTTCTACCCATATAAGCCATATAAGCCATTTTATCTGAAAGAACTATAGCTTACTTTACTTGCACAATGAGGGTAGTAATAATATACTATCTGATTCATAAAAGAATTGTGAGAAATTTAATGAAATAAAGTACTCAAGAACATTTAAAAATATAAATGGCTATACTCACACATTTAAAAACTATATTAAAATAACCTTATCTGACTTAACACAGGAAGGTAAACTAAATCTAATCCTTAACCCCTTAGAATCTCAAAGCATTACGTTAAGAATTAAGAGATATTTAACAAGTGCAAGGTTGATGACTCAGTCCTATAATCCGGGCTACTCAGAAGGCTGAGATCCTGAGCATCATGGTTTGTAGCTAGTCTGGGCAGACAAACCAAGAGACTCTTCTCTTTGATTAATCACCAAAAGGCCAGAAGTAGAGGTGTGGCTCAACTGGCAGAGTGCTATCCTTGAGCACAAAAGCTCAGGGGCAGCACTATGATCTGAATTCAAGCCCCAGGACCAGCACACATACCCACAAAATACAAACACACACACACACACACACACACACACACACACACACACACACACATGAGATATGTAAAAATTATAGTAAAAATAATGTTGAGACTCTTGGCACTTTCTTGCTGAAAATTGTTTTTATATTTCTTATTTCATCTTATACCAATAGGTAAACATGTCAGTACCCATTTATTTTTGGATTTAAAAAAAATTGACTTGATTGCCTTATAGGGCAAAACACTGTGTTTGGCAACCATACATGAATTTTTCTCTTAGTCTTGATAACAAACTATGGACAATATTATTGCCTAATAGACAATATTTTTCTTCCTTTAAAACTTAGAAAAATGAGTTTAAACATTAAATAACTATCTCAGCACCATACAGGCAGTCAGTCAAGGCTTAAGTCAGTCAAAGTTTAAGTCTATCTCATTGTACAACCCATTTTTCTTCATAGTTTTCAAGCAAGGGTGTGAATATCCCTAGAGAACTTGCTACATCTATTTTGGACAACAAGAAGAAAGAGGGTCCTTAAGACCTGGCTTCCCAGATATTGTTATTTCATATGTTACTGAAATTTATCATCTGTATTCATCATAATACAAAACTAGTATGAAAAATGTAAGATGAAAATTCACATACATTTTTGAGGAGAGAATAAACAACTTCCAGAGAATTATTTTACTTTGATCAGGCAGCTCTGAAGCCGAGACCTAATGTTCTTGGACATTACTTAAGAACCAAAGTGCTGAGAAAACACAGAAAGTACTAAATCTGTGATTTATTGGATCAACTCATCATCACCTAAAGCGTTAATCCTAGCATGATGACCTTTTCTGGAAGTTCTAATCACCCAAGTCACTAAATTTGGCACCATTTCACTAGAAAAGATCAGAGTACTGTTATCTTTAACTAAGCAACATGTTGGAAACAAGTATCAGTCATCACTAAATAGATTTGCTTTCTTTTACCTAATTCATAAGTCTCTTCTTGGTGTTGACTTTTCCATTTACCTAAAGAGGATCCTCTTCCCAGGCTTCCTCCAATGGGACTGGGGATGCTACTTTTGTTTGGCAAGTTGACAGGACTGGTTTTGCTGGCTGGGAAGAGGCTCTGGGTGGGAGATGTTGGGGACTTCACAGGCTCTGTTGTCTTAGGTCGGGATGAGAGATTCAGAGGCTGTGCTGCTGCCTCATCCTACAAGAATTTAACATAAATAATTATTTTAAAAAAGACAACTGAAGCACATTATCACTTAGTAAGCCACAGTTATTTTACACCTCAGAGACAATGCCACATTCTCCTACAATAATAACAAAAGAAGCTAATTATCTACCTCCTTGAAGATTCATTGGAAGGAAACCTCATTAATTTCCCTGTGTTATGCTTCTATTTACATTAACTGTGTAGTTGGATCATTCTTTTTGCCAAATTAAAATCTGAATTAGCTCACATTACAGCTTAATTTCCTAATGTGTTTTCAGGGATCTAAATTAACCTAGGGCATTTACAAAGAATTATTTAAAATTTCAGTAGCTCTGTAGTGCTTTTATGTTATTCTCTCTGAAAAGTTCCTGTAACTATAAATACTCTCTGCAGCTAATTTTTTAATATACATTTTTAAATCAAACAATTGCAAGTACTTTAAAAATGGAAACATAGAAAGCTTTCTGATCTCATGGGCCCCTGCCCACAGTGCCACATGCCACACCATAACTTCTATGTGGCTTTCTGGGTGTGGGAACTCTTTGTGGTCTATATTCTGGTCTCTATTCATGTTTAAAATTAATTTTTGCAAAGAGTAAGCGTACGTTATAATTATGTTTTATATACTATGATATGTGCAATTTATTTTTCATGTTTAAAGTGATGTGTTGTTATAGTCTTTGCTACATATATTTACAGAATGTCTATTTTAAGACATGTCATCCACTATACTGAGAACAGTGTTCAGATTTCTGGCTTAGAACTCTAGGATAGCCAGGAACTTGAAAAGCCAAGTTCCTTGCCTTCATTTTGTCACATTTATTCTGCCATAAAACATCTGGAACAATACTTCTATCATTTTAGAAAATTGGTTGCAGTCTGCACATATTTATTTAAATGTTTGGTTGGAAGATGTGCATTACTGTGTTCTGAATCAAAATCATAAGCAAATGTTAACTCCTGTTTCACTTCTGGGAAGGCACTGGGTACTTGCTTTTAATGTCATTACTTAAAATATACAATACAGCTTAGTTAACAGAACATTCTTCCCCTTGGTAAACATGTGGCCTCACTCTGGGACTTTGTTTTTTCATTTATAACAAGAAAGCCTCATACTAAATTATCTCTAAGGTCTCATTTAGTACAAATACTACTGATTAAGGCGAAACAAAATGAACACCAGAAAATACTATTGGAAAAGAAAAATTGGAAAGAGAAAAAAATTAAAAGCCATACACAGACATTATACAGATCACATTCCAAGCACTGTTTTAGGCATAGTCATATATATTAGCTCTCTGAGCAATTAATGGCTTTATGAGGAGGGACAGCATTATGGTAAATTTATATTGTTTTTATCATTTCTGGACCATTAATTTAAGTTTTCTATGACATATCAGGCTGATGCTTTCCTCTACCATTACAGCATTTATAGCACCTTGTTTAGTTTAAAATATACTCCAGTTTAATATTTATTTTTATAATTCGATAGTTGCTATTTCCACTAGCAAGGTCAATGTTGTTATTGTTGATTTTAACAGCCTACCTAAGCCTAACTTTGTGCTGAGTCTGGAGATAAAAGAAATAAAACTGCCCAATAAAAAATGTTACAGACTCTTGTTACTCTTTCATGAAAGAAGCATGGATGTTTTCTCAGAGTATACATTCCTAAGTGTTGAAATGGGGGTTTTTTTTGGTCGATTTTGTACAACTTTATGGGTGCTTTATAGGGAATACATTTTCTTACTAGAATCTAGCTAGACATCTTCTACAAGAGTTGTTTTTATATCATATCTATTGAATCCTGTTAATTGTGTCATTTGAGTCTATTTGAGGTTGGTTGATTTTCTCTTTACTGCTTGTTTTTTCATTTTTTTTTTCTGTAAGTCTGATAGTGATTGAATGGGATCTCTATACTGTGAATTCTATATTATTGGATGATGGACTTTATCTCTTTCTTTGCATATTTGTGGGCTTTGTTCTGAAACAGAACTATTCTGTTTTCTAGGCATAACTTTCAGACTTCTTAAGTAGGTCAAGAACAGCCTTCAATCTATGAATAATTTGGCCCTAATATAAAGAAATACCAGTTGGGTACTCTACCTAATACCCTCATGTCAAGAGAGCTTTACATTCTGGCTACTGGGAGTGCAAACTATTCATGTGACATTGTGAACAAATGAATTGTTTCACAGGCTACCTTCTGGAATTTTATTCTGGCCTTAGGTAGTCTCTTGAATGCATTTGTTGATCAGCACTCAACTATACAGGGGAATAGTTTGCAACTTCTTCAGCCATTATCTCTTTTCTCTTGTACCTTATTCTCACAAATCTGACTTATAATAAACAGTACTTTACCCTCTGTCTCTACTCAGGAAACTTGGTAAGCTCCCTATCAGGTTTCTGGGAAGTAACCTTTAAACAGTTACACGTCTAAAGTGAAGTTTGTCTCCTTACAGCGATCACTGTTTTGTTCTCCTGTCTTTAAAAATCATTGTTTTAAATAGTTTTTCTCCCCTTAGGCTTATTTAGCCTGGGAAAAGATGTCCGATCTCTGTTCTTTATTAACACTAATCTTTATGAATATTCATTACGTATTAACAGAAGAGAAAACTTTTCTCCATTTAACAGGGGAGAAAACTAAGACTGCAAGTAATTAAGTAACTTGTCCTATACAACCAGGCTAGAGAAAATGATATAACATTTGAGAACAGAAATATTCTGGTTTCTAATGTTGAAAGATTCAGAGAAAACACAAACAGATGAAGAGGGAGGTAAAGAACTTATATTTATTTGTTGCCTTCAGCAAGTTTCACCCTATTTCATGCTTGAACTTAAAATATGTGATCATGTTATTTAAAGGGGTTCTTGGTGATCATAATTATTTTAATTAGTAAACTGTTTCTACAAGTTCTTTAGTAACAGGGGCATTGAATTTGAAATATTTGCTTCAGAACTTAGTTTATGTGTTTTATTTATATATACAATAGACAATCTAATAAATATGAGAAAGGTTTCCTTTGTTATTAACATAAAATATAGTCAAGTCAAATTACATAGAGAACTCCCTAAAAGTTTGCATGTGGTAAAATGAGTAATATAATTCAGTTGGCCCACAAAGACGGAATGGTTAAAACTTGAATTTAACCAGGGAACATTTTACTCATCCAGTAAAGGCTTGGTTTGGGAAAGTTCCAGTTGGCCAAATTATTTACAAAATGACTTATTCATGTTAAAATTTTTAATACTCACTAGCTCAAGACATTGATGTTTGATGTATTTTAGCAGCCATGGTTAAACCAAGTGCCTTGATTTGAGCTGTAGTGCTCTAATGCTCTGATTCATATTCACAATTGTGTTTGGACACAAAACAATCTGTTTCCATACATTCTGTTTTACAGAATGTAAACTGCCTAGTAGCATGTCTTAATATTTCTACAAGCAAACATGAATTTTTAAATATTTTTGGAAAAATCTTAAAGAATGGACAGCATTAAACTAATGGGGGGGGTTGATACACAAATGTCAATGATCTTACTGATGTTTGCTTTTTATTATCTTTGACATTTACAGTCTGCCCCCCTCCTCAGACTTTCTGGAATGCTAAAATTCTGACACGCAAATTTTACTAAATAAAACAATTTCAGTGATTGTACAGCATCCTATACTGTGTTTGGTTGCTCCCTACTATTTTTCATGTGAAGAGTATACTAATGCAAAAATTCTCTCTTACAATAAAGCTCCCAGAGTCATCATATTTCTCTTAGAACATAAGTTAGCATTCAAACAAGTTAAATCTTGAAACTATTGGAGCTTAATAATTCAGCACAGAAAGCCAGCACAATTTTTTTTTGCAGATCTTGGGGATTGAACTGGGCCTGGGCACTATCCCTAAGCTCTTCAGGTCAAGACTATCACCCTAACCCTGGACCTGGGTGTTGTCCTTGAATTTTTCAGCCCAAAGATACCACCCTACTCTTGAGCCAAGCCCCACTTCCCATTCTAGAGGTTAATTGGAGATAGTCTCAGGTCCTTTTGTGGTCAGGCTGGATTTGAACCTTGATCCTTAGATCTCAGCCTCTTGAGTAGCTAAGATTACAGGCATGAGCTACCATGCCAGGCCAATATATATATATATATATATATATATATATATATATATATATATATAATTGAAGAATTTATTAACATTGATTTTTACAGCCTATTTCAAATGACGTGTTTAACAAACAACAATATATATATTTTTTAAAGCTGGCATGGTGGCCAGGCCTATAATCTAAGCAGTTGGAAGACTGGGGCTAGAAAGATCAGAAATTTGAGTCAGCTTGGGTTACATGGTTTGTTGTAGAGTAGGCTAGCCTACAGAGTAAAAAAAAAAAACAAAACCCAAACAACTAATATCATCTGTAGTTGCTAGTGGTAGCACAAATGTCCAATGGCTCATCAATTTCCCTGTCACTAAGTGCCTCCTGGGTGTTTCAAGACATTGAAAATAAGTGAGCAAAGGCATTTATTACTGTTCCAGACATAACTTGAGAAAGCCTATTTTTCTTATTACAGTTATATGGCATCAGGAATATGACTAGGCAATAATACCATTCATTCCTTAAAGCCATGATTTGTAACTAGTTTTGAAGGAGAGGCTTGCAACAAATCATGTGAAGATTCTCCTCTATCACCTTTGAAAAATCTCACAATTCTCCTTCTCTGGCAGTACAAGTTGGCCCCTACCTATTTAAGGAACATGGAACGAGGTGTTGGAAGTCTATGGCAAAGACAGGCAATAAAATCATGGCCATTTATGCCAATGAACATTAAAAAAAAAACCCTGAATCCCAATGAGACATATTTTTGAGAAGTGACTTTGCAGTTAGGCAAAGATCTCACATTATAGCACTATTGTTATCAAAAGGGAAACACCTGTTTCTCAAACTCAATCATTAAATTTACCATAAAGAAGAGCATTTGGGGGTTCCTTTATGTTACTTTGCTTCCTGCTGTTTATTCCCAGCATAGCCAGGTTCACTACCTTTCTTGTGAAGCTATTTTCCAAGCTGATTCCACAATCCTGCAAAGCAAGTTACCTTAACTTGAGTTCCAGGGCTGGTCCCTCTCTTTTCATTTTTTATCCCAGTAGGTGAGACTGCCCCTGCTGTGTTTGGTGGCTGTGGAGTTGATGGCATCTTTGCTCCAGGTGACACCTGCATGCCGGCCAGCTGAGCGGCATAGAGCTGCTGCAACACAGAGAAGACAAACATTGATCTCTTTATATGTAGTTGAAATGGAGTTTAAAAAAAAAAAACAAGAAAACAAAACCTTACCATATTGTTAGAGGACTAGTTCTCTTACAGCCTTGCAATTTCATTATTCTTTAAAGAAGAAACTAAGTCAAACACAGAGAAAGCATGCTGGGCAAGAGCCATGGTTGTGTACCTGGGTCTTCCAGCAATAACTACTTTCTATGAACTCAGTTTCTCCAATTGAACCAAAAAATTGATTAAATAGTCTCTAGGGTTCTTTCTTATTCTCACAAACTCTATAAAAAAGTTCTTTATATTTGATGCACACCACAAAGGGTACCTAAACTTCCCTACAGATTCCTGGGAGAAAGACGCTGTTATTCACCACTGACTGAACTCTGGAGACCGATACTTCTGCATGACCCCAGAAGCCAAGTGAATGTTACTCTTGTCTCAGGGTCAGATTTCTAGATAGCAGGTAACATAATCTTCAATAAAACTAAAATGTCAGATTGCTTTTTATCCTGCCACAGGAGCTACTCATTGAATTCACAACCAGAACCAGAAAACAAAGTGCTTCCTTCATACCCAAGAAAGATCATTTGGTTTCTCTCGTCAAGCCCTGACTTTGGGACTCCAGGTACTCTTTCCATATCCTCACTGCTGTTTCAAGACCTGCCCTTCTACAGCTCTTTTTGGCAAACCAACGATCTGACTTGTCTTCTCAGCCTTAAAATGTTCCCCTTGGGGGCTGGGAGTTTGGCCTAGTGGTACAGTGCTTGGCTATCATGCACAAGACCTGGGTTTGATTCCTTAGTAAAACATACATAGAAAAAAGCTGGAAGTGGTTCTGTGGCTCAAGAGGTAGAGCTCTAGCCTTGAGAAAGCCCAAGGACAGTTCCCAGGCCCTGATTTCAAGGCCCACAAATGGCAAAAAAAAAAAAAATTCCTCTTGAAGAGGGTTAAGAAAGAATGAGGTAAATTTGATTTAAGTACAATAATGCATCTATGGAATATCACAGTGACATCCTCCTGTACAATTAAAATTTGCACTAATAAGGAGAAAGATGAACAAACAAGCCTTCTCTTCCCTGGGATGTTCTAAGCAGATAACCTAATAGCATATATTTTAAAATGATAAACTATGTTGATTTAACTGAATTCAGAACAAAGACCAAAAGTCAGGTTGGCTAGTCTCTATACAATTTTAACTTTAGGCCAAGTAATACATATATATATATATATATATATAAATGTGTGTATATATAATGTTTATATATATAAAATGTGTGTATATATAATGTGTATATATAAAATGTGTGTATATAATACATGTATAATGTATATATATGCACATTATATATATGTGTGTGTATAGTTTTACAAGTTCAATATTACTTTAAGGTTTACAAACCAACAATAACAATAACAACAACAACATGAAAACAGCATGTCTAACTTGTATAATGTAAACCTATAGCTATAGGGTGGCTAGCGTTTTTTCATACCTGTCCTTCATCCCCTCCCTTACTCTCTGCTCTATAGAGGCATCCCTAGTAATTTATTTAACTGTTGACTAATATTTGACATCAGACTTGTATGTGCTTATATATTGTTGGGTCCTTATCTACTGAATTTATACAATGGAATATGAGTATTTAGCTTTCTTTTAGTCAGCACCTTACCTATGTTCCCATGCTCCCCAATTTCTTATTGCTAGTACCACATTAATTAAAAAATTAATTTTTACTGCTATATTATTCTCCCTAGATACTTACTTCCTCACTGACTCTCTTATTTTTCTTAGTTTGTCTTTCTACTTGCCCCTCATCAAACATTTTTCTATTCTGACACCTTTTTCCAATTTTATCTTTCAAGGTTTCTATGACTTATTAGGTCTCCTGATGTTACAGAGTTAAAGGTATTCTTTTATTCTCTGATGGCTTATATTTAATTTTTTATTAAATTATTTTATTAACACTGAGTTTTACATATTTCAAATGTCAAGTTTAACAAACAAGTATTCAAAAATACAATCTCTATATGCAAAATGGAATCTTTATATGCAATCACTGGCACATAAGTTTAAGAACAAAATTAAAATTAAGCTGAGGGTTTGCATGTCATAGATACATATTGATGTATATATCATTATGTCTATAGAATATATATCCCATCTGATTTTTATGTCTATGTAGTTATATTTATATCTCCAAGTTCATGTCAATGACCTTGAGTACCTGAATATTGAGTCATCGCTCTTGTACTGTTTGGATCTAATATCCACATATCAAGGAGACCATGCACCTTTAGTTCCTTTGGTCTTGACTTATCTCACTCAACATGATTTGCTCTAGTTCCATCTACTTCCCAGTGAATGCCATTATTTTATCTTGTCCTGTGGCTGTTGCATGTATGTACCACATTTTTTGTATCCATTCATCTGTAGTGGGGCATCTGGGTTGTTTCCATGTCTTGGCTATTGTGGATAGTGTAGTGATGAGCATGGTTGTGCAGGTATCCTTATCATACCCTGGGTTACGATGCTCAGGGTGGATGTGATGACTTCTTTTTATAGTATGCTCTCCTCTATTTTGTTAGATAATATGGATGATAGATTTGGGATTTGTTTTTGTTTTATGTTCTCTACATTGTTGTCTTTTTTTTTTCTTTCAAGTACTTTGAGCTCTTTCCTATTAGAGGCTTTTCTAAAGTCTCTGGTGTTGACTGTTTATGCATCTATGAGAACATAATCAACAGTGAACTGAAAAGTCTAAATGTAATGGTGCACTTATTGACGGTCAGGTTCAGTATAAAGTACTGATGCAGACAGACAGACTTTTTATTGAGGAATTCTAAACTTCAGTTTCTACAGGTTGCTCCTCTTATACTGGACCATTTTTTTTTTTAGAGAAATAACTAAATTCTCCCCTTATTTTGGAGATAGACCTAATGTGGCACATTAGACAAGCCAGGCAGAAGGCAGGATCTTACTGTTCATTCTCGCATACCAGTTCTGTTTTCAAGTTTGTATCACCATTCACTCTTGACTATGTCTGATATTCAAGACAAAAACCTTCCATGTTCAATTTCTCACAAAATCCAACTTCTAGTCTTCTGCCATGTTACATACAGATAGTGATAGTACATGAAAAGAGGGGATGGAGTTAACAGGATGAATAGGGTTAAAGAGAAATAATTGTAATGTGTTTCTATCACTTACTCTCCTCAAAATTACACCTTTTACACCTGCCTTCAAGGACACACAATGCCTTCAGTTCCCAAGCAATTCAAAGATTCAGCTCCCAACTGGGTTTAATTCTTTTTGCTGTTACACTCAGCACAAGGGATTTTGGGGGGTCAGTTATGGGGCTTAAACTCTGAGCCTGGGTGCTGTTCCTGAGCTCTTTACTTCAAGAATTCTTAAGACTATTTACTGCTTGAAAATTTCATTCAAATATTTTCCTTTCCTCTTATAATTAAGATTAAGTCATTACATTGATAGTCAAATTTCAATCATAATAAATAGAAAGCTTCCTGGTTTGTCTACCACAGAGAAAACAGTTCAAACTTTGCCATATTTATAGGAGAGAAAAAACAGGTGGTTTATATATAATTTCCAGCATTACTATCATTCAGATGGACAGCTAAAAAAAATTATAGTAATCAAAAACAGACCTTTCAGCACATGTAATTAAATGAAAGCTTAATAAAGAATAATTTGCAAGAGCCAGATGTGCTTATGTCATGATTGTTGCTTTCTTTGGAACAATTTTTCTAATATAACGAGCCTCTAAAGGAATTAAAGTTTCATAATTCTGTATGCAATGACTCAGTAGCAAGCATTAATAAGTAAAAGTCAAACTGCTAGTGTCAAACTTAGGCAAAAGAACGGCTGTCTTTTTGGCCTTTTTTTTTTTTTTGGTATCCCTTCTCTTTGAAATTTAGCTAAAGTGCTTTAATAAAGGGACACAAGAAACTTTTGTAAATTTTTCTTTGGATTAAATTATTGGAGCAAAATACTGCCTATATAGTAGTTGACAATGTAAGCAATATTGTCTACTTTTGAGTATTACACAATCATGAAATCATAGATGTAAGACTTTAACAATTCTAATTTCTTTTTATTTTATTTTTATTTTTATTTTTGTCAGTTGTGGGGCTTGAACTCCGGGCCTAGGTGCTATCCCTGAGCTCTTCAGCTCAAGGCTACAGCCATACTCCTGAGCCTGGGTGTTGTTCCTCAGCTCTTCAGCTCAAGACTACCACCCTACCCTTGAGCTATAGTGCCACTTTCATTTTCTAGTGGTTAATTGGAGATAAGAATCTCAAGGTCTTTTGTGCCCGGGCTGGCTTTGAACCACAATCCTCAGATCTCAGCCTTCGGTGTAGCTAGGATTATAGGCATGAGTCACCATGCCTGGCCAGAATTCTTTTTATTTTTCTAAATTTTGAGTAAAAAGCACTAATTAGTGAAAAATGCAGAAAACCAAATCTATTTTATATCTATTTTTTTTAAAAAAGACTCAATTCAGTGATTATTCAGGTTGATTGAACAATTACAATTGAATTTTAGAAGTAGAAAAATATCAAATGCTTCCTCTTAAGCTCTGATAATCATGTGTTTTATATCATTTTCTAGCAAGTTGCCTGTAACAGAGGCAAGATCATATAGATTATGAGGCTGGACAATAGGATATCATGTAGGACTGAGTAAAACAGTCCTGAAACAAAAATCAGAAAATCAAAGTACAATGCTAGAAGGCATTCATGAAAATTAAAGTATTACATTATGTGTAGCAAAATATATTAGTTTAATTATAAATATTAATTTCAGATAGAATATTTTAGTTGATTTGGATAGTAAAAGTGTCAATCCATTAAATATTAACAAATTTACAAAATAAATTTACTTCTCACTTTCTAAAGCTAGCAACAATTGAATGTATGTTAGGAGCTGGGGAGAATTCAGTCTTGGACTAAGAACATAGCCTTGGAGTTGTAAAATAAAGGTCCTTAATACTTGATATGTGCCTTTCCTGTGATACTTAATTTTTTTAACTTTATATTTAGTTTTATACATATATCTTACTGCCCATGATAGACTGTAAGATTACCAAAGTTATGATAAATCTAATTATTTTTGAGTGTTTAATGCTAAGCCTTGCAAATAATAAATATCCAAGTAATACTTTCTGAACTAATATAGCTAGAAAGTTAGAAAATAAACTATCTAGAAATGAGGTAATCATGTAATTAGGTGATCATATTTATTTTCTATACAATAAGTAATTTGTGGTGTTGAGTTTAAAAAAGTAAAAGATAAAGTCAATGTAATGAAATAATTTATATTGTTTCATTAGAAATGGTTCTTTAGAAGTGATTTGATAAAATGTTTACTAGATAACTGCTCAGTAACTATTAGCTTCATTAACTTGTCTTAAACTTTTCTAATAAATTATACTGAATAGTAATACTATAGCTTTTCTTCTCAAAATGATTATAAAGGAAATGCTACTGTACCTTTTTGTAAAATAACAGAATTGTTAGTAATTCCTTTTTATTGTTATCTTTGTCATTATACAAGGGAGTTTCCATGTAACAAAGAGGTTTATGAATATAATTCATCTTGATCAATGTCACCCTTGATAGTTATTCTAATGAAATAGCTTCAGTTAGAAAAATCCTTTTGCAGACAAAAGATTTAAGATGAAAAAGTGTGAACTATGATTAACTAATACATATGGGTTTGAAAATTTTTATTCCACATATAGGATTCTCAAATCATAGTTCAAAGTCACAGTGACAGTAATTAATATTCATTCTTAAACACAGTTGAGGTTTTAAGAATCAACAGTATAGTAAAGTGTATGCATAATGAGATTCATATATGTTCCAAGTTCCAGGTTTTATTGGCTCAATTTTGATAAATTCATAGTGGGTGTCTAGGATATTGAATTGTTTCTTTTTTCAAGCTATAAAAAGGATACACAAAATACACATGGAAAATTGAGCCAACTAAAATCATTCATTTTATAGAGCACTTCAAATTCAGTAAACAAAGTAGTTAGAATAAAAATTTTGGTAAATGGAACAATGACACAGCACACAGATTGAAGGGGCCTTAATACATCATTTAAGCTAGGCTGACCTCCTCTTCTACTGGTAAGCAGAGGTCCAGTTAACAAAAATAGTTTTCCCAAGATCACTAATGTAGTCAGTGCTAGAGCTAGACCAATTTTCTAGCTTTAACTCCAATATTACCACAATGTCCTTTAAAATGTAATAAAGTTTTTTTTATTATGTTTAACATATAGTAAGTCTTTGTACCTTTTGAGCCCAGTTCTTGCATTGATTATTTGGCATACTGATAAATATTCATTAAATACTTGTTCATTAAACCTGATACTAAATACCAAAGATACAACAATAAGCAACTAAGAAATGGCATCTGATTAATTGAGCCAACATGAGAAACTTCCATTAAGTAATGCTTAGATAGCACCTATGAAATTGTGGGAGACAGAAAGTATAAGGAAACAAATGGAAAGATATCAAGAAATTAATTAACAAAGATGTCTGATATAGTTTGCAGATTCAAAATAGCTTCTCTGAGGAAATCCTGTTTTTGGTGAGTAAGATTTATCCATGTGGAAAGGTTGATTATAAGCATTTTAGAATGAAGAACATCAACTATCATGGCTCTGAGGCAGAAAAGCAAGGTTTCTGAGGAACTTCAAAAAGCCCAATGTGGGAGGAGTGCCAAGTGTGAGTGGAATGTCAAGAGAAGAGGTTTGGGTGGGCAGTGTAGACTTTTGACACTTTAATAACCAAGCCTGTTTAGATTCAACACAAATTAGTAGGCTCTACCAATCAAATTGGGTTTTATGGGGAAATTCTTGAGTATCTGCCAGGATACACACTGGTCTATGTATTGTACGGAGAACTTTGTTATACCTTTGCTATATTGGGAAAAAGAAGCATGATTGTCCCCAAACACCAAAACTGACCTTAAATTATGATGTGTGGTATCAGTGTATCTACATTTATTATAAATATAGATACATTATAGATAGCATTATATATGCTATATCCAACATAAACTCCTGTATATAGCTTTAACTTGTTGTATTTTTATTTGCATTTTTTCTTTTATATCTCTTGCATTTCTGTACCTTATGTCTTGCATATAAGATTACTGACCAGGGGAGGAGAAAGGGAACCACAGAAACAGCAGGACAAAGGATGAACTAATGCAACAATGACACTCGCTTAATACTAGGTTGGATAGCAACACTGCAACTTGGGGGAGAAGTGAAAGGAAAGGAGGAAGGGGGAAAGAATGAAGGATGGGGTAACATTGTTTAAACACTAATATAATCATTACTTTGCTTGAATAACTAATTCCTCTGCTTATCATCTTTTCAGTAAAGATAATGAACATTTAAAAAGAAGGGAAGGAAGATATATTTCAATTTGCTTTCTATAATAAAAAATCATGTAAGACTTCTAATAGAGAATGACATAAATGTACAAACCTTCTTTTAAATTCATGATTGTATGATTTTCTTTTGTCTACATAACCATTCCTCCAATTTTCCAATAATCTTTCCAAACATTTGTAACATAATGAAACAAATATATATTGAATAATAAGCCAGGCCATGTGCCATGTGTATATTAATTTATTGATTTACTCAGTCTTCATAAGAATTATCTAAGGCAGAAATTACCACCCATTTTAGAGTCAGTATCACATTTAAGCTCTTGTTCTTTCAGCTTTTAAATTTAAATTATTTAAAAGAACCTATACAGTGAATCATAGTGAAATCTGTTTCCTGTTCCTAGCCACCAGACTAGGATTATTGTCCAAGGAGAGGATTCTTATGTGCCTGATATTTTGAGTTCTCAAGTAGCAAACTGCATTACCAGATGTGTTATAGCTACTCTTTTGAAAATGGCATTTCATTATTCTCGCATGGAGAAAGAAAAGTTGATACCACAAGCCATCTTGAAGGAGTAAAGGTCACAATTTTGACAACTTCCTTCTCCAACCAATCTTTCCATCATAGTAAAAATATATATAAAACTCCTAGTTTAATGGACTGACAGAAGTCAAAGAAGTGTTCAGACTGTGGATAGAAATAGGAGAACTTAATAGCATGCAAACTGACCAGAGGCACCAGTACTTTCCAAGATGTGTAAAACAATAGTAAAAATTAAAAAAGCATACAACATTTACATCAAGTTGTCTTTGATGTAACTTCTTCATTTTTATCATTTCATTTAGCAAAGACATTTTAAAGTTTCATGATATAATTTGACCCAGAGAGTAAGAAAGTAAAATTCTCCCTCAAATGCATGAAGTTTGTGTGTGGAGAATGAAGGAAGGAAGAGGAGGAAAAGTACTGTCTAACAAAAATAGATTCAGCAGACACCACCAGGAGATGTTAACTCTCACCATTTTATTTTCCCCATTTGCTGTACTTTCATACAATGTAGGAGGACTCAAGGTCTAGTCCAGCTACCCAGGTTAACAGGCCTAACTTACGTACAATACACTATTCAAGAGAACAATAGGAAAAAGATTAACACTGAGTGTAGGAAAGAAAGGCATCCTTCAGGAAGTATCATTATTCACATGATTAATGTTAGCTAACAAAGGGCCCCAGACCCAGCTTAGTTTTCCAGAGATGCTGGATTCTGTTTCCTTTCCAAAACAATGTTGATGACTATTCCTCTATCTACCAAGAAAAGCTGTAAGAGGGACTGCTCAGCTGTGAGAAGGTGGACACAGAGATAGGATAATTAATCATACTGATTTAGTGCTTATTTAGCACAGAGAAGAAAGTATGTCAGTAACAGGTCATTATACACTGAAGGAGAGGTTGGAAGAAGGCTTAAAATAATTATTTCAAAGAGTTTATAAATACTTTTACTTCTTATAAACCTTCAATGTCAACAAACTGATCCAGGAAACACAGCTGTGGTTTTATGGAGACTAGAACTGAAGTCCTTATTTTTGGCATTGAAGGTACTTGTTTAACCATTTCCCTAATATTTGAGATGAAAGAATATTAGTTGCAAGGATAGAAAATGATAAAAGGAATAAGAAAAACTCAACCTCTCTACATATGTAGTTCATTTCCAGGTCAATCTCCTTGCTTCTTCTGCAAAGTTATGTATTGCAATCTTTTCTTTTCCTTAATAACTATGCTGCAAAATCTTCTCATTAAGTCTCAACACAAAAGTCACTTTCTCCATGAAGCCTCCTCTGTAACCCCCACATCTATATTGTACCCTCGATCATCACATACTTTCTTTTAACCCATAACATTCTCTACCATCAAATTCAGAGTTGTTTAACAGAACAACTTGACTCAGTGTATTTTTGCATCCATGATGTTATAACATAATAGCCTAGCATTCTGTCCTTTTTGACATTGACCATTAATAATCCTTTATTCTCGTTCCCATTCTTGACTATCTTTTCTGCCTACATCCCTTTCTTAGTTTTTATTCACAATCTCTCCAAAAAGGAACCCCAAAGATGGAGGTCACCGTTGTTTCTCTATTCTTTTGTAAACTATGATTTTATTATCTTTAAGTTGTTGTACAAAGGGTTTACCATTCAACACTGCAGTTTATGACTACAATGAATTTTCATCAGTATTACCCCTTTTATCATTCTCTCTGCTCCCTATCAACTCAACTTGTTCCTCTTAATTTCCTAGTGTCATTGGATATACATTGAGTATTATGACTGCATTGATTTCTCAAGCATCTCTTCATTTGTCTTGTCCTTCCTTACAACCCCTCCCCAACCTATTGCAAGTTTCAGTTTCCTGGCATTCATTTTATATTTTTGATGTTGTCAGCATTTGGGTTTACTATGTAATGCACTAATTTTCTCTCAAAGAAATTATATTATACAATCTTAGCAAAAGAAAGAATTATGCACATCCCATAATCTAGTCTCTCTGCTGTGCAGATAAAGAAAGCTCAAGACTCAAGAATGAAAGTGATATTTATGAAATGATAGTTGATAACAGTAAATAAAGTGAAGTCTAGAACCCGTTTCCCTACTTCCTTGCTCCTTTCATATATCTTCCTACTTTCTATTCTTTCAGAGAATTGAATTGGAAAGAATTTGTACTTTCTATCAGAGCCTTTAGTCTATATTACATAAATAAGTTTTTTTTCACCATTCTCCTGGGATTAAAAAGAAAAATTCAGTGTTTGCAATTTTTTTTTGCCAGTTCTGGTCTTTTGATCAGGGCCTGAGCACTGTCCTTGGATTTTTCTCAAGGCTAGAGCTCTACCACTTGAGCTTCAGCACCACTTCCAGCTCATTTTGATGTATGTGGTACCGAGGAATCGAACCCAGATCTTCGTGCATGCTAGGCAAGCACTCTACAACTAGACCAAACTCGCAGCCCTTTCTATCAGAGCCTTTAGTCTATATTACATAAATAAGATTTTTTTTCACCATTCTTCTGGGATTAAAAAGAAAAATGTAACCTAAATGTATTTGAAAATTAGTCTATATTGCAGAAATAAGGTATTTTTCACCGTTCTCCTGGGATTAGAAAGAAAAATTCAACCTAAATGTATTTGAAAATTAATCTGTGAGTATACTATAATGATTTGTATGGTAGAATCTTTATATTATTTCAAGAGTACATAGTTAATATGGTTAGGTAAAAATATAGTCATGTGGCCAGGAGTTTACACTAGTGGTAGAGTACTTGCCTAGCATGCACGAAGACCTGGGTTCAATTCCTTGGTACCACATACATAGCAAAAAGCCAAAAATGGTGCTGTGGCTCAAATGGTAGAGCTCTAGACTTGAGAAAGCCCAAGGACAGTGTCTAGGCCCTGAGTTCAAGGTCTAGAACTGGCAAATATAGATGTATATATAAAATCATGTATGATTATTTTCAGAATTTTTTTTGTTTTTGTACAAATATATAAATGACTAAAAGTTTGTCTCAGGTGAGAATAGACCTATTTCACCCACTTTGAGACATTGTCAGTAGATTTTCCATAATAGACAAAGGGAGAATCGAACACACTGTGACTGAGAACCAGGACCTGTTTAATTCATTTTACTACTCTGTGATGCTAGCTTAATGTCATGTAACAAAAATGACTTGAAAGAAAAGTTTCCCTGGTTAGACATCCTTTTGCCTATTTTCCCAGTAAATGGGGTAGTTTGCTTCTCTATGAATGGGGTAGGCAATGTGTTTGGTATGGAGGAAAGAAGACAGTATTAAAAGAAGACAATAGAATAGAAAAGGTCATTGAGTATAATAAGGGAATACTTTTCAAACCTTTATGCCAAAAATATGAGAATCTAGACGAGATTGACGAATTCCTAGCCAATATAGACATACCCAAACTGAACCAAGAAGATCTAAATCAACTAAAAAGACCTATTTCAAGTAATGAAATAGAAATGGCAATAAGAGACCTCACATCCAAGAAAAGCCCAGTACCTGATGGATTCACAGCTGAATTCTATAAGGTCTTCAAAGCAGAGCTCACACCAATACTCCTCAAACTCTCCAATGAAATTGAAAGCTAAGGCTCTTTACAAAACCCATTCTATGAAGCTAGATAATCCTGATCCCCAAACCAGACAGGGACTCATCAAAGAAAGAGACCTATAGATTCATTTTTTTTCTTTTCCTTTTTCTTTTTTTTTTTTGCCAGTCCTGGGCTTGAGCTCAGGGACTGAGCACTGTCCTTTTGAACCTCAGCACCACTTCCGGCTTTTTTCTATGTATGTGGTACTGGTGAATCAAACCCGGGTCTTCATGCATGCTAGGCAAGCACTCTACCAGTAGTCCAAACTCCCAGCCCTTATTGATCCATTTTTTAAGCAAAACTTTTCAACAATATACTGGCCCACTGTCTTCAACAACTTTTAAAAAAAATTATAGACTATGATCAAAGAGGATTCATCATATGGATGCAAATCTAGTTATATATGCAAAAGTCAATATGATTTATCACATCAACAGGTGAAAGGATAAGAGCGATATGATCATCTCAATGTATGAAGAAAAAGCATTCAACACAATCCAACACCCTTTCTAGTTCTGGAAAAACTAGAAATCCATGGAACATTCCTCAGTATAATAAAGACTGTGTATCACAAACCTACATCTACTATTATATATACTTAATGGTGAAAAGCTAAAGCCTTTTCCTCTAAGAAAGGAATTCCCACTCTCTCCACTCCTCTTTAGTACAGCATTAGAATTCCTAGCCAGAGCGGGCAGGGAGTTTGGCCTAGTGGTAGATTGCTTGCCTATCATGCACGAAGACCTGGATTCAATCCCTCGGTATCACATACATAGAAAAAATCTGGAAGTGGTACTGTGGCTCAAGTGGTAGAGTGCTAGCCTTGAGAAAAGTCCAAGGACAGTGCTCAGGCCTTGAGTTCAAGCCTCACGACTTAAAAAAAAAAAAAAAGAATTCCTAGTCAGAGCAATAAGGCAAGAAACAAACATAAAGGGAATCCAAATAAGGAAAAGAGTAAGTGAAACTTTCCTTCTTTGCAGACGACATGACTCTGTATTTAAAGAAACCTATAGACTCCACTCTCAAGTTGCTTGAGCTGTTTTGAAACTTTGCCAAAGTAGCAGGGTATAAAATAAACTCTCAAAATTCAATGGCTTTCCTTATGCCAGCAAAGAGAAGAGTGAGGCAGAAATCAGGAAAGCAACTCTTTTATTGTATTTATTTATTTATATTGGTCATATTCTTGTACTTGGCCTGGGTGCTGTCCTTGAGCCCTTCAGCTCAAGGCTACCACCCTACCCTTGAGCTAAGTCCCACTTCCTGTTTTCTAGAGGTTACTTGGAAATAAGAGTCTTGGTCCCTTTGTGCCTCTGCTGGCTTTGAACCTTGATCCTCAGATCTCAGCCTTCTGAGTAGCTAGGATTACAGGCTTGAGACACCATACCAACTGGAAAGAGACTCCTTTCGCAACAGATGCAAATTAAATAAAATTCTTGGGAATTAACTAAGACTGTATGATGATCACTATAAAAACCTGAAAAAAGAAATTAAAGCAGACCTGAGGAGGTCTAAAAACCTCCCATGCTCCTAGATCGGAAAAACTGACATCATGAAAATGGAAATCCTGCCAAGGGCTATCTACAAATTCAATGTAATACCCATCAATATCCCAATGTCATTGTCTAATGAAATAGAGGAAGCAATCCAAAAATTCAAATGGAATAATAAAAGACCCTGTATAGCAAAAACAATCCTTGACAATAGATTGAACAGCAATGGAGGAATAGCAATGTCAAACTTTAGGCTCTATTACAAAGCTATAGTAAACAAAACAGCTTGATACTGGCACAAGAAAAGTCCTGAGGACCAATGGAATAAAACTGAAGACCCAGAAATCAACCCACAGACCTATGGCCACCTTATCTTTGATAAGAGAGGCAAAAAATATAGGATGGAAGAAAGACAGCCTCTTCAACAAGTAGTGCTGCCAGAACTGGTTAAGCACCTGCAGAAAACTAAAGTTGGATCCCTCTCTGTCACCTTGCACTAGAATTAACTCCAAATGGATCAAAGACCTTGAGGGAAAAGCAGATACCCTGAAAATTTTACAGGAAGAAATAGGAGATACACTAGGTCTCCTTGGCATAAGTTGAAACTTCTTTAGTAAAGACCTAGAAGCACAACAAATTAAAGAAAGTTTGGACAAATGGGACTGCATTAAACTGCAGAGCTTCTGTACTGCAAAGGATGTAGCTGGAAAGTTAAATAGCCTACAGAGTGGGAGAAGATCTTCACTAGCCATAGAACAGACAAGGCCCTCATATCTAAAATATACCTACCCTTCAAAAAATTGAATCCCTCAAAAACAAATCATCAAAGAAACAACCATCCCATTAAAAGGTGGGCTAAAGACCTAAAGAGAGACTTCTTTAAAGAAGATAAGAATGGCCTATAGACACATGAGAAACGTTGGACATCTCTGGCCATAAAAGAAATGCAAATCAAAACAACTTTGAGATTCCACCTTACTCCAGTTAGAATAGTCATTATCAAATAACTCCAATAACAAATGCTGGCAGGGATGTGGCCAAAACAGATCACTACTACACTATTGGTGGGAGTGAAAACTTGTTCACCCACTCTGGAAAGCAGTATGGTGTATATTAGTCTGGAATTTATTTTTGATTATATCAATTATATTAGAATGCATACAGAAGAATATTATTTCATGGAACAATTTTATGATATAAGCAAGCTTCAATATTTTAAATAACAATCTCTCTGTGTGCAATATATAAATGTATAATGCCTGATTTACAGAAATAAAAGTCACCAAAACAATAATTTAGTTTTTGAAGTAAAATATTTGAAGAGGTCATAATGAAGGCTGTGTTAGATGGGCATTATGGAAAGGTAGCTGCTTTGCTTCCTTTCCAAGAGATGGGCAAGTGGTAAAGGCACACAGTGCTCCAGTTGGCATCTGCAATGCTCCTTTAACTTTGTAGTCTTGAAGTCATTTCCCCACCAGCTAACCCTTAGAAGAGTGCAACTTGACCCTACCAATGTTACATACGAACTCATCAATGAACTCTGAGTTTGACTTGAAACATAGACATTACTTCTCACAAACTAAGTCATGTGGAAGTTTCCAATGGATATTTTCAGTGTATGCATTGTTATACATTTTAATAAATGAATACACATTAGTTATCAATATTTGAAAGCACAGGGTTGGGTTTTTTGTGACCAGAAAGTAAATTCACTCATTCCTACATCCATTCATTGGAAAAAATTATTTACTGAGTGACTGCTATGGGCAAGGTACTATTTAGGTTTTGGAAAACATATAAATAAGCAGTGACTTTCTGAAACTGCACCAGGAGAAAAAGACAAATAAGCTCGAAGGTAAGTAGTTGTGTAGGATGTATGTGTTATGAAATATAAAGCACATAAGTATGGAGTGGAGTTGAGGGCTTATAGAGAGATTAAAACAAAAACTCAAAGAGGATATTAGATACCAGAATGAAGTGAGGGAGTAAGTCATATTACTCTGTGGGCATAACACTCAGGCAAAAGTAAAGTGTAGAGCCTGTGGCAAACGTGTTTGTACTTGGAATGTCTAAGAAACAAAAGGAGGCCAGTAGAGTTGGAGTAAGGTGGTCTGGTGAGGAAAGGGTAAATGTCAGGTGTCAAGAAAACAGCAAGAGGCCAACTCATGTAATTTGTCTAAAATACAGTGAAATGTACTTCAGATTCTGTGCTGATTTTCTATGTTTCTAGGAAACATCATTAAAACAACATGGCAGAAATGGAAGTCCCTCAGCAATACCCACATGGGAATCTGGAGGTATGCCAGCACTGCCTGGTCTTAGCCCATGATGACTGCCAAGGAACCAGATGCTGTTGCTTGAAAAATATTCTACAACTGCCCTTCAAATTCCATCCATAATGAAACTTCCAAAATAACACAGAGTGAAGACAAATATGGGCAACTATGTAAGTGAATTTTTTAAATTTGTTAAAACATATATTTGTGAAGAGAAAATTGCATGTAAGGAAAATACAATGTTTTCTAGAATACTATATTTTATTTTAATATTGTATCTATATTTTTACTTTAATATTGCACAAAACAAGTATTACTAGTTGGAAGAGAATGTATTTATTATGTAGAAATGTTTTCACTGTTTTCAAATTGAGCATGGATTTCTCAGTAGAGATAGAAGACTAAATACAAGAATCATGCTAATAAAATAATTTGTATCTATTTTTAAATATATAGATCTATTAAATACAAATATGTATTTAAGCTAAAATTACATTTAAAAATATATAGAACATGAATGTTTTGAAGTGGTCAAATAAAGTAGATAAGAATACAAAATATGCTAATTTTCTCATATTTTTACTGTAATTTTTAAATAAAATAAATGTTTAACTCCATATCAGCAACAACTTTGCTGTCACTTTTTAAATAGCAAATTATTAGTATTGCCAATTGGAAAATTTCAGCATATTTTTCAATCTATAAATATGCCATCTGTACCCTACAGTAATTCCCATGGCTTGCTCTCTAATTAGCAGAAAGGAATGATATCTCATATGTGGAAGCCATAATAAAATTCACTTAAGTAGTGGGTAATAAGTACAACTTGCATTGTTGCATATTTCTCAATAATTCATTTTGGGAATTTCCTATAACTGATGAAACAGGTTAACTATTAATAAAGAGACTAATAAGAAATGTAGAAAAATAAGACCTTATAAGTTACAATAAGCAGGTTGGCAAAATAACAGAGTTCATGCACTATATTCAAAACCAGTGTTCACTAATTATGTAATTTGGGGCAAGTTATTTAATGTCTCTAGGCCTTAAAATTCCACAACTATAAAGTGAGGATATCAAGAGAATCTATTTTTAACATTGTAAATGGGCAAACACACAGGGTGTATTTAGAATGTAGGCATACTATATAGACTTATTCTTATTCATCTTATTATTTAATATATGTTATCATTTAAATAAGTCATTTTGGGCTGTGGAGGAAGCTCAGTGATAGAGCACTTGACTATCACACACTGGCTTTGTGATCAGTTCTACCACCTCAAAAAAGGAAAGGGTGGAAAAAACCATTCCAAAGGTATTATTTAGAAAAATAATTACTAATTATCCTCTTCATATAATTTATCAAAGATGAAGATGCTCTTTCAGAAAAGGAAAGAAATGCCATTTTGCAGCAAAGACCAGAAAGGATATATGACAAACAGTATAAGAATTTACAAGTTAGTCCTGAAATACCATCACTAAAACTATCTAGTTTAGACTAAATATATTTGGGGAGGCTCTCAGAATGAAACCTGTGAAAGAAGTCCTTTGTTACCTAAAAGTTAAAAAGGAAAGAAAAGAAAAAGCCATCATGAACAGAATGAGCACTAACACACCCTGCCACATGGTAACTGCTTGGACTCTTAGAGGTTTTGTTGTGCATTTAGTATATTGTGTCTCTCTCCCCCATCTCCTCCCAGTGCATTTTGGAGGGGCTAATACCTGAAGGCCATGTGCAAATAGAACAGAGATGCTAGTACTAAGAGACAATATGGCTTTGAGAAGGGCTTATGGTTTATAAAATGCACCACTTTTCTGGTAAAAGGGAAATCATTCTCAGCTATTCATTTTAAAGAACAGGAATTTTTGTTTAGTATTCATTTTCACTGTCCATTGTTTGACAGAAAAATCTTTATTCATTCAAAGTCCTAATTGGGGGGGGGTCTAAATTTCAATATGTCTTCTAAGCTACTGTTACACTCCTAGAAACCTCTCTTTACATGCAGCTTTAGTTTCTTAAGAGGGCATAATTCTGAGTAGACCATGGAATATTTATGTCTCTATGCAGCTCTTTGAAGAAATAATCTTATGTTTTTGTGCCTGTCTTGGGTCAGAGGTTCAAATCAGCACTTCTTTTTGTTGCTTCTTATAATGTTTTACGATAATTTATAGCTCAGCAAGGAGAATCATAAAACAAAAGTGTCTATTTTATTTCAGCAACTAATTCTACTTAATCAAAGATTTCCAGCCCAACAACACAGCGTGAAACTCTGCATGAAAAATATGAGAAGAACAAAGCATTTTGTCAATTCACACATCTCGTGATGTAAACACATATGTCTTTTAAAGGAAATTTTATCGTGTCCACATTATCGGCACACAAAAGCAGCATTCTTGTCACAGACCTGGTGCGACTGTGGAGTCATCGTCACTGGAAACAAGAGCCTGATTAGGTTCCCACACAGATATGAATAGACTTTCCTTTTTTAGTGAAATAGCTGCTTTTATTCCTTTTTAAAACAGACTGGTAATTGTCACCCTAAAAACACTGAATTGTACTCGAGCAACATTTGTTTCTGCTCTTTTTCCCCCACTCCATCTTTTTTAGAATCAGCCAATAACCTTACTCTCGCTTCTGGTGGGTCTTCTTCTGGAAATTCTGAGTTAATCCACAGCTGTGTGAATGCGAAAAAGGTACACAGCAGGCTGGGTCTGTTGGGTCTCTTGTCTGCTAATAAAGTGCACAGTCTGCAGGACAGATGTTAAGAGGATCTGTTAAATAAGTCAGTGGCAGAGATCCTGACCTCTGCCAAGGAACATTTTATTATTCCAGAAAGGGATATAATTACAAGGCATTAACAATTAGAAGAATCATAGCTTTTCTTTATAGTTTTTTTATTTCTTGTTTCATTCTTTGGTTGAAATATAGTGTCAAAGCCCATTCATGGAGAAGCTATGTAATCAATATGGTTGAGTTTAGAATAAACTACAGATTACAGGATTTCCACAAATCCCTATGAAATAGTTGGGTTGGCTTTGCTTCAATCTTAAACAGTTTTGTTTATTCAGTGTGTATCATTACACTATTTGTACAGTCTCACTTGCCACAGGGTACCATTGTACTAAAGGGACTATCAATCTTACCAAACAGAGTTCTCTAACTATTAAATCTAGTGTAATGGGAAATGTAAACTACAGATCAAATTAATAGAATAATATCACATAATAAAGTTGTTCACTATACCACATATACTATATTATCATTTATGGTGTGAGTAAAATTGTGCATTGCAAATTCCCTACTGTGGTTTAAAACTCACTCTGAAATCCAACTGCTTGCTTACCTTTCCAGTCTCACCTACATTTGCACTCATCCTGTGCCAATGTTTCTGAAGGTGCCATGTGTCTATTGCTACTATACCTATGAGCAGGCCCTTTGCCTAAAATTCCTTCTCTTCCCTGGATTCCCATACCCTTCCCCACAAGCCTAAGGAACTTATATTCTCCTTACAAGCTTCAGTTTTATCATCACCTCATCCATGAAGGTTTCTAGTATTTCCCCTGAGCAGAGGTAAATATTTCCTCCTGCCCTACCTAGCACCTTCACTCTGAAAACCCCTATTTTACACACTCCTCACTAGATTGTGGGCCCCCTGAGAGTGAGGATCAAATTTTATTGATTTTTTGTATGCTGAAAAAACTAAACAGTGCTTATTATGCAGTAGACATTTAATAAACATTTGCGGAAACATTATGAGTAAACTAAATAATTTATCTTTTATCATGCCAATATAAGTTTATATTCTAGACTTTTTTTAGCACTACCAGCACTGTAATAGGGCCTTCTCTTTTGGTATTTTAGTAGATATTCTTGATTAGATTGATACATTCAATTCCAAACAGGCATAAATAATTATATATTATATATTATAATATGAATTATGGTATAAAGTATTTATTACTGTAATATGTGTCTATATAAATATACACAGAGACAATATAAATAATACATATACATACATATATGTTTATAATAGAATTCATTTCTCCAAATATATACACTAATACTTTCTTCTAATCCATTGTCACCTACAATACATAGGTGCATAAAATATGATGTCCTCTTGGCCATCTTTTTTTAATTGTTTCTCACATATTATCCTAGTCCCCATCAATAGAATCTAGATATCAGGAAGATTACTTTGTCCAAGTTACTAAAAGAAGGTGTAGGGTAGGATTAAGTGCTGGAAGTCTTGGAAATTTCACAATCTAAATATCTTTTGTGACTATTTTTCATCAACATCATGGCATTATTTTTTTTACTGAATAAGAAGTCCAACATGAATATCATATTTCCAATTGGCTGCCACTTCCTCCAATTCATTGACTAATAGATATATAGGAAATGGGTATAGAGAGAGCCCCAGCTGCTTCACAAGGAGAGAATATGGTTTCAGTAAGTGATCACAAATCATGACCTGATGATATACAGTCATCTTCCTGTTTCATAAATAGGTTTGCCTGAATTTGGTAATGGTGTTTCATAATCAAGAAATGTAGGCAGGGGTAAATACAAAACAAGAGAAAGTCCATTTAGAGGTGAATTATAAATATTTTGTTTTATAACTAAGATATGCCTCTTCATGATATGCCATTTATTAATAAATGCTTGGAACATGGCATCATTTGCATCCAAATCAGTTATACCTGGTCCTCTTTTGCCTCAAATAAAACTTCCCCTTCTGATGGTCTTAATCTCGCTCTCTCTGTTGTGTCATGTCTGAGTCAATGACATATACATACTTTGAGCAGGAACTGCCCCTTTATGTGGAGCAGGTCACACTACTTGGGTATAAGGAAAGTCTTCTGAATCAGTAAACAACATCACTGGTGGGAAA
Organism: Megascapheus bottae; assembly: GCF_031878675.1. Lineage (NCBI taxonomy): Eukaryota > Metazoa > Chordata > Mammalia > Rodentia > Geomyidae > Megascapheus > Megascapheus bottae. Next base: position 33,490,542 of record NC_143524.1, on the reverse strand, counting down.
TGTGTTTTTTCTCTATATTGCATGGGTAGAGAGATGCTAAACTCCAGAGAGAAACCTCCGAGTGATGTGTACACACCCATTGATTCAGTAATGTGTTTCTCTCTCATTTTAGAATTTTATTTATTTGCTTTTCTTTACAACTAGACCAGGGACAAACCATTGGGAATGTGATGCTAAACTATGTTTCCTATAGAGTGTTTAAACAGGGCCTCTGAGAAGGAGTTTGATACAATTCACTGACTGAAGTAATACCTTTGTCCATTTGAGCATTAAATAGCCTGATGAAATACAGTTTAGTTAGAGGAAATTTCAGAAAATTGTACTTTCTAATTATTTTTTAAAATTCTCTCCCAGCTGAAAAGAGCAGTCCTTGGAAAATATAGCTCATTCACTTTCCACAACCTCTCAGGCCAGCCTCTCTCCACTGTTAATTAAATATAAACCCCTCGGAATATGTGAGGTTAAGCGAGAGCAACATTGCATTCTCCTATAATATATTACAATGAACATAAATGGCCACAGTCTGTTTATAAGAAGGCAGAGTTCTCACTAATGAAAAGTTGTAAGAGGAAAAGCAACATAATACAACACTGTTCATCACAAAATACATTTTAAATTAGCCATTTCCACATCCATTGTGCTTAAATAATGCATATCATAAAGGAAATAAAAACTGGTTTTAGCTTTGGGTAGCAAATTCAGCCCAGTTTTCTGCCTGATAAAGTAAAATAGTAAAAGCCAGCAAAGGAAGTTAGTCCTCTTACCTAAAATAAAAAAATAAAAAAAAATCTTTTGGTTCAAGCTACAAAAATTTCTCCAACAGCTAGAAGTATCCATAGAGTTTCTCTTTTTATCAGATGGTATGCTTTCTGTAGTAGAATTTGACCACTTGTCCAGAAACTAAAAATGGACACTTGCTGAAATAACATTTCTATACTAGCCATTTTAAATTAGAATAGTCTGTTCAGCTGCTGCGTTAATGGCTCTAAAAGTTTCATACACTGTCTGGAGCTATTTGTAAATTAAATCACTTTAAAATAAAGCTCTTTAATACGCCATAATTAGTCTTGTCTCTCTGAACATGACTTTACTGTAAATGCTCCTTCCTGACTCTCCTATTGTCCCAAGATTCCCGAGAAGAAAGCAGCCAAGCGATAATTCAGCATTATTGCTGCTTCAGTGCACTAATCACTTCAAGAGCAGCAAAGACTCCATGCTCTCTGCCCCACAGCTTCCCAAGCCTCCTGGCCTGAGGCAGGCACTGCGACCCAACAATGTCCAGATGTCAAGAGGAATGCCCAGCTCCTGATGCAGCAGGCGCTCCATTCCAGTATGGTTGAACATCTGCTTCCTCTGCTGGCATGCAACCTGCTGAACACACTCAGAGGGCTGCCCAGGCTAGGCATGGCCAAGGACACAGTCCCCAGCTACTCAGAGACACTCATTACAACTTTGCAATTGTGAGACAGCCTCAGAATCTCCAAAGAATAAACCAGTAGCATTCGGCATTCTAAGCAGTTTCCTCAAAGGAAAGTGGCAGACTAAGGCATAGCTCTTATTCTTCCTAAAGTCTGTTAGACTTGAAGTCTCCTCTAGACAGCTGAAAATTTGAAAAGTACTCTGAAATCTTCACATTTGCCATTTCCACTCTGATATCTCCCCCATCATAATTTAATTATTTTAATTCACAGAAATTTCACATTAAGAAAGGAACAAGTAAGAAATCTACAGGATGATGATTCCTATCAGTGCTATGCTACCTGCTGTGTCACTACCAGACAGCAGTTAAAAGTAAAGAATACCAATTGAGAAGTAAATTTTAAATACATATAAATCATCTATTATAGTCCTGTTTTGTTTACTACATGAGTAATAAGGTCCAAGTCATTATCAAGGCTAAGTATAAATATCCTTAAACTATAAAGTAGTAAAAGTATATGTATATGCATATCTTATACACATACATGACATTCAAAATATGGTTTTATTTACCTTCTATTTTGTTTTATAAAGAAATTCAGGTTTCGGGGCCGGGAGTTTGGCCTAGTGGTTAAGGTGCTTGCCTAGCATGCATGAAGACCCGGGTTCGATTCCTCGGTACCACATACATAGAAAAAAGCCGGAAGTGGTGCTGAGGTTCAAGTGGTAGAGCTCTAGCCTTGAGAAAGTCCAAGGACAGTGCTCAGGCCCGGAGCTCAAGCCCAGGACTGGCAAAAAAAAAAAAAAAAAGAAATTCAGGTTTCATTTGTAATATTCTAGTTACACATCAACTATATTTGCTCTGACAAGAATGATTCCATTCATCCTTTGAGACCTCAGGACATAAATTCCTATAAAAACTCCCAGTCCTGGGCCCTCACCTAATTCCACATTTATTCCATGCTAAAAGATAGATTTGTAAGCTAGTAAATTCAGAAATAATATTCCCTTAATGAAAGTCAAGCACATAATGTACTTAATATTATTGAAGAGAACAGCAGTGCTCTAGACAGAATGACATGAATAAAAGTTTTATTTTTAAAGAACAGAGTGAATAAAATGAGCACAAACAATCAAGAAATCTTCATTAGAATAACAATGTCTATCCGAATACAGGTAGATAGGTAGATAGCTGAGAAAACTTCCATCAAGATAAGTTAAGATTTGAAACATAGAACTCCCCTATGACCCAGCAATTCCACTACTTGGCATTTACCCAATCGTCCAGAAACAAGGACATACTAAATCCACTAGCTAAATGATGTTCATTGCAGCACTATTTACCATAGCAAAGATATAGAACCAACCCAGGTGCACCTCAGTTGATGAGTGGATCAACAAGGTGTGGTATTTATAACAATGGAATTCTATGCTGCTGTCAGAAAGAATGACATGGCCCCATTTGTAAGGAAATGGAAAGACTTAGAAAAAATCATATTAAGTGAAGTAAGCTAGACTCAAAGGAACATAGGCTCAATGGTTTCCCTCATTTGTCATAATCAGTAGAAATCTTGGGCTCTCCTAGCAGAGATTTAAAGTAGAACAAAACCTAGATACATAAGGCCATTATAGTATGACGCTAAATGAAAGGACCTCCAGGATATAGAAACAAAAGCCATATAATGAGTGATTGTTGCCCTTAATGTACTATGTTGTCTCTCATCTCTTTTGCTGTCCCTTGTTTATCTCATATTGTTACAGTATTTCACCTAGTTATCTGATATACTGGATATATGCATATTTGGTTATTTGAAATCAGATAGGGAAGAGGGGGAAAACAAGATGAGGAGTGGGGATGGGGGAAGAGAAATGGGGACCAGACATGAGAAAGGGTATCAAAATATATGAAGTAATGCACCTTCCATCTGGTGAATATAATGTAACCCTTCTATTAATTAAAATAAAAATATATGGAAAAATAATAAATTGGTGATAATACAAAAGAAAAAAACCACACACAAAAAAGATAAGTTAAGATTTGTAGTGTCAGCTGGGAGTTTGGCCTAGTGGTAGAGTGCTTGCTTAGCATGCACAAAGACCTCAATTCAATTCCTTGGTACTTTATATATAGAAAACGTCAGAAATGGTGCTATGGCTCAAGCGGTAGAGCTCTAGCCTTGAGAAAGCACAAGGGGAAAAAATAAAGATTTGTAATGTCAATTCTTCTGAGTGTGTGTATACAAGATATATACATATATATACATATACATACAAGAGATATATACATATAAAATATATACACAATATATAAAGTTATGTACATATACATATATGCGTATATATATATATATATATATATATAGAGAGAGAGAGAGAGAGAGAGAGAGAGAGAGAGAAAATGAGAGAGAGAGAGGGAGGAGAGAGAGAGAGTCTTTTCCCTCAACAGATTGTGAATTCTGAGAAGACAAGGACTTGTTTTACTTGTTGATATTTCTCAATGACTACAGATCTTCTCAACCTTAGCACTACTGACATTTCAGACAGGATAATTCTCTGTTGTACAGTGTTCAGTAGAACTTGCTTAGTGTCTACCTACAAGACCGCAGTAGTAATCCTCTCTGCCCTCTGTCAATAAAGACAATGAAAACGTCTGTCAATCATACCCTTGAGGAGAAAACTATCCCTAGTTAGAACTACTAAATGTTTAAATTTGTCATGTTTGGATTTGCTTACACCCTTTCTAAAAAGCCATCATGTTATTTTTACAGCAGCTTAAGTTGTGTTGCAAAGTTTTAAAAGAACAGAAATTTTCCATACACACCTTTTCCTGATACATGTAAATACTTCCCCCCCAGTATCAACATCCCCCACACCACAGTGGTTCATTTGTCACAGTGGATGAGCCCTGTAATACCTTAACATAATTAACCAGAGTTCATAGTTATAGTGAGTTTTATTCATTGTTATATGTATGTGGATAAATGCAACATCATAGGCATCTACAAGCTCATACACCATTGTTCACAGCTTCTTGACTCTTCTGTATTCCCAAATGCTGACAACCACTAATGTGTTTTATTGTCTTTATATTTTTACTTCTCTCCCACCCCTAGTTAGGCATATCGGAATCATAGAGTATATAGCATTTTATGTTCAAATTTTCTGAACCCAACCAATTAGTTGTAAACTCTTCTAAAGATAAAGTTTCAAATTGTAATTAATCATATTCAAGTACATTTTCAAGTGGGAAGAAATTTTAGGATTATGTAAAATTTCATTCTTGAATTTTGTTCTTTATTATGTAATTCATTTTTTAAATTTTAGAATATGTAAAATTCATTCTTCATTAATTTAAACAAGTAGATGAATTAAACTGAAAACTTAGTAGATATTTGAAATAGACTTTTGCATGAAAAGCAATTCTATTTTAAACTGAACTCAACTGAACTATATGCTAGCACTCTAGGTTCAAAATAGTCAAACTGGCAGACATCTTTTAAGTAATAAAATTTTCATGTACATCTATCATTTACTTTTGTTGTAGGCTCATATTTCTCAAGGCCAATACCTATAAGGAAACCACTGACAAAGTGCAAAGAATCATGATCTAGCTTAATCTAGATATTGCAACCTCAAACATTGGTTATAGTTGTAACTAGTGTTAGAAGAGGAACATACTATTGTGAATGAATTCCTAATTACTACAAATTAAGAATTCTAGTTTAAGTATTTGCTTCCCCAAATTACAAGGCGATTGGGGGCATTGCACATTTATTTAGTTCCAGTTAGTTTCCATTTTCAGTTTATTAAATAGTCTATGAAAATACATAGCTAAACCAGCAGTACTTGATTATCAATATAAGGGAACTAGTGTTTATAAAACATGGGTAAAAGAGGTATTAAATTAATTCCTCTTACTTTGGCGCAAGAGGACTACTATTGTCATCAATTATGAAGGAAGTGTGAAAGAAAGGAACATATAATACTGACACAGCATGCAGTAGAAAATACACTGTTTATTTATACCTAATAGAAAAAAGGATCCTTTAATAGTACCATTTAAACTTAGGAGATAAGTAAAAGAATGTAGTTAATATCCAAATCTTCACATCCAAGATGGCTTCAAATGGATACAGAGTTTAAACTACTTCAAAATTTCCCTGAATCAGTATTGATTTAGTCTTTCACAAGTATGTAGTAGGTGAACTCTTTATAACTAAACCAGAAAGATGAAACTGAGTGATAGTTAGGTACCAGCCCTAGTAATTAGCCAGTTTAGGCTACATCTGGGGTATGACTCTGAAGGAAATCCTCCTGCTGCAGTATTTAATACTGTTTCACTAAAATAGCACAATAAAATACTTTTGTCACTCAGTCTTTTCTGTGACCTGATAGGTCAAAATAGCTTATCACATCTTTATCTGGTATAAATTTCCTTCATGTTGATCACCCCCAACTTACTCTATCTTTGGAAAGAGGAGCCAAGCAACTTCTAAAACATAAGGATATTTTGCTTTCAATTTTTAATATATATTTATTCCTATCAAAGATATATCTTTAATCACATCATATATTTGAATTGCAAATAGTCATTAAAATGTGCAAGTAATAAAATTAATTTGACAAAAAATAGCAAAAATGCTATTATTTAAGGAATTTATGTATCAATTTAAATACAGTAAGTTTTCCTTCAATATCTGTGTGAAATTTATCCAAGCGCTGGCTATTCCAGATAAATGCCAAAGAAAAATCTGAATGCTCAAGACCTTTATAAAGGAAGTATATTTTCACATAGCATATGCATATTTCTCTATATTCATTAAATTATTTCTATATTCCTTTTAATACCCAATACAATGCAAAGGGGGTGAAGTTGTATTACATTGCTTAGGAAAGACTGACAAGTAAAAATCATCTGTATATGTTTATTACAGTTGTATTTTTTTGTCTAAACATTTCTATTCAAGTTAGGTGAATCTATGGATGCAGAATCTACAGATATTGGAAGTCTGACTATTTTCATGTACTGGGGGCTTCCTGACAAGTAAAATAATTAGTAGGGATACAGTTAAATGCTGGTGGAATTCTTACGTTAGGAGTTCTAAATGACTGCATAGGTGCTATAATTTCAATATCCTGCCTTCTACTGAACTATCTCTGTCAGTATGGCCAAATATTCCACTAATCAAATAACAGAAAATAGCAGGACTTCCATGAGACCAATAGCTCAACTTTTAGGAATTACTTGAAAAACCTGTTTGGGAAAATATCAGTCTTCCAAATGAAAATACAGTTTATGTAATGCTTTAAAATCCCGTGCATAAGTATGAAAATCTGCTTCACTGACTAGAAGAACAGTCAGATTAGCCCAAGACTCATCTAATTACAGTTGTATTGGTCCTGAGTTCCACTATACCCTTAAAAGTCAGGAAAGAAGTCACAGGGGACTGACTGAAGGCTGACTGAGAAAAAAAAATCAAGCATTTCTTTTCCAAGTACAACTGTATGGTTGCTATCCTTGAAGCAAGCTTTAAATTCAATGCATTCCCTTTTCACCATTGGGTAGCCAGTTATTGGTTTTCTAATTAACTCTTCATTCAACCCTGTTCTCCATAAGAATCACAACTTTCCAATCCAGGCCTGCAAATTCAGCTTACCCTCCTCTGTTTCCAGAACACCTAGGCATGTTTACATTCAGAGCCTATAAATACAATATCATAAAGATTTGGTCTTGAACTAAAATACCAATAAAGCTTTCCCTATGTTGGCAAGTACTTCTTCACTTTCTATTTGTAGCAAGCAAATTGACAATATCATTTAAATAAAATATGTGCATCTATTCATTTTGCAAAAAAAACTCAATTGTTCTCTTTCATCTTTGCAAACAGTGAGACTTGCCCTCAAAACCACACAAAGTGCCCATTAAATAAAAGGGAAAAAGTATTTATGTGAATACTTTTTGAATTTTCATACCCAATTTCTTCATTCAGGGTATTACCTTATGCTATCATTATAAGAACTAGTATGTTAAAATATGTTCCAACTAAAGCTTGGTGGACTTTGAATGCTCGATAAAAATCATTCTCTGGAGCTAATGAAGACAGAAACTCTGCCTAAAACAATATTAAGTTTGTTTTCTCTGGCGATTCGGAGAAGTGAGCAATCTGTCAGTAATACATTGAGTGAAATTACTTGTCTTGTAGGAATAACTGCTGACAGTCACTTTATCTCAGGGCTGACCAAACATCTCTCTGCTGACAAACAAATTACTATGTCTAACTTTGAAAAGGTAGCTAGCAGTTTTAATTTTGATTGGCCTTTCAGAATCCTTCACACAAATACTCTATCCCATCTTTCATTGTATGCTATGAAAAGGGTAACAAAATGTGTTCTTTTCTTTGTGTGTGTGAGGGTGGAGGTGGGGAGTGGTTTGAACTAACAAGAAAAGAAAGGAGGAAAGAAGGAAGGAAGGAAGGAAGGAGGGAAGGAAGGAAGGAAGGAAGGAAGGAAGGAAGGAAGGAAGGAAGGAAGGAAGGAAGGAAGGAAAGAAAAAAGAAGGAAAGAAAGAAAGAAAGAAAGAAAAAAGAAAAGAAAAGAAAGAAAGAAAGAAAAGAAGGAAAGAAAGAAAAAAGAAAGAAAAAGTCTCTATCATTTGAAGGTAAGAAAAAGAAATGCTAAGCTACCTTCCAATATTGATCTGAGAGAAGTGAAGTGTGTCTACTCAACATTAAGACTGGCAGTGCTGCGGTGACTAACTGGGTGAGTGAACACATTACCCAGACAGTATTGTAGGAATTAATTTTCTTCAATAAAGTGATTTTTAAGGCTCATATATTTCACAATCTAAACATATGTCACTGTTTCATAAACAAAATAAATGGATTAAAATAATACATTACCAATATGCTGACATGTGGAGATATTTTAATTAGAAATTCTTAAGCTGTGTGGTATTTAATGGCTGTATTTGCTGAAGAGGAGCATGCGTCATTTAATAAGAAGGCATGAGACAGGTGTTATCATTTTGCATGTAGCACCAGATTTTGTAGAATGTAAGGTACAACTATAAGGCAATATTACTCCCAACTCAAAACAAAACAAAAGTAGTTAAAAGTAGTTAATCACATACAATGATTCAATAGACTAAAACTATATTTTTTCATTAAAAACTCATGCAGATATTTGATGGGATATATACTCCATAGACCTAAGGTTATATTATATACATAGATATGTATCTATGACATACAAACCCTCAGCTTAATTTTAATTATGTCCTAAAATCTATGTACCAGTTATTGTATATAGAGAATCCTTTCTTGAATACTTGTTTGTTAAACATGACATTTGAAACATGATGTAAAAATCAATGTTAATAAAATCTTTAATTAAGAAAAAATACCTCACACAGAGTCTAGTTGTACAGACAATAGACCTTTAGAACAATAGAGCATCATTGCTATTTAAAGGCAGTGTTTACATGACTGCTACATTATAATTGTCCCTTTCCTTAATATTCTTTTTTTTACTTTCTTAAAAACCAGTGGAGGGGGTAAAGGGAGGGAAAATGGGAGAAAAACATGGGAAGGGTATCAATGTTCAAGAAGTAATGTACCACTACCTGACAAATGTAACTATAACCCCTCTATACATCACACTGACAATAAAAATATAACAAAAATAAATTTAAAAAGTGATACTACAGCTAAGGAAAGCAAATGGCAACGGATCCAGAAATTTTTAAGGGTGAGAGCACTAGAATAAGTAGCAATATAATATATTGTTTACTGTAGTAAGTAACCTCTGTTCTCTAAAGGTCAAAAGCATTGTAACCTTAGAACTATAGTTTTTGATTGTTCCCAGGGTTAAATACATTATCAAAATTAATGGTTCAAGACCCCTAAACCTTCAGATACATGAATAGCCATGCCTCTATCTGCTAAATTGCTCAACTAAAAATAGCATTTTTTGGCCTTCTCTCTTCTGGTATTGTACCCCTGAGGAAAAGCAAATCAAGGCTTAGATCAGTAAAGTAGCATAAATTTATAAAAGGGTCTTCCTGTGTCTTCCTTATTTTAAAGAAAGAGAGTAGTAGAATATGTCAATTTAAGCAGTTTTTTCCATTTGAAATATCTTTGTCTACACAACAGAAAAGTTCATGTTTTTAGATATAACTATTACTGCTGATGATGTTTTATGCAAACCTTGAAGGATAACAAAGTTAACTTGACTTCAGATAAAGGGGCCCGCTTTGGACAGGATGCTTGGGGTAATACATTGTGAGGTTGATCTCCTGGTTAACATAATTTTTATAATTCCTTGGTATTGATAATTTATAATAATCATGATTATTGGTGGAACTATAACATTTCAGCTTGTTAAAGGTGAGTCAATGACCATTGCTAGAAAAGAAAATGAAGTCTTAATAACAGTAAAATAAGATGTTGTGCGGGCTCACACCTGTAATCCTAGCTACTCAGAAGGCAGAGATCTGAGTACTGCAGTTCAAAGACAAGCCAGGGCACTAAAGTCTATGAGACTTTTATCTCCAATTAACCACCAGAAAACCCAAAGTGGCGCTGTGGCTCAAGGGGTAGGGTGATAGCCTTGAGGTAAAGAGCTCAGGGACAGCGCCCAGGCCCAGAGTTCAAGCCTCACGAGACAAAAATAAATAAATAAATAAATAAGGTTGTGAGGATTTCCTTCTACCTGTGCACAATATCTAAAACATAACTGTCCAGCAGCTCAGCTATAGATGTGTACTGTGTTGTTCACAAAGATCCCTACAAAAATGCTACACTCACACTAGGATAGTGTGATCAGTTTTTTTGAGCCAATGTACCATACAAACAAACACATCAAAGATTTCCTGATATGCAGCAACAAGATAAAATGAACAGAGGCAAGTGAGCAGTGCAAAAATAAAAATGAAACAGGAAATACTCAAAATAATCCAAACTTAACTGTGAAGTTATCAAGGCTCTTGCATTAATGGGACCTATTTAGCCAATTCAAATGGCAGACTTGTGGTATCTGCTGGCTGGTCCATACACATGGCTGTGACACCATATGGCTCTGATGGTCATATACAAGGCACAAGGACTTCTAGAAAATAGACAGAAGACAGATTTGACACCCCAGGAATCTGGAGGTCGGAAGAGAAGGCCAGGAGGCAGAAAAGAACCAATGTACATTAAAAAAAAATGTAGGCAAAAAAAAAATTTGGTAGAATCCTGAATGATAGCATGAAACATAACACCTCAACAGAGAATAAAAGTCAAAAAGGAACGAAGTCTTGGTTTTGAGGCAAGGCCACATGCATTTAATTTCTAAGCATTTAAAATAATCTCTTCAGACTACCTGATCTAAGAGGGAAAGCTTCCTAACGAGCATCACACACAAAAGTTTGCTCATGCTTGTAATCTCATCTACCCCGGAGGCTAAAGTCTGAGGATAATGATTTGAAGCCAACCTGCGCAGAAAAGTCCATGAGACTCTGATCTGATCTATAATTAGCAGTGGCTCAAGAACTAGCCTTGATCACAAAAGCTTAGGGAGAGCACCTAGGCTCAGAGCTCAAACTGAATGACCAGCCAAACAAAAACAATTTTAAAAAAGTTGCTGCTCAGATATCTCTTTTTAATTCTTCTAGGCACAGACTTCCAGAATGCCCAGAAATATGGCTTCCTTTTGTATAGTTGAAACTATTAGAACAGAAATCTCTTCCAATTGTAGAAGACAGTGGATACTGTCTGGTCATGCCTGATTGGAAACTACCTGTCTACCTTTTATACCAAAATGAAAGGGGGAAAGTGGGGGTAGGGAAGGAGCTTTGAAACTCTTCCTTAGACTACTTCCAAGGTGGGCCTTTCATCTTGTCTTCCTCCTTTTCAGGAAAAATCATTCCCAACCATTTTACAGATTCAAAAGTAACAGAGAAGCTAATGTCAAAGAAATTCTAGCTATTAATCCTCAACTGATTTCAGTATCTGATATATATTTATACACACACACACACACACACACACACACACACACACAGAGTCAATAAGAGATAAATGTATGATCTTGTTAGTATTACGTTTCCCACTCTAGGTTAAAAATTAATAATTACATATCATCCAGAAAATTAAACTGGTTTGATTTAAGGTAGAGTTTTTATCCTTTTGGTTTTTAATTCAACGGATAGTTGGCAACCTCCAACATCTGACAGTCCCAAAGATATTCCAATGATACAGGAATACAGAGTGAAATATGAAACTGAAGTGAGGAGGATCATTTTTGAAAGAACCACATATGCCATTTTCTCTCAAGTGGTAAGATTAGCCTACAAAACAACAGAGAATTTTACTAGCGATGAAAAGGATATTATAAAATTTTATGATGTAGAAAGCTATCAAGCATGCCCTAATATTCAACCTCAGCCTGTGAAAACTAAGATATGAACCCTGAACTTTGTAGAATTAGAAAACTGGGCAAAAACTCTAACTCAACAAATACTTTATAGATTTGTTAAATTACTTGATCTTTCTGAACCTGAAGCTGTTTTATCTATACAAGCACAATTATATTTTTAGTGAGCTTTCAGAATATCACATAGCCAAATGAAAAATAATGTAAATGTCTAAGTATTTATTCAACACTATACTTAATAAAAGGTTAAAAGGTGTGCGAAAGATGGTTTTCACGGTACTCATAATGTACTCAATGTAAAGAATCTGGATATGCTTAGCAATGAATAATCTAATACAAGGGGGTTTGGTTTAGGGTTTAGGGTTTACCCTAAAGGAAAAAAGCTTCCTTAGAAATGGGAAAGAAGGAAAGAGCTGGTTTAGGGTGAGTATTTGCAACTTGAAAAAAAAAGTCTAAAATATGACTGAACAATCCAGGCCCCACCCAATGAAGTACCAATGGAAGCATTCCTACCTCAATCTGTTTGTGGTTGTAAGAGTGGCCACCACCATGTTCAAAGGTGTCCAAATTCCTGCCAAAACGGTCACTTAGGCCCTTGAGCCTTGGGTTAATTTGTGGGTGAGAAACATGACCTTTCTGTTTAGTAGCATATTCAGAAAAAAAAGACAAAACACACTGTCAGAACTCATGAAACAACATATATATCTAAATCCCGGGTACTGACCACATCAAGAATGGAAAGTAGAATATTTAAGACTCAGCCTTTCCTTTCTTTTCTTTTCTTTCTTTCTTTTTAAATAGAAACCTGGTTATAGGTTCAACCGGTGGTACTAGTTTTTTATTTCCACCTTTGAATCATGAAATTACTTCACAGACCAGCAAAGGAAAAAGAAGAAACAGGTTAGGTTTACCAATAGTGAGGGGGATCTTGAGATTTGTACCGGCTGCGGTTGGTCCCAGTGTTAGTGGTATGAAAAGAATTGCAAGACAGGTAAGTCTGCCACTCCTGTTGAGAAAACCTGGCCCTACCAAACAGCCTATGAAGGGATGGAGGCTTATAACACAATCTTCTTCAACACTGAAAAAAAGTCTTTACTTGTAGGTCCAATTGAAAATGTCCAAAATGTTTCTCCATGGTACAACAGTGGTATGCTTTTTCGACTCAAATATTTTAGGGGCTAGCAACACAGAAATAAAAAATTCTAGCAAAATGCCCTTTCCTATATTTTAAAAGAAAAGTCAAAAGCAATCACAATAAGTTGTAAGCAAAAATTATCTTTAACAAACTTTGTTTCATTGAAACTCAATTTATTACCACCTATATTAGCGTATTCAAATACCAAACATCTGTCATTTGGTGTGCATTCACACATATATGTGTATCTATATAAACTTATATGCAGAACATTTATATTTAAAGGAAACTTACCACTCTAAGAGCTGTACTAGAAAGAAATCAAAATATACCTAGCCTTATTCCAAATTCCTTATATTATTGTGAAAAGATAAGGCAATATATTTTTTCAAAAGTTGAGAAAGCACACTAATCCAGAACTTTGTAAGACAACATGCTCAGAATTCTCACACTAAGAAGAATACTGTGTGCACTGTATTTACATTTTACCAAATGATCAAGTAATTTGGATATAACTTGTTATCATATAAGTTACAAGAAGGGCAATATCTCACATCATATTGTTTTGATAATTCCATGTAAAATCTAAGCAAGCAACAGTAAAAACACATATAAGAAGTTGCTAAGGAAAAAACCTACATATATAATAACTATCCATAAAAATTACAAACAGTTAACTCACCTGATAGAAAATATAGAGCACTAAATTGTATCAAAATTTCCTTTAGAAATGATTGAAACTGGCCATTTTTTCCAGTATTTGCAGAATGGTAAGTACATAAGGTGTTAATCCTCGTGGGCTATGCTTTAAAATTATTTAACATTCAGGCCATTATTTAGCATACAGCTGGTTAGCAGGGTTCCCCCCTTCCCCGCCCCAACTAAAGCACTGGCTCACATCCCACTTCTTTTTTTTTTTTTCTTCTGGCACTTACCTGGAGCTGCAAAGGGCTGAGTCCAGAAGCAGCAGCAGCTGCCATTGTTGATGGAATGAACTGTACAGGGTAGTTATCACCTGTCGGGAAGAACAATTCATACAGGTTTAGACAATGCACAGGGAATCTCAGCAGACAAGTACAAACATGGTCTTTGGATTGCCTGAGCTTTACAACATTGCTCTAAGCCCAAACATCTGCAGAAACAAAAGGCTTAGTTGGGCACGGACTTGCAGTACTGCCTTGGAACTTTTCGTTAACAGATAGCTGGTAGGCAAACTGGCAAAACATGAATGTGATGCAAAAAAAATTAAGTGTGCAATGCAAGCGTGTTCACTCCATTACAAATCTTGTAATACATCATTTTTTAAGAGTAAAAAAATATCTTAAGCCAAGCTGACATTCTGTACACTGTGAAAGCACTGAGGCTTTTCTACTTGAACAATAGAAAGTTTTGGCTTGGTAAGGAAGGCAAAGTATTAGAGTAAAAAAAAAAAGACTATCAACTGTTGCCTTTCCATAACTCTAAAGATTGTTTAATAAAATTAGAGAAAATGTTTTGAAACACAATACTTATTGTCATTGACAGGGAAGAGAGGGAAAAATATATTATTAATTAACATTCTTTGTAATGTGTGGTATCTGCTAAGTAGAGTTGGAAAAACTGGGCGGGGGCATTAACTTCTAGGATTGGATTGATGTGACCTTGTAGAGAATTGTGTCTACTACACATCAAACAATTTGATTATATATTTTATATGAGGTATCTGGTAGAGATTGGGTGTGGTTTAATGGAGATCCATGCTGCATCTTGATGTTTACCTAACTCCAGTCTGATCCTGAAGAGAAGACTGAAATACCTTCCATGAGCAAAGCACTCTGACAATGGCTAGCAGCCTGAAGAATTGAGAGGAAGTAACCAAACAAATAATACTTGTAAGGGGAGCAGAAATCACACAATATTAATGATTTAATATACCATCACTTTGGTTTCAGCTACTTATTTAAAGTCAGTGTTATGTAGTATCTCTGGGCTATATTTTAATAGGCTGTTCCTCCACACATTTTTGACATATATAATAATGCTGTTTTGCATGAACTTTTCTGCACAGAAAGCTGAATGCAATAATGAAGAGACACTGGAGACAAGTGGACAACGGTAAGCTTCCCCACTATTTTTCCCCCAGCATGGACACTAATACCTGGACCCTTCATGTTGTCCCTGGTTCCTCAGAACTCATCCTGCCTGCCACATGAAGTGCCACTCAGCTGGTCCAATGTAAATGTGAATTCATGTTCACTTTTAACAAATTGTTAGCTTCTCTCCTTGCATCATATCCATAATACCTCATCAGACCATTGAGCACAGTGTGTGCTTGTACACAGTCCAGTAACAATTGGCTTCTGATTGCATATGGAGCGCTTCTACAATGCACTCACTAACACTAGATTGTGTTGAGCTCCTACGGAGTAATGTTCAAAATATCTGATCTTGTTTTTCCCCTTCCATGAGGTTGATTTTCGTTTTCAGTATTATATGAGCTTTTTAAATAGATAACGAGGGCAAATTATTTTTATAGCAAATGACTGTCACTGCTTTATGCTTAAATAATTCTACTGATCTTATCTGTGAACTAAATTATCTGAAGAAAGAATATCTCATATAAGTCAAGCAGTACTTCTTTGGTTGATGTCTTATCAGGTTTAAAAAAAATCGTAAACGATGCTGAATTAATGATGTTTCAAAAATAGGGGGAAAATCACCATTGCAACCATCAACATGGACTGCCTCCTGGAACATTTTAAAGCTGTTCTTTCTTTAAATATCATGCATTATTCATATCAACTCTAAACCACAACTCCCCCTCCCCCATAAGTTTAATACCAGTTGCTTTATTTGTACTAAAACATTTTTCATGTCAAACATATTTTAAAAAATCAAACTCTAAAAGAATTCCCTGGGGCACTCCTTTTTTCATAGCTGTCATGCTTCGGTGCTATGAAATAGCTGATTTTTTTAAAATATAGTTTTTGGCTTGCCATTTAATTTATTACTATCTCTACCACACCCTGTAGTACTCTCCAGCTCACCTGTTGGCTACAAACAGCTTTCTTTCCACTGTTGACAAGCAGATTTTTAAAAAAATTTCTAACCTTTCTGTGGATTTGAACCTCCTCAGCTATCTCCAGAATATCTCACAGTATCAGTACTGATTTTTAAAATGAATCTATTAGAGCAACAAAGTATACCAAAAAGAGTGGTATACTTGGAAGAGAGAGAGAAAAAAGTAGAAAGATAGGCAAAGTAGAAGATGAGGATTAAACATGGGAGAAAAAAAAGGAGAGGCTTGAAAGCCTCTGTCCTCTCTGATTTTCTCTGTATAACAGTTGATCAAGAAAAGTTCTCACTTGCTGACTTGGCAAGCAATTAGTCAACATGTTGCAGCAATTTTTTTCAAATTTGTCTCTGGTTGCAAATGCTTGCGTGAGGAACCATTCTTTTAAAATCATATAAGGGAAGAGAAAGCCTGTTAGAACAGGTTGGCTTATGCACAACTGTAATCTGGCCCTGGCTACCTCTAGTGTAAGAAGACAATCTTCAGAAAACAATTTGGGAAATAATAATGTACTTTCTGTGACTCTGTCTTTCCAACCTAGATGTATTCGAATTTGTTTTATGTGAGGGTTACAGAAAAAAATATAAAAAGGCTTTTTTAAAAAACCTATGAAAAAGTTGCTTAACATTAGTTTCACTTATCAGAATAAGCAATGTTCCTCTGGCATCACAAAGTCCTAAATGAGAAAATGTAAATTCTGAAATTTTCAGAGAAAAATGAATCCAGAACTTAGTAGGGAAGGAAGCTTCAACCAAGATTCATGCTGTCTTCTGCAAGAATACTCCTAATTGGCATAGTTTCAACGTAAATTCTACTTTTTAAAAAGAATAAAAAAAATCGGCTGGGTAAAATTCTGTCTAATTACTTGCATTCTTCAGAAGAATAAGTATGACTGTGAGAGTCATAGATCCTGAGATACTAACTTTGGATGCTAATATATTGTAGGAGTCATTTAGAGTCTTCAGGAGGAACAGAAGAAAAAGAAACACACACACACACACACACATACACACACACACACACACACACACACACACACACACACACACACACACACGAGATAGGACTCCAAATTCTGTAGTGACTATCCCAAAATGCAAATATAAGAAGTCTGGATTTATCTTTACTTTACATTGCAGCAAAATTTAGAAGATTATATTTGATACACTTTGGATTAAAAACCTAAAATGAAATCTTCAATTTGTTCTGAGAACAACAATTTGAAAGGACAGTAGTAAAGATTATGGAAATCATCATACTTCTATTTTTCCTGATAAACTTCTCTATTCATCTAAGAATATCAATGATAAAAATATGCTTACCATTTTTTTCTAAGCTTATCCACATTATTTTGTATGCTTTGTGAAAACCTAATGTTTGAGGACCCATTCATTTATTTACTTTACAATGGCATCCAGACCTTTTGCCAGTCAGTAGAAAATATAGTCATGATAACAATTAGAGAATGTGATGAACTGATATAAATTCATCCTTCTCACAACAGATCAACTCAAAAGAGAATTCAAATCTCATGTCTTGGCTGGGTAGAGTAGCTCTAGCCTCTAATGCTAGGATTTGAGTGGCTGACATCAAGGGAATGGGGTTCAAAAGCCAAACGCAGGCAAAAATAAGCCTGAGAGATCGCATCTTAACCAATGGCTGAGTGCTATACTCTTGATTTTACCAGATACTTAAAGAACTAATATTAATTTTTCTCTTTTCCAAAATAAATAAAAGAGGAGAGAACACTGTTTTATATGTTTCTCTGAGGCCAAGAATACAATGATTCCAAAGATATGCATCATAACTCTTCTTATAAATATAAGTATAAACTCCTCAACAAACATTACCAAATTAAGTCCAATGGCATATTAGAAGTATTATTCACCACACTAGAGTAGCATTTATCCTAAGAATAGCAAGATGGTTCAACATAATCAAATCAATATAATATATCAAATTAATAGAAAAAAACACCTCAAATGATGCAAAAAAGTCCTTTTCAAAATCCAAGATGAGGGGCCAGGAGTTTGGCTTAGTGGTAGAGTGCTTGCCGAACATGCATGAAGCACTGGGTTTGATTCCTTGATATTACATACATAGCAAAAGCCAGAAGTGTGTTGTTGCTCAAGTAGTAGAGCATTAGCCTTGAGAAAGGTCAAAAACAGTGACAGGCCTTCTGAGTTCAAGCCCCAGAACTGGCAAAAAAATCCAATATGAATAGGAGAAAAATTTTTTTAACATCACCAGTTGTTAAAAACTCTCCTGAATTAAAGAACAAGACAATTGTTATAACTTTTACTTCTTCTATTCAGCATTATATTACAAATTCTAGTTTGTGTTATTAGACAAGAAAAAGATATAAAATGACTTTAAACTGGTAAATGGGTAAAATTATTTATATTTGAAGATAAATATGCTTATTCATAGAAAAATGTCTCTAATATCTGCAAGAAGGAATTAGAGCTAAAATAATCAGCAAACTTACAGGATAAGTTTGTATAGTAATATACAAGTTGCATTTTTATTTACAAGCTATAAAATAATCCTAAAGGAAACTAATAAAGAAATTCCATTCATAATAGTTTCTAAAAGAATTAAATACCTAGGTTAAAATCTATGCAAGAACATGAATAATTTATGCCCTGATAACAACATTGCTGAAATAAAGATGACAAAATCTCTGCATTCACCACCTGATGAACGGATAAAGGACACAATGGAACCTTGGCCATAAGACGATAGGAAAGTCTGTCATTTGTAACAACATACATGGAACTAGCAATCATTTTGTGAAGCAAAATAATCTAGGACAGGAAAATATGTACTACATAATCATATGTGCAATCTAAATTAAAATGTTGTTCTTATAGAAGTTGAAGGTAGACTTGTGGTTACCAGAGACTGAGCAAAGGATGAGGAAAATCAAATGGGGGAAGTTTAATATGTAGATACTAAGTTACAGAAGTAAAAATAAGATCTGGTTGTCTATTTCATGGTAGGGAGACTACAGATGATATGATATAGACCTATATGTTTTTAAAAAGTTAAAAGAAAGGATTTTGAAAGTGTTAACAAGAAGTCAGAAGACAAGATTTTGCAAGTTTTTACCTGAAATTTTAGAAATGAGAGCATTTTGGATGTTCAAATTAGAGATGCTCAAAGTATGTTAGTTTTGATTTATTTATATTTGAGCATCAATCAGCCCTTAAATTAGTCAATACCTTAACATCTCTATTCCTTGAATCATTTCAGTTTTGTCACAGACAACTTTTCTTGCAAGGAATGGAGTCCTTTACCAAATGCAAAAAAGTAATAAATGGGAGCAAGCAATTAAATCAGACACAAAATTTGCTTGTTTTTATGTTATTCAGTGCACTTCTTTAGAATTTTAATGAAATGATTTATATTTTATTGCCCAAAACATACTGAAATGTTTTTGTTCATTTTATAAGTCACATGTACAAAGAAATCACTACAGTCAGATCTGTTGCATTTAGACTTGGTGGTTAATATAGTCAGGTTAATATGTTAAAAAGAACTTGACAACAAATTATTAATGAGTGGAACAAGGTCACTACTTCTGAGCTGAGGTCACTTACAAAGAATGCACAAATGAAATTAAGGTTGACTTCTATTTACTTGACTATCTTCTTGCACTGGATTCCTTTAGCAATATATCTTTAAACATTAAAGTCCTGTTTACAAGGAGGCTCTGAAAGAAGCTTCAAACCATTATGTCCCTAATTGAATTCCCCAGGAGTCCAGCAAACTCACAGGAATAAAGAAAAATCATAACATTTGCTAAATCATCTCAAAACATATTTCTTTGCAAGGTTACGTGACCTGTTTTCTGAGGTTCAAAGATGAATGAAAATATTACTGAATACTTCATTATTCAGACTTAAGTAAAGTAAATAAAATAAAATCTACCTATTAGTTGAAAACTAATTAAATCAACCCAAAACTTTTTTTCTAAGGGAAATCTGACAGGAAAAAAAATAACATATTTTATACTGGATATGACCAGCTTTGCAGAGGACAAAAGCTCTTAGAGAGTTAGAAAAGAAAAATCTTTAGCAAAAGACAATTATTCATTGTAAAGGTCTGAGAGAAAGCTTACTAAACTTTTCTTGAAATTTTTATCTGTAAATTCGGAGCAATCTCAAGAACAGAAAGTAAAAGTTTTAGCAACCAATTCACTTATTACAATTCTTGCTCTTCTCAATTCTAATCTACCTTAATATAAGCTTCCATGATTTTTTTCATTAGTAATCCCTTTATATGTTCCTGTGTTTGTTATGACTTCTCAGCAGAAACATGTGGATCTGAACATTCCCAACAGAATGCAAAATCTCTCTCTACTTACCTGGTTTATATGTTATTCCAGGGGGGAAGAGGAATCCCTGCTGGGCAGCAGCAGCTGCTGCCAGAGTCCGCTGGTCATGTGGAAAAATTGGGATCATGAGCGGAGGCATGTGACCCTGAACCTGCTAAACAGAAGAGAGCCTATGGTCAGACAGAGAGCAAATATGTGCCAAGAAGCATTTGTTTGTCACTCCTAGTGATGTGCAGGTACCCAGATAGCCACCCACCTCTAATCTCATTCCAGATTTGGAAGCTGAGAAAACTCAGACAAAAATCTACAGAATCTCTCTCCCTCTCCTCTTTTTTTTTTTTTAAAGGTTCTTAACCTACCAACGATATAATTTCATTAAATTGATGGTTCATGGCTTTTAAAAACTTATTTTCCTTTTATTTTCTTTCTTTTAAGCACAGAGCTACCAGAAATAAGTTCACTTTTTTTTTTACCAACAATATTGAGAGGCTTGCCCTTTCACCTGTTTTGCATTCTATGCTTTATTTTTAAAACAGTATTCAGTATCCTTGCATAGAAAATACTATTGAATTGTTATGTATTCCAAAAGCTGTATCGTCCCCGTTTAGGTATCTTATTTCAAAGCCTCACTGCATTATATTAAACATAGAGCTCCTCAGATTTAAGGCTACCACATCGTGGTTCCCACTTAAACTAATATTCTTTGCCATACACACCTCGATGTAACATATAAATTGCTTGTCTGGCTAAGCAGTTTTACATTTTTATGTACTACCATGTAGCAAGCTAATTATGGAGTTGTATTCAGAAAGCATTTCATAATAAATCCTACTATATCAAATTTCATTTGACCTCAATAAATGTACCAAAGAGCACAAAAATGCAAAATAGAAAATCTTCACTCTATATCAGTATTTGTATTCTATATAAAGAAAATAAGCGCTATGACAGAATTATGCTTCTGAAAATTACATTTTAATTTCCTAGCTCCCTTCCTTACTCTGCACATGATTGCCTTGATTCCAGGATAACATGACACAAAGCTTTGTCCTGGTTTAGAGGATGCAAGTTTATAATGTAAACTACAGGAATTTTCTCATGTTAAAAACAAAACAAAACAAGACGCAACCAAAAGAGGTGATTTTCATTCAGACAAGGTCTTTGGGCTTGTTACAGGTATTAACAGGGTTGCATTAGAATCAATTTAAGACCAACCCCAAGCCCTTCCCCTGTCTAAATTCCTAAATCTCCTCTTTAGGCAAAATTCCATATCCTAGCTGATGACCCTGTTCAAATAGTACCAACTTGCCCTATCCTGTCCCTGTTCCTTCCTCAGTGAGGGATACTGTGCAGAAATGCTTCTCAGAGGTTTCATTTACCAAACGTTTTTCCTCTAGGGAAAGCCCTAAGATGTGGGTTAATAAAGGGCAAGCAAAAAATAAACAGTTTAAAGTATTTTTCTGAATTCATTTCTCAGGAAAAATCAACTTGTAATAAAAAGGTCTTTGTGCAATTACTACCTTGCCAGTGGGGCGTGAAAGAAACTAGCTTTGAGCAGCTATTTCTTCCATTTTAGCTGAGGTAAGCCTAAGTTTTGTGCCTTGGAGTACAGACCTCCTGCTTAAATTGGAGCTGATCCCCTAGTGCCCAGGTCTTGCCTTTAACCTTGGAGAAAAGCAGTGGATTTGCTGTTCACCTCCAACTTGTTGTCGGTAGATACAAAGCCAGAAAGCAGAATGTCATTCTTTGTGGTTGACCAGGGAGCAGTGTCAGGGTACAGTCAAGGAAATGCTTTTATTTTCCCCTAGAAGCCTGGTCCCAGTATGCACCTAGAGTATAGTATGGCTGCCCAATGTCTTAGCAAGGTGAAACTGATTTAATCTTCCTTCCTTCCTTCCTTCCTTCCTTCCTTCCTTCCTTCCTTCCTTCCTTCCTTCCTTCCTTCCTTCCTTTCCTTCCTTCCTTCCTTTCTCTTTCTTTCTTTCTTTCTTTCTTTCTTTCTTTCTTTCTTTCTTTCTTTCTTATCTAACCATTATTTGTTAAATTATTAAACTCTGCCAGGGATCTTGAGAAGTAGCCAGAAAAATTGAGATATTAAGCCTGAGAGAGAAGATAAAAGGTTATCTTCACTTTGCTATTGTGAGGATCAAATGCACAAGAAAAGTAATCTTATGATATAGTGACTGACATAATAGCAATGTAATGTCACACTAAAGATTAGTTCCTTGCTTTTTTTCTTGTGTAGTTTGCATATTCAGTACTTGAAAATGATCAGATTACTGATAAGCAAAACCCTGTGAGTCTTAGCCATACTCTAATCCAAGAAAGAAAACATGAGCCAACTAAACAATTGAGTTTGGCAAGCAGAGGCTGGTTATGTTCCTAACAGATACTGTCCCTCCTACCCGAAGCATTATCTCATTCACGTTTCTAGAAAACCATGGCCAAAGAAGAGGTGGGCTTACAAGGATCATTTGAAGAAGTAACTCAGGGTCTTCAGTGTTACTCATTAGACAGCATTTAAGGAAGTAAATTTATTTTTACAGTGGTCGCTAAAGCTCTGTGGCTGGTAAGAAAACAAAAGAGGTAAGTGGCATCTAGGAACCAGACCTTAATTCTTGCATCTAGTTGTCTGTCTAAAAGTAACTCCTTTGTATGGGCCCATTTTTATGTATATAACTAAGCAAATTTCTAGGGTCGGGTTTGGTTTGGGTTTATTGTGCTACTTGGGTTTGAAGTCAGGATGTCATGTTTGCTAGGCTGTAGTATTCCACCATGAGCCATGTCTCCAGCCTTATATTTGCTGGTTACTTTTAGGATAGGATCATGTCTTTGACCTAGACACATGCCTGATCCATGCCTATTTAGGCTTCTCATCCTTGCTAGGACAACAGGAGCCTGCCACTTGGTCCAGCTTCTGACCAGGCAGATGGAATCCTGTGGACTTTTCTACACAAGGAGGCCCAGACCTGAGAGGCTCCATCCAGTTCTCCACCTCCCATGTAGTTTAGGATGACAGGTATGCATAATTGTCATGGGTTGTCAAGGAGTCTGGTGAACTCTTCTGCTTCCCTCCCAATCTAGATACAACCTCTTAAGTAGTTAGGAGCCTTAGCTCATTTGTAATGACAAAGAATTAAAAGTGTTTCATATTAGCATATACTATAAGAATTTGGGAAGTTTCTTTCTTTAATACTTCTATAAGACAAGATATGTAAACAACTTTAATTACTATTATCCAGAGACTTCATTTTCTTTTCGCAGTACTGGGTATTGAACTCAGAGCCTTGTGCATGTTGAGCAAGAGCTCTACCACTTTAGCCTCTTCCTCAGCCCTTTTGTTTGTATCTTATTTTTGTGGTAGGTTCTCTCTGACCTTGTCCTGACTGAGCTCAGACTTAGGAGTCTTATCTCTGCCTCCCAACTCTCTTGGGATGATAGTCATGACCCAACATGTTAAGCTCTAGAGATTGTTTCAATAAATTGAAAGATACTGTGAAAACAGAAAAAAAAATCATGGAATGAAGTTGAGCAATGATCTAATGTATTCTCAAAACAACTATAAGAAGTATTTTACCAACCCAGATGTCCCTCAGTAGATGAATGGAACAAGAAGATGTGGTATTTATATACAATGGAATTCTATGCTGCCATCAGAAATAATGGCATCTCCCCATTTGTAAGGAAATAGAAAGACTTGGAAAAATCATATTAAGTGAAGTAAGCTTGACCCAAAGGAGCACAGGCTCCATGGTTTCCCTCATTTGTAATAATTAGTATTCTCCTAGCAGAGGATTACAATAGCTCAAAGTACATATGAACATACAGAATGAGATTAACGAAATAAACTCTAGTTATGGAGGGAAAAAAAGAAGTATTTTTAAAAAGCTAATTTCTAAGCTCCATACTATACCTAATCTTGTATGGGGATCTAACAACTCAAATTTCAGATAAAACTTTAAAGCAATAATCTTAAAACTTTAGTGTAATCACACAAACTAGAGGGCTTCTTAAGAGGCCCCATTTTCTGAGACTTGAATCCTCTGTTCTAGCTCAATCTCTTCTAGAGTGTGGACATTTCTACCAAGTTCCTAGATGAAGCTGATGCTTCTGGTCTAGCAACCACTCTTTGAGAATCACTAATCAAGTCCAAACTTGATGATTTCCCAATAGAAAAGAGATGGCTAGAGGAGAAAAAAAGAGATAAGGCTAAAGCTATACTGACTAAGACAGAATAGAGCTACAGTCTAGAACTGTGACTCACCCTACACAATCCTTTCTTTACTACATTGCATGGACTTCAGAAACAGAAAAAGGAGAATCAGTGATAGGAAAGGAAGAAATCAGTTTAGCAGAGAAAACCTGGAGGTTCCCAAATGAAAGCATTTTTGCATGTTAGAGATGCATTTTTGGAGGTAGTTCAGGAATTTGGATCCCATAAATGCTTTCCAGTGTTCTTTTATCCAGAACATTCCTGTTCTCAATATTTATTGTCAGTAATTCCAATTCTTTATTATAGTATATTCATTACCATTGATCAATTAGTTCAAATTATGTCTTATTTTAAATAGAACTATGACATAAACATTCAAAACACCCTTTATTAAAATCTAGATAGAATATCCATCCAAAAGTTTGTTAAAATCTAGGCTAAGCAAAGGTGGTGAAAAGCTCCCTTTTAGCTTTCCTTATGGTAGCAGTAAAAAAGAGGGTGATAACAGGAGTAATAATAATAATAATAATAATAATAACCACTATAGTTAATATTCTATCTCATAGAATTCTGAAAACCCCATAAGGTACTTACTGCTATTATTTTCATACATTTAGTCAGTAAGAAAGACAAAATTTTAAAAGGTTGAATAACTGTCAGTTAAAAAGTGCTAGGGTTCAGTCCAGGTCAGGATCAAAGTGCTTTTTTTTTTTACATTAATGTCCACATTTATCCTTTTTTGGGGGGGGTCATGGGTGATGCCTGAGGTTTGAACTCAGGGCCTAGATATAGTCCCTGAGCATTTTTGCTCAAAGTTAGCCTTTGAGTTACAGTTCTACTTCCAGCTTTTAGATAAATTGGATATAAGAGCCTCATGTACTTTCCTGCCTCCGAAGTAACTAGGATGACAGGTGAGTGCTAGATAGATCTAAAAGAGATAAGAAAAGACATTCTTTGTGATAGCAATTACTTGGTTGATGCTTTTATCAGGAAAATGATAGATTTACATGCATTTGTAGCAATGCCGTGAGGTCACTTGGATCCTTAATCTAGTGATAACATGCTGCAAAAGTATACTACAATACTACAACCCAGATATTCATATAGATACACTCCAATGATCTTATTAAGGTTCTCTGGTGTGCTAAACCTACTATATCTTAAAAATAATAAAAGACCAATAACTATTTTCTGTAGAAGGCTGACCAATATGTTTCAGTGACTTCTGAGTGTAAAGCCTGAATGTAACTACTCCTTTTTCATGGCACTCCATTTACTGGACCTGCTAGAAGGTCACTGGTCCAATGTGGGACAGAAATGGATAGCAAGAGATAGCATCTAAATACATTCCTCTTATTGGCATTATTTTTTCAAAGGTCATTATAATGTGTACCGATTGTTAAGAGTGGATATAAACTCTTGAAGATACAAAAGAACTCAATTCTGGTCCTACCTTTCCACTCCCCACTTCCCATCATCCTATTTTCCATTTGGTGATACACTAGTGAAGGTAGTCACATTGGAAACAGCAACTCTCTGAAATATTTTACTAAAGATAAAAAATAATAGAATTCTTCTCACTCCATCAAAGAATAACCAGTCTACACATGTCTTTTTCAAAAGTTATCAAAATTTCAAATAGCATCTATTTTTTTTCCTTGAAATTGGAACTTTCCCTAAGCACAAATTCAGATTCCTTAATTATCTCATAAAAATATAACCTGATTTTATTAGTACAAAGAAAAATAATGTGGCCAAAATATATCTCAGCATGGAAGTTGTATTATTTTTATTGCTTTGTAAGTAAGCACTAATTGGCTGGGTATCAAATGACTAATGAGAAAGCATGAACACCACTGTGGGCAAAACTTAGGGCACCATGAAAGGAAACCCTACCTCCAAGGCACAACTGTCCATTTATTCTAGATTTCCACAATCCCTAACCAAAATGTTTCACGTTTGGAGAGGTGAGGAACACGTTTCTGATCTTATAGGCTACATGCCCAGAAATTTTAATTGGTGCTCCTTGCATCTTTTAGAGCATCAAGACGGCAGCAGATGTGTGGGAAACACTTAGGTTCTGTCTTTTCCAATTCGTAAAACAGCATTGTTGCATCAACACTTATCGCCTTTGTTTTCTCTGTGCTAAGTTGTTGATGATGCCATTTTTTGCCATCTGCCCCAGAGCTTCATTAAAGATACATGAATGGGCTAACTAGCCTGATATCTTGTGAGGAACAGGTGCTATTGTTTGTCCCTGAAGACTTGCACTAAATATGTGACTCAGAATACTTGAGAAAGAGCATCTGCAGCAGTCAGTCAGAGAGCAACTTGGCAGAGACCTGGCTACATGCTAATATGCAAACAGAGTGACACTCAGGGGGGCTCATTTTCTCTTTCATGAAGATTATTTAACTTCTTTTAGTGATAGGCAGTAAGTATTTGTACATGTGCATATTAATGTCCTTTTACTGAGTTATAGACAATGACCAAGTGAGAAATTTAATGCTTTATTTCTCGAAAATCATTTCTCGTGTGGCTTAATTGGAGAAACCCTCTAAATACCAAATGAAATGTGTCCGATATATATATATATATACATCCTGATAGGAAAGAAAGAGATAAATGAAAGATGGAAGTGCAGAGGGAGGGAGGGAGGGACGGAGGGAGGGAAAGAGAGATTGGAATTGAATATTGGGATCTGTTATTTAGACAGAAACAAGCGGGGACATCTATTCCTTTAATAGCCAGTTTTTGTTGTATATATGTTTTATTAAATCAAAGAATTAATAGAAAGAAGAAATCAAGTTAGGAAAGAGAAAGGAAGACAAACTTGAGTCAACTTTACAGTTTGATGGGTTCCTCAATAATGTGATGTCATTTGGTTAAAGCACCAGCTCTCCCATAAAGACGAATGGAAGAGGAGATGTTAGTAAAGGTGCATTACTCACTAACTGATATGTTGAGTTGAAACCTCTTTGAACAAATACTTAGAGAGAACAAATTTATTAATTTAAATAAATAACACTTGAACTTACCATAGGTGGTCACATCTAAACTAAACCTGTAGATTGCACCTTAGAAAGTTTTCTGAAGAAATATTCCTTAAAACGTGAATGTCCATTTGTTTTAACCAGAAAAAGTATTATATACAATTATCAATATAAAAGCTGTAGCAATTAGAATACAAGCAATAAAGGACCTAAAAGCCTTGTATGAAAATCTTTCAAGATCAGGGAAGTATATTCCTCTACCAAAAAATGTATGTCAAACCATCTTACATGGATCTCAGTTTATTTTAGAAAGCTCGGCAAAGAAAGGTCTCTAGCAAATACAAATTAATTTCTTAACAGAAACTCTCAGTTTCAATCATTTTTATTGTTAAATCTGTCTAAAGAGGTATGACTGCTCTTTTCTTCCTTACAAAATATAAGGCGGTAATCAGGAAAATGACTTTTGCTTGACCATAGCCTGAAATAAACAGAAAAATCTCAAATTAAGTACCGCCTGCCTTGCTATTTACTAATTATTTTGACTCACAAATTATTGGAGTCAAATTACTGAGTGTCCTGACTGGCTCATACCACTTACGTTTCTACCTGCCCCAGTGCCCATACCATAAAGATAGGATCAAAGAAGTCATTTTGAAGGAAATGGTAAGTGGTTCAGAATTAACCACTAAGGACCTAAGAACTACTCTTGTACAGATTCCCACAGGGTATTTTATGTGTGTTGTGCCATGAATGGGGTTTGAACTTAGGGGCCTGAATACTCTACCTTAGCTTTTTATGTTTAATGGTTGGCCTGCTACCATTTGAGCCAAAGCTCTGCCTCAAGCTTTTTTCTTTCACTTCCAGTGTTCTGGTGAATATTTGAAGGTTAATGTTTTATAGACTTTCCTGCCCGGGCTGGCTTCAAACTATGGTCCTCAGATATCAACCTCCCATATGTAGAATGTCAATGTTTATTTTTCACAGGGTAATTATTTTGTTATTATAGGTGCAGAAGACAAGGAACTGCAACATTCTTGTTCCAGAAGGAAACTTAAGAATGGCTCTCAAATATATCTTGATATATCTTGTGTATGTGTTGGTCATCGCATTTAGCATATGTCAAGCTGCTATTACCTAAAGCAGTATAGCAAATACTGCTTCTGGAGAATCTAATTAACTTCAAGCAGAAGAATTATCAAACTGAAATGCTATTAGGAGCAAATTTAGGACATGCATTTCCTAGAAAATCTGAGAACAAAGTTCCATCTTCCCAGACAGTTCTCACCAATAGCTGATGCACACACATTATATAACTAATATAATGACATCTGGAAAGTATCCTGTGCTTAATTTGTGTTTATTTGTTATTGGTAAGATACTACCTCTCTCCTCCTCACTTTCCCTTCCATTCTCTGTATTTTCAATCCACTTCTCTGTCTTCTCTCCTTCTTTTCTCAGAGGCACCAGTGTGCCATCATTATTAATTACTCATTTTTAATATAATGCAATATGTTCCGAAATTTTGTGTACTATTACAGCATTCTCGGAAACTCACACTAATGGCCCAGAAGACCCCCAAAGAAGTAAAACTAACTTAAATTCTATAGTTTAAGATATTCTTTTGAAAATTTAACCTTTAGTATTTCAAAGTCATTTGCTTCAGTGAGAAGTAAAGAACTATTATATTGTAATGAAAGGTAACTTTAAAGAAATAAAAGAAGGAAAACAACTCTAGAAGTTTACTTCATTAGTTAGGTTATTAAATATGTTTAACAATGTGAAATATTTACAAAAGAAATGGAAAAATGTATCTTTTTTCTCTCTTAGTTTTGTTGTTGGTTTGTTTTTAATAATACTGAGGTTTGAACTCAGGACCTTGCTCTTCACAGGCAGGTGCTCTACACCTTGAGTCATGCCTCCATCCCTTTTTGCTTTACTTTTTTGAGTATGGTCTAACATTTATACCTAGAGTAGCCTAGTCCAGGATCCTCTTGTTTACACATCACTTATCACTGGGATGACAAACAAATAACCCTTTTATTAGTTGAGATTGGGTTGCATGAACGTTTGGCCTGGAGATTTCACAAAGCATAAACCTCCTTTTTTCTGCCTCCTAAGGATACCAGGTAACAGGAATTAGCTGTCTTGTGAAACATCTTGCCACTGGCTTCATGATGTTGCCACTCTCACTACCAGGAACAAAGCATGCAGACAAAACAGGGCTATTTTCTGGGTTAGTCTTTAAAGATCATCTTTCAAAATCTACTTCACAGTCTAGCATTTTCTAGCTATCTTCCTTATGACACAGGAAAATAATTCTCTTTGCAAGTAAGAGCATGATGACTCTATAGGGACAATACACATGTTTTAACAATCTTCTTTAGGTATATTGTCAAAAGATCACTTTTGGTATTTTCCATGTAATGTTATGCACTTGGTCAATTAGCATGTTATTAAAATGGGTAGACAATTTCCTTAACCTACCAGCATTATTAGTTTATTCTTCATATTTTATCTTTCATTCATGTGTGCATGTTCAGTTTGAGTACTAAACTTTCAAAGAAAACAACACAGGTCAGCACCAACACAATCTTATTTCTTGCCATCTTTTACTTATTTGTCCCTGTTTCCATGAATTGGAGATCTTGACACATGTATACTGACCTCTTAAGACTCTGGAGCAACATGTTCCATATAAGACACCAGTGTCAATCTTAACGCCTCAAAAAGCCATTTATTGTGCACTTATTTCTATATGTTTGTTACTGTGCTATTGTGGCAAGAACTAGAAAAATAAAGATATCCATAGCTTTAGTTCATCAAGTAGTACTGTTAGGTTGTTTTCACCGAAACACTCATATGAATCACCCAGTTTATCACCTTACTTTGGAATATAGTCAACAGAAAAAGAGGGTTTGCTTAAAAATGAAATCAAATTATAGCAAAAAATTTCATTAAATATTATTCCATAATATTTCTATGGTCCATATCGCACAAAAACTGGAGTGTATTTATGAGGACATAAATCAGATTACTTTATAAAAAAGGATGAAAAATGTTAATTAAATGTGTTTAAATTTTCTTACTATGTTTTAAGAAAATCTCACCAGGAGGGAAATAGAATATCCTGGCCATAAAGAAATTAATAAAACATGTTATGCAAAAGTAAAATTTATGATTCATTTGGAATTCGATATCTACCACCTTTTCAATCCATACAAATGCATAATCTTGTCAATTAAATATTATTGTTAAGGTCTAGTAGTATGTTAAAATCACTTTAAAGTGCAACTAAGGAAAATTCATGTGTGTTTATTACTCCTTAAGGATCTATTAGTGGGTATTTTATTCAGATTCGTGCTGTAAAATCTGCATAAACTCAGCATATTGTTATCCCCATGTGTGCATTTGTTTGGTTAAAGCAGAACAGCAAATCTCAATTTTTGCAACTTCTGGAAAAGTCAAGAGAACTAAAACAGTCTTAATTTTAATCAGACACAAACAGTTATCACTACAGAAGTGAAGAGTTGACTATTATGCAAATAGTCACAGTTAGTGGTCACCAGGCCATCTCAGAAGACTGAGCTAGTCAATTATTTTGGATATTTCCAAAGACTAGTGAAGATGAATGTTTCTATTCGACCCCGTCTTATTGCCAGAGAAGTATGTAACATATTAGAGACTAATGATTGTTGTTCTTAAATGGAAACCTCATTAAATACACAGTGATCAAAGTGTTTTGCCAGGATGAAAATTAATTTTTTTTAAATTTTGTATAAACATATTAACATTTGTGAAGTATGTGGCATTCCATTCTTTGTAACAACCAAATCCAGATATAAACCTTTCATAAACTTTTGACCTGTAATGAAGGCAATCTGGTTTTTACTCCTGAAGTATTTTATACAAGCTTATTCTGTTAGCAATGACCAGAGTTCAATTATTAAATTTCTCATCCATAAATGCAGGCTTACATTTTAAACTTCAGGTCTTGTTAAAATTATGTGCAAGCAACTTAAAGGCAGGGACTTTGTATTTCTCTCAAGATTCAGGAGAAATATTTGTTCAACAAGTATTTATTATATAAATTCATTGAGAATTTTTATTCTACCTTTTCAAAAAACTAAGCTACAACAAATCTAATTACTGTTAAATCTGTTGGTTCCAGTCACATTCTTGTTATCATTTACCAGCCTCAAATGGAAGCAATCTGAATATTAATATTTTCCAAATTTAGGCCATCATAGTGAGCTTTTCTTTTGGCTATTCCATAGCTAAACTTTGAAGTCCCTAATTGTTTGGAACATGTAATGTTGATTTTCTTCATTTATTTCAAGATATTTTAGTGACTGAGCAACTCCTATTTCATTGGTTGAAATTTTTCTATATTTAGCATAAAAGAAATTTCTCTAAGCTTCTTTACTAATTTCCTCCTCATGATTTATAATCCTTCTGACAGAAATGATAAATAATGTTCTCACCAGATGAAAGGATACAATTTTCTAAATACAAATGTATTTATTGTACCAAAGTACTCTGGTACAAATTACTGAAAAACAGTAGAGAATAAGCTATCATGGAGAGTAGGAGGCATTTCATCTCAAGTAAGAAGACTCGTGAAAAGAGCATGAATGAGATGTCTTAGATGTTGACTATTGTAACCCACCATAACATCATGACCATCTTTGGAAGTATCCATCAGAGAAAGGGTCTGCATGTGTGATTGAGGAGAAAGGACAGAGAAATGATCTTAACTTTTTTTTTAAAAAAAAAAAGGCTATTGAGAAAGGGTGTCAGCAATGACTGTATAACCATAAGTCAGACAACCTTCAGGTTTTCAGACATTATCATATGCTACTATTTTGAAACAAATGTGAATGATATGTGTCATTTTGGAGTGTATTCATTCTGCCTTGGCTTTCAATAGTTTCTGAGTCTCTGTTTACATAGTTTTCTCATTTGTCATACAGAATGATCTACCTCTTTATGGCCTTTCCAAATCTAGTTAGCCCATCAAGGTTCAGTACCATTTCAGGTCCATTACCTGTTTCTCTAACATAAATTCTTTTCCTCTGTCAAAATTTGGGTTACATGTACTATGTTGTATAGGTTTCTTATATAGATATATTGATTCATTCACTAAATGAATATTTAATAATGGACACTATATTATAGGTTCTGTAGTAGCAGCAGACATTATTACTGACTGTACATACAGAAACAGACATCCCATAAATGAATATATACATGTATGTGGATATATATATGCATGAATATATTTGTGTGTATATTCATGCATGTGTATACATACACATATAAGCAAATACAAAAGTATAATAAGAGCCAGCTGATAAGTGATATGAAGAAAATAAAGTAAGATAATGAGATAAAATAAGAGAAACAGAAGACAGACAGAAAGGTAGGGAGTAGGAAGAACTAACTAGTTTAGACAGGGATTTTCAAGGAGGGTTTCTTTGGAAAGTTCATATAGTGAAGAACTGAAGAACCCAATCAAATGTTCCCTGAGATTTGCTGATAAAGGCAGGAAACATGTGCATGCCTAAGACAGTGATGTCTTGGGTGCTAGGGCTAGTAAGAACAGACAAGATAAGAGGAGAGAATGACTGTGAAAAGATTGGAAGTCAGGTATAGTTCAGTTCTTTTAGGGCAGTATGAAGCATCACAATCATTCGGATTTTATCTCAAGTGTGGTAGAAAGTTATTATGGAGCTTTAAGAGAAAATACTAGTATTGAGACTTAGAGAAAATTGACTCTAATACAGTAAGAAGGACTACCTCAATTGTCCAAAAGTGGGAGAAATATTGGTCAAGTGGAAAACATCTCAAAAGTAGAATTGTAATAATAATGCTCCTGGGGCAGTACCTTCAAATATACCAAGCAAAGTGTAAGTATGTGATTCATTTGATCAATGATTGACATGATTTTTCCATTGCTTCAGTAGTAGGCAGAAGCACATTTCTTTCATACACATACAGTCCTTAATGTCTATAGAGAAGAGTGTGGTTGGAAATAGCTATAGCACTGTCACGCTTTTCTCCAAACATCACGTGTTAAAATAAAATCACAGGCAGCACAGAAGCTTACTGACCAACTTAACATTCAAATTCTTAAAACAACCTCTGGGCAATATATAGAGGTATTTTAAATAATTCAAACTATCTATAATGCTTCTGTGGTTAAAGTTAATAGTAAAGACCATTAAAATAAAAAAAAGTAGTACAAACCAGCCAAATACTAGTTAAATGGAAGTTCTCTTATCTTTCCTTTTTTTTGGTAATTACTAATTTCATATTTTCCAAGTGAAATTAGAATTTATCAAGATACTCTGTTATTAAATAGAACAATAGCACTGTTTAATATTGACTAGCTATAACTTAATACAACCAATAACTGAATAATCTGATCAGCTGAAAAGAAATAGACATTCAGTAACAATGAGAAATGAGAAAAAGCTGCTCTGCTCAGGTTAAGAGAAGTAGTAATCACAATTCACAGTAGAAAATAAATGCATTGATTGAATCATCTATATGTTTGTTTTTTCTTTGTTCTTCTTAATAGTATTTTATTTTAAAATTTGTATTTCTGGCATAGAGTTGATCATGTTTTCTTAAAGTATCCATTTGTGATCTTTCATATATTTGTTAATTTAAAAATCTAAGAAATTTGAAGTTTCCTTCAATCTCATACTATGTAATCAAAACATGAAGATAGAATATTTTCTCCAAATTAAATCTGATTTTGAGATAGGTTACTTTAAGCCTTACAGTTTTATGGGAAAGAGCATGAAACAAAGAGAGAAAGGGAATCCTGCTTTCCTCTTCCCACTCCTCCCAATACATACACAAAAGGAGAAGACTAAGATGTTTATGGGAGTGAAGTTAACTCAAGATTCCATTACCCTCTACACACCATTACTCCATAACTGTACTATAGTGTTAATTGTATATTCTATGGAAACTGGGATACAGGAGGAAAATGTGGTCATGTATACATGAATGATACAAGAGTAATGTTTAGCATTAGGTCTATTCCAGAATACTTAGAACTTACAGTCATAATATCCATAACAAAGCATCAATCCAAAGATCTAATTTGTGGGCTAGTTTTTCTTTTCTATGTATGTGGTACCAAGGAATCAAACCCAGGTCTTCGTGCATGCTAGGCAAGCACTGTACCACTAGGTCAAACTCCTGGCCCCCATGGTGGGTAGTTTTTGACACAACTTAAATTCCTAAGGGTGTAGAGTTCACAACTTTTACTGTTTTCCACAGCCCTATTATCACAACCACACAGGCTCATGATAATCGAAGGTGGGGGCTAAAATATCTACATGACAATTCCCAAAACTAAATACTACAAGGCTCAGTTTTAATTATATTTAGCTGTATTTGATTTAACAATTTTGAAAGGTCCTAGTAGCTCCTTTAATACTGCACTATGTCCATAGTTTCCATGGTAGAATAGGGGTTGAATCTACATAGAATGATCAGCAACAACAATAGACCTTTGTCCAGCTGTGACTACTTCCATTCCCTACAACCAGTCCTTATCAGGCTCAGGAAATGCCTGTTTTAACTGACAGGTAGGAGATTAAATCTACAGCTGCTGAAACACAATCTCAGCTCTGTTAGATAGGCTTTCATTGAAAAGCTCTACAAACACATAATTTGTTTATGTTGTACCAGCAATCTCTGACAAAGCAGACTGTCTAGCTGAGACAAATGTGGTTAAACCCATTTATTGTATTATTTCTGCTACGCAGAACAAGCTCTTAAAACACAGAAACTAGACAAGGCACAAAGCTCTAGCTGTCTAAAGAAATCAAGAATAGATGACTTCTTGTTACACTAGATCCTTTTACACAGAAAGCATGTTCTCCCCTGGAAAATATCTATTCCAATTTCTCTTTTAAATAGGAGTTCAACTATATTTATGCTCCAGTTTTTAAAGTTTCTTTTGTTCCTACCAGCATAAACAGGCATAAAATTACCTAATCACTGAATATCTCTAGATTTTAAGAACATGATGAATATTTATAGTGTTATAACACCCCTTCAAAACTACCCATAATGATAACTTCTGATGACAATACACCTTCTTTCAATATTTATTGCAAATTCTGACAGCTATTCAATTTCTTTATTTTATCTGACAATAAATGAATCATAAAGAGAATGAGAGATAGCTTCTTTAAAATTAAGGAGTCAGGGAGAATTATTTAATTTTGTAAAATGTTTGTTAAAGGAAAGGGTTTTTAACAATAAAAATATGAAGGCTGCTCATAAAGGTAAATTTCTGTTCTTATATCTAAACTCCAATTCACAAGTTTAGATTTTCAGCATTAACTAGAATTTCCAATATAATGTATATATATAATTAGTAGTAACTAAAAGCAAAGTCAACCTACATTTATTAAATTATAAGAGTTATCATCAATGATCTAATTATACATATATAATATGAAGTTAAAACAGGAAGATAGATGACATAATTAAAATCTTTCAAAGAATTTTGGGGATAATAACATAGAAAAGATTATATTTGAAACATAGTTCAAAAGCTTATGGTTATCTACTCTCCAACATGCTCCCATTCCCTAAAATTTTATTTCACCTTAATCATTATTATAAACCAGGAAAGTGGAAAAAATAATCTTCCAAGATAGGAGTTAGTATTAAAATACAGAAGGTATGCAATAAACTAGCTGAATCCATGGGGTCTCCCTCAAACAGCATGGATAATGAAGGGAATCCATAACAGACATAAACAAACACAGAAAGATGTCCAGACCTCACATCATTATGTATGATATATGCCCAAGATATATAGGCATACATTTGAATGTTCAAGTTCAAACTTGGCTTTCTATTAGACTGATTCAATCACAGCATGGGGTTTCTTTAATAAACAAACCTTAGTGTTAGAAAATATTGGGAACTCAAATCATGTATTATGTCCCAGCTAGTTAAAGATGTGGTGCTCTAATGCCTTAGATCCCTTGAAGAGTTCTTACAACAGACTGCAAATAATAAAGAAAAGCCATATCCTAGAAAGCCATTCAGAAATCCTAGAATTTTACTTCGCAAAAAGGACAATGCTAGCATTTTAAAATATGGACAAAAGAGAATTATCTTTTCCCATTGAAAATTAGAATCATCTCAACAATGCAGGCCTAGTTTTTATACTTTCTAAAGGATTCTCAAGGATGCCGAATACATGCATGTAAAAATATAGCCATTATTATATCATGCCAATAATTTCCTTGCCATGGTTGACATGTATAATATAAAAAATTATCTCACTAAAGAATCATAGAGTTTTAAAATGAATAGCTTCAGAAAACATTTTCTCAAAACCTTCATTTTATATAAATGTAGGCCAGAGAGAAGTGCATTATAAGGTTACTGAGCCTGAGAATAAGACCAAAGCTTTAAAAAAAAGGTCTCTAACCTCCACACTTACTAATTTTATAAAACACATTATCAGATTTTCAGCAATTCTCACAAGGACAAGTTGCTTTTTCAGAAACACATGTGCCTTTACCCTTCTTGTCCAGAAGTACGGTTCAAGCTTGGGGACATGGCTCATCCAGTGCAACTAAACTGGAACTAGATTGGCTTAATTCCAAGACCAGGAATTTTCATTTTTATTAATAGCTTCCTTTCAGTCATTCTTTAAAATTTAAATATAAATTTACCCTCATTTATTTATTTATTTATTTTATTGTCAGGATAATGTATAGAGGGGTTATGGTTACATTCATCAGGTAGTAGGTGCATTACTCCTTGCATTTTGATACCCCTTCTCATCTTTTTGTTCCCATTTCCTTCCCCCCTAGCCTCTCCCAATCATGTTGTTTTCCCCTTACCTTCCCTATTTCAAATAAATAAATATATATACACTATACCAAGTAACAAAGTCAGATACAATAACAACACGAGATTAACCATAAGGGCAAAAAAAGAGAAGAGAAATAACATAGTACATTAAGAACAACAATCACACAAGATAAACCTCTTGTTTCCATATCCTAGAGTTTATTTCACTTAATCTCATCCTATATGACCTCATATACATAGGTTTTGAACTATTGTAATCCTCTGCTAAGAGAGTCCTAGATATGTACTAATTATTACAAATAAAGGAAACCCTTGAGTCTATGTTCCTTTGGGTCTGCCTTACTTCACTTAGTATGATTTTTTCCAAGTCTTTCCATTTCCTTATGAATGGGGTGATGTCATTCTTTCTGATGGCAGCATAGAATTACATTGTGTATGAATACCACATTTTCTTGATCCATTCATCTACTGAGGAGCATCTGCGTTGGTTCCATATCATAGCTATGGTAAATAATGCTGCAATAAACATCGTTGTGCTAGTGGCTTTAGCATGTTCTTCTTTCTGGACATTTGGGTAAATGCCAAAGAGTAGGACTGGTCTATGTTTAGTCTTTTGACTAAACATACTGCTTTCCAGAGCAGCTGAACAAGTTAACACACTCACAGTGTAGCAGCAATCCCTCCTGGCAAATCTACCCTTATTTCTATAAGACACTGCGACACTGATACAAACTTACTCTGATAGTTCTTGCTTATATTCTCTCATTTTTTTCTTACCATCAAGTTTGTATGTTCATGACATATGTTAAAATTACACGTTATCCTTTTAAATTTATATTCATTTAAATAAAACTTGTAATAAATTTTGTTATTATACACATGGGTGTATATATGTATACACATATATGTCATATATATGTCACATATACACATATATCACAATGGAATACTTTTCACATATATCACACATGCATTATTTTTTCAAATGTATGACACTATAAATTCTGAGAACATAAAATAATTTTCCCTTTTATTTCTCAGAATATCCAGAGTTTTACATATATAATTTGATTTATTTTCCTGATTAACAGATTACTAACTTTACAAACACTACCAACATATAAAATAATCTATCAAAGCCAAGTTGGATTTCTTCGAAGAATGCAAGGTTGGTTTAACATTTGAAAAAAAAAATCAACCCATATTATTCTCCATAAAAGGAGAAGAGGAAAAAATAAATCTAGAATAAACACAGAAAAATGTAGAACACATTCATGATATTTAAAGTATCCTCAGGAGAGAATGGATGTGTGAGAGTGGTGACAGTTTTAGAAACCTTAGAAAATTCTACTGAAGCCCCTTGCTCACATAAAATTCTAGCTTTATTTTGCCAGTCCTGGGGCTTGAACTCAGTATCTGTGCACTATTCTTTGGCTTTCCTCAAGGCCAGCACTCTACCACTTGAGCCACAGCACCACTTTTGGCTTTTTTCAATGTGTGTGGTACCAAGGAATCAAACCCATAGTGTCATGCATGCTAGGCAAGAACTCTACCACTAGGCCAAACTCCTGGCCCCCTCACATAAAATTCTAGAAAACACAAGTAAAATCTACAGAGAAAGAAATCAATAAAATGACAAAGTAAAGGGTCACAAGCACATGCGTGCACATGCGCGCACACACACACACACACACACACACACACACACGCCACTACCACCATCACCAGCACCAGCCACTACCACACCACCAACAACAACTTCAGTTAACTTAAATGGAAAGGAAAACCCTGACTCTCATTAAAGGTATAAAACCTGTAGTTAACGTAAACATTGGTAAAACATTCTTTGCTTTCTATTTAAGAATATTCTCACCACTTCTCTTGAATATTTTCCTGAATTTCCTAGCCAGTTCAATAAACAAAGTAAAAGAAAAAAAATATACACAGTATACAAATACAGAGATATTTTGGCTTCATCTTAAAATTTTAAGGAATTAAAAAACTTCAAAATCAGCTGAAACAAGAAAAGTAAGCAAAATTATAACACATAAGATCAACAACAAAATAGTCTTAATACATCTAGTAATAAATGGAAAATAATTTTTAATAATTTCATTTGCACTGGAATAAAATTAAGATACTTAAAGAAAAATTTAACCAAAATACAATACTTTACATGAGATCTATTGTTAAAAATACTGTATTATAACTCAATATTTGCTAAGAGAATAGTATTTAAGGGCTGTTACAACCTAAAAAAGCAAAATTATTAAATATAATGGATATGTTAAGTTGTTCAAATGTTGCAATCATTTCACTTTATACAAACATACTGAAATAGCATGTTATATAACTTAAAGGACTCTAAAATACCATAATACACATTTATAGAATGGAAAGTGAAACAGTGATAATATGGCAATTCTTACCAAAATGATCCACAGATTTAACACAATTCAAATCAAAATTATGGAAGTAAGGTAAAGATAAAGCTCAGTGGTAGATCAATTCCCTAGAATGTACGAAGCTTGAGTTTGATCCAGCTCCACAATAATACATACATAAATACATACATACATACATATATATATACATACGTACATACAAGCATACATACATACCACACATACATATAGGTAAATATGAAAATAAAGCCTATAAGGGCATCAATGTGACTTGAAATTTTACACTGGAAAAGAGACAAAACAATTTTTAATAAAAAAATAATCAGAAAGGATTACTATAAAATTTGGGGAAAGTTCAGAAATGCAAGTTATGATTGTGAAATGGAGGCCAGCATGTGCAAAAAGGGGTAGTACAACGTTCTCTTAAAATCAAAATAAAAGTTCTGGAAGGATAAGTCAGATGGTAGAGCATTTATTTAGCATATATAAGGCTCAAGTTCAAGTTACAAAACCATAGAAAGAAATAATAATTAATCTATGTTTGATTTTTACCAATTGATTTTCTACATGAGGCCAAAGTAATTCAACATCACAAGTCATCTAAAAAATAAAAGCTATCCTTAAGAATGTAAAACATTGAAAATACTAACAATATCAAATGTTCATGAGGATTCAGAGCAAGTGGAATTCTCATATACTGCTACTTTTCCTAAAAAAATCATTTCCTAGACAGTTAAGCATACCATCTATGTAGAATCTAGCAATCAATCTATTCCTAACTAATGTACAAGAAAGAAAAAATATGTATGCATATATAGACTTCCAGCATTAGTCATAATAGCCAATATCTACAAGTGATCTGTTGTCCATCAACTAGAAAATCACAATATAAATTATAGTAAGTTTATTATATATATATTAGTCTTAGTGTATATATATTACCATTAGCAATCTAAATTAACAGACATTGACGTATCCAATAACATTAAA
Organism: Megascapheus bottae; assembly: GCF_031878675.1. Lineage (NCBI taxonomy): Eukaryota > Metazoa > Chordata > Mammalia > Rodentia > Geomyidae > Megascapheus > Megascapheus bottae. The sequence continues at coordinate 33,449,722 of NC_143524.1, read as the reverse complement.
TAATCTAAAAAAACTACATAGAAGATCCTAAAACATTATTATGTGCTATATGACTCAATTTATATGAAATTGTACAAGTAAAATTAGTTGAAGAAAGCAGATCAATGAGTGGGTCAGGGATTTAGTGAGAAAACAAAAACATAAGGACACTCCAGAGTTGAAATATTGCATATGGTTGTACACAGTTTATACAATTTATTAAACACATGAATTTGATGAACTTAATTGTGTGAAATTATGTATGAATAAAGTAGGAAATCTATGATTATTTAAATTACAAAAGGGTACTTATTAGAGTAGATGTCATGATCACAAACTTGAAAAGTTTCACAATGGCTGTCTGCAGGCTGGCAAACCAGAGAAATCATAGATGTTCAGCCCAAGAACACAGAAGCCTCAGAATGACAAGAGCCCAAGTTCTAGCTGGAGTCCAAAGGCTCAAGAGTCCCCCAGATAACAGCTGGTACAAGTAAGTCTATTTTCAAAGGCTAGAAATCCATGCATTCTGATGTCCATGGACAACAGTTGCAGAAAACCACCTGTTCAGGAAGGGAGTGCAGGAACCAAAGAACCAGTGTCCCACATGCTTTCTATTTTTTTTCTATTGTCAGTCTCATTCCCACCTTACACTGCCAATTGGATAGTGAAAATTTTGGGCATAGGTAACTCACACCTGTAATCCTAGCTGAGATCTAATGATCTCCGTTTAAAGCCAGCACAGGCACTAAAATTCATGACACTTATCTCTGATTAACCATAGGAAAACCAGAAGTGACACTGTGGCCCAAGTGGCAGAGCACTAGCCTTAAGCTGAAGAGCTCAGGGACAGCACCCAGGCCAGGAGTTCAGGCCTCATGATTGACCAAATAAAGAAAAATTTTGAACTTCCCTATGACTGCGTATTACCTTCCTATTTTATAGAGTAGATAATCTAGAAAAAGAGAAACTGAGCAAACTGCTCAAAGATTATAGCTAGGAAGAGCCAAAATCTACATCTACATAAGTATATATATATAAATGTATTTATATGTGTATATATGTACACACACACACACATATATATATATATATCAATTAATAAAAAGAGACGTTAACTATTTGAATGGGTAAATAAATTCATGAGTGGAAACTCAACATCACAAGTCATCCAAGAAATAAAAGCTAGACTGGGATTAAACTTTGAAGTGAGAGATGTCTATGACTTGAATGTCATGAAAGTATTCTTATAAGAGTGAATGGTATTTGTACACAATGGAATTCTATGCTGCTGTCAGAAAGAACGACATCGCCTCATTTGTTAGGAAATGGAAAGCCTTAGAAAAAATCATATTAAGTGAAGTAAGCCAGACTCAAAGGAACTTAGGCTCAATGGTTTCCCTCATTTGTCATAATCAGTAGAAACCTTGGGCTCTCCTAGCAGAGATTTGCAATAGAACAAAACCTAAATACATAAGGCCATACAGTATAACATTAAATGAAAGGAACTCTAGGAGATAGAAACAAAAGCCATATAATGAATGATTGTTGTCCTTAAGGTACTATGTTATCTCTCATCTCTTTTGCTGTCCCTTGGTTATCTCATATTGTTACAGTATCTCACTTTGTTACCTGATATATCGGATATATTTGTACTTGGTTATTTGAAACTGGATAGGGAACGGGGGAAAACAAGATGAGGTGTGGGGATGGGGGGGAGGGAAATGGGGACCAAGACATGTGAAAGGGTATCAATGTATGTGAATTAATGAACCTTCTGTCTGGCAAATATCATGTAACCCTTCTATTAATTACAATAAAATATATGAAAGAAAAAAGCTCTGAGGAATCCATCTGGGTTTATCATATCCTACACAAGTTTTGTTATAAGACAAAAATGATTAAACAGAAAGACTGCTACCTTCACTGAAATATTGAAGGTTTATAATACAGATCCTGAATTATCAGGCACAAAAATAAGAGGAACACACTGAAGACCTAATGACAGATGTTAATTTGAGTCTTATGGCATTATAATAACATTATTGTGTTATTATACTGCTTTAAGCCACTATGGTAATTACAAGAGGGATAATAATGGTAACAATGATAATGAAGGCCACATCGATAGAGGATTTGCAATGTGACAGGCACTTTTTCTAAATGTTTTATATGCATTAACACATTTAATTTTCAAAACATCTATATGATTTAGGTACTGTTAATTTCCCCAATAGCAAGCCCCAAAGAAGCTCGGTTGTCTACCTCAAGGTCAAACAGCTATTAAATGGAGGGTCCAGGAGTTGATTAATCCAGGAAGTCTGATTTCGTATTTTATTCACAATTGACCTGCTATACTGTCCAGTGATGTAGAGAGCTACAAGAACCTCGGTCCACATTATAGAATGGTGGGGAAAGGAAAAATCAGAAGGAAGTAAGGAAAGCCTTAACACCCTGACTGACAAAAAAAAAAAGTTAATTACCAAAGGGGTAACAATGTTCAAGAAATAATGTACTCATTACCTTACAAATATAACTGTAACCCCTCTATACAGCATCCCAACAATAAAATATAATTAAAAATAAAAAGTGGATGCATATAGTGTGAATTAGTATATATAGAAGCATATATTTTATAAATTCCTTGTATCATAATCTAAAGCTCATCCCCCTATATTCATGATTCTAGTTTTACTGTTCCAATTATGAACACTGCCTAGGGAAAACTGACATGCCAGATAGGGCCCTTTAAATCATTTGGAAAATGCAAGGACAGATCTCCATACTTGTATGATTCTCATCAGCTGCCCACAGCCATCTGCCTGTCATTTTGTATGGCCCTCAAATGGTATTAGAAACCCAAATTTCCCTTGGCAGATAAAAGGTTTCTTACCCCTGAACCATACCTTCACTCAACTCCCTCCCCAGCATTTCACCATTCTTTCATGCTTCCAATCTGAATTCTTTACTATTAGAATGGTTACCAAAAGATTAGCTTTCTATATTATCTTGCCTATTCTCTGGTTGGTACTTTACTACAAGGAAGAGCTTTCTTGTTTCTACCTACATTGTTTCTTTTATACATGTTATATGCCAGTGTTTGAGGATTCTTATTCAATTAAATGAGATAAATCTATAACTATTATTAAATTTTGCTAAATATGGAAATAAGCCATCCCTTCAGATTGGATTCTGTGTCCTTTTTTTGTGCTTCTGAAATTCTTGAAGCACTTTGTCACTTTCTAGTATAATGAAATGTTCCAGACTTATTCTTTATTTTCCTCTCCAATAGGAGAATAGTATTTAGAAGACAAGATCTGAGAACAGTGTTTATATTACCAAAAGGGTATTACACATCATTATTAGACCTTCTCAGTATAGAATTAAGAAATTTTCTCTTTTTCTTTTTGTCAGTCCTGGGGTTTCAACTCAGGGCATGGGCACTGTCCTTGAGCTTTCTAAGGCTAGTGCTCTTCTACTTAAGCCACAGCACTACTTCTGACTTTTTCTGTGTATGTGGTACCCAGGAATCAGACCCAGGGCTTCATGCATGCTAGGTAAGCACTCTACCACTAGTCCACAATCCTGGCCCCAAGAAATAATCGTATGTATATATTACACACAGTCAAATAGAGCAACTGTATCTATGAACATTTTGATGGGTCGATTTCTAAACTACTATAGTCATCAATGTACAGAAAAATCATAAAATCACATTGATGCTTTGAATTCCAATCTAACACCACAGTTTATTCTTGTCATTTTCATATTTAGAACTCTTTTCTGAAAGACTGAAAAACCTGGATCCCACTACATAAATATGTGTGATACGTGCATGTATGCATATGTGTATGAATGAATACATTCAGAAATTTATACACACAGATATACATTTATTTTCTCTATTCTCTATGTGTTATCAGCCTATGTCCTAATCCTGCTATGTCCTTTTCATTGGACAGCCTTTTAGTGGGCCTCAACTCTCATAGAGCAATCAATGTGGTAAGTGGTAAGTGCCCTAGATACTAAATGGAGATACTGAAGAAGAACATGACTATTGTGCCTTCAGGACTGTGGTCCACCAAGTATAGGGGAAGGAAGTAAAACATAATAATAAGGGAAGCAAAGTAGAAATCATTTTTACAAAGTTTTTAAAAAGGAAATTAAAGGAAGATCAGATGAGGCACTCAGTAAATAGAATTTTAAGACTCACTTCAAGCTCAGTACAAAAGAGAAATGAGACAGTGAAGATAATTTTTGAGGCCCTAGCAGCAATTGGATTTCTCAATTAGGTTCCGTTTGGAGACACTTTCATGACAGACAGAATCTCCACGCTGAGAAGGGAGTTACACGTGATTTACAGGTATGGAGTGGAGAGTTCTTAGGACAGCGGTGAGACTAGTTGCCATCTTCCCCAGTAAATACTAATGAAATAGTATGTCTTCAAGGTCAAACACTTTCATGTTACCTGGATATATTTTTAAGACTCCACAAGTTCTTTCACAAAATGTTTCTTTGATGGCAAAAGGGTAGTAGAGTTTGAAATAGTTATGCACAACACTGCCAATCTTGCTTTTGAAGTCAGTTCCTTTCCCAAGTCCTGCTTAATCCTCTCACCCCCCAAAGCAAGAGAAGATGAACACTGAAAACTTCCCTTTTTTATTGTATTCATATTTCTTTTATTCTCTTACCCACATGGAAAAAAATAACTTGTTTTATTTCAGCAACCTGAACAGCATAACCAGTTTATCACTCTGTTATATCCAGGCCAGATTGAAAGCATTCAGTGACTTCTCTTCCCTAAATTCTGTTATTCAGTGTGAAATTTAAAACTTGTTAATGACTATACACCAGAAATGCAGCCTGACATGAAGATGTGAATTACCACAAACCTCTGTCTTTCACATACCTTTTAAGAGAGATTAACCATTTCTTTGTAACTATTTGGTCATAGCATCTTTCATAAATAAACTGCTATTTAACAAATCAGCAAAAGCAAGTGATCTGTAAGACCTTCGGTAACCACTGAAATGTAGTTATGGACTATTTATTGTCTGTGCTTCTCTTTCAGCTGATCAGCAAATACATACTTGCATAGTCTTAACACTTAAAGACAGAGTTCTAAAGAAATTCAAAGCATGTTCTGCCAATCAGTTATTGAATTAGACCACCCAAAGCCATTTTTTAAATTCTTCATTGTTTGAATAATATGGAAGGAAATTTGTGTATACTCTCTTCTTCCTGTATTTCCCAGCTAGATTAAGCTGGTGTCTTCACAATGGCCTCCCAGCTGCTGTGACTTGTGAAAACAACAGACCCTGCTCTGTTGTCTGGAGAAAGCCGGGATTGTTATGAGTAACTTTATTGCAGGCACATGAGTGTGTTAAGACTTTAAAACACACTCAAATGTCATGTGCACACCCAATGACGGGCAAGAATAATTATGAAAAAACAAGAAATCTATGTCTATGAAACTGTGCTGGACAAAATGGGGCCATTCATTGTGTTCCCCTGGGAATGGCTGGACTCTGCAGTTAGAAAACAAAAAAGGCACTTTTTTCCTGCCGTAGGCTGAATACTTAGCTTTGCCATCTGAGCCCTAAGAAAACACAGGCCCCTCTGCTGCTGGCGCACCCACGCACACTAAAAAATATTAATGCCTTTCTCTCCTGATGTTTTTTTTCAGACATCAACTCTTGTGTAGGCTGTAGCCAATATAATGTCAACACAAAGACAAAATAGTTTATCTAATATCAGTCCCCCACAATTTCCCTCTTGTGCTTATAGTTAATTGCCCTTCCCCCCAATGCTTAAAAGAAAAGGAAAATGAAAAAAAGATAACCTTTACTCCTGTGGAAAACTTGTCTCTGGCACAGACTGGATCCACAGCAGTCTCTGTTCTTTTGCACATGGGCTACTGTTAAAGTTTTTTACCAAACACTTTATAACTGTAATCAATTTCCATCTAATGGCTGCTTCCTCCCTAATGAAGCATCCAGAAATATGTTGTGTGAAGTTCATTGGGTTCTTCTAAAAAATCTCCTCGAAAGTGAACTGTTATTTGTCCTTCCGATTAAGTATGTGCACATAGTAATGGAAACACATAGGAGACTCCAAATCACTTTATCTCTAACACTATTTAATACACAGATTCCACTAGGCTTTTATGATTTATTGCAATTTTCAACTTCAAGGTGCATGTATATGAATTTGCGTGTGTGCATGTATGTGTGTGTGTGTGTGTGTGTGTGTGAGAGAGAGAGAGAGAGAGAGAGAGAGAGAGAGAGAGAGAGAGAGAGAGAGAGAGAGAGAGAGAGAGAGTTAACAGACAAGGTAACTTATTCAGTGATTTTCTTAGATGCATTCCACTTTGATGGTCCACAGTAGATGCTACAGTAATTTCTTTGGCAGCTGAATCAGCAGGAAGAAACAGCCAATAAACAGATTTCCAAAACAGTAAGCTTTTGCCCAGGATCTTCAATCTTGAGCCCTTTCAGTACATTCCAGAAAGAAAAGACTGAGATAGCATGTACTCCACTGCAAACTGGGGAAATAGGAGTCTGATAGTTAAAGGCCATAAATTCCCATTTCTTCATCTTCCCTTCTGGGGTTCAGCTCATTGCTCTTGTAGTCTCACCCAGAAACTACTGACATCAGAACCTGTAAATCAGCTAAGAGCAAGACTGGAGAAGGGAAAACATTGCTTTGGTTGTTTTTAGTTTAGCCATAGAACACTTATGTCAACTCCTTTATTTGACTAATGTCAAATACTTTGACTAGAACAAGTATTTAAAAACTCATCAAGTTTAAACATGTGCCTCATCTTTAGTTACTAAGCAACAAGAAGTTCGAAAGACAACAGCTGGAGAAATGAGGTAGAAAGTTTGTCTAACAATAAATGTGGGGTTTTATTTTTTTTTTGTTTTTGTTAACTGGTGTTAATGACCCAGCAATAGCCAAGGCCAAAAGACAAGCAATGGTGGGTACATGGACATCCACCAGCAAGATACCAAAGTATATTGAATCAACCAACTGGGCTATTTTGACTTGCTATTGCTTTGATAGAATTGATCAGTTGAGTTTGAAACAACAATTACATATGAAAATTAGAAAGACACCATTTAGGTGCACAGTTCTAGACTAGTTTGCTTACTGGGCTAGACTATTAAGGCTATAAACTGATATTGAGATCACTCAATGTCAAGATCAATGTACAGGATCAGTCAATAATATAAAATAATGACTAGGAATGATTTAAAAAGCACATATTACATTTCTCTAAATTCAGTAACCACCACCCAGAAGTAGAGAAATATGTCAGGACAAAGTCCAGATCTAGAATTTATCTCAAATGTTTTCACACCAAAAAGAATAGCCTTGTATTGCCAATGTTACCATTGTGCTGTCTGGAAGAGATTCTAGGGCCCTGGAGATACAGAGCTCAAATGAGATTACCTCATGGAAACCTCTCTATTGTGACTATAAAGGATAACCCAATAGCTGCCTTGCAAGTGTGAAACTAATTTCAAATTAGTTCATGCAGCCTAATTAAGACTTCCTTGTTCCCCCCGACTTCCCTCAGATCCTAAAATCTACAAACACATAGATTTATAGGTAATACTGAGCAAAAAGTCAAGAACTAGTTCTGTCTCTCAGACTGAAAGATAATGTACTTCCAACATAGCCAGCCATCAGACCAGCCATGAATTTGTTTTAACAATTCAACAGTATCACCATTCCTCATTCATCCACTTAGCTTAATTTTCCTAGCATCACTTTCACTGCTGAGGTTGTCTCTATTAAGCCATTTTTTTTGCATCATTAACTTTTAACCAGGCATCGATGGCTTTATTGTTTAAATTGCGTATGACTTTATTTAACGTCAGCATTTCTTCTAGCTCCTGACAAGAAGTCACATTTTATAACTAATTAAATTGATCCCTGGGAAGCAAAAGCCACTAAACGGAATTATTCGTACCCAAGTGTCAATATATTAAATCAAAGGGCTAATGAGTTGGGTCACTGCTTCTTTTATTGGAAGGCTATAGCAGAATAGGACTCATATTATCCTCTATTTTCTGCCTTAACAATCAATTTTATTGAAACCAAAGGCAGCTAATTAATACTTTTGTATCTTACAGTAAATAATACCTCCCTTATAACACATAAATGAGAAATGGGAATTTTTTTAGATGATGTATATAAATACACCTTTTAACAACACTAGGGCACAGAAACATCCAAGGTGATCTAAAAGGTATTTTGTAAGCCAGTGATTTTGAGAAGTTTTAGGTTTTAACTAGTAGCATTATGTGTATAAATCATGATGAGAATTCTCCTCTTAGAACTGACAATAGTGCCTAATGAAAGGGATTAAGAAATAACTAAATTTGTCATGTCAGCTTTCCCTATTGCTCTTGCAGCTGCTGAGTAATACTTTGAATGACTTCATTATTTACATCTGGACACTACTTCTAAAATTCATCACCTAATAATTCATACCACTCACGCTTTTCACATAACTTAGCTTCTTTTGGCAAAATCCCTAAAGACCCTGTTTTTACTGTTTCTTCTGTTAATCTCACCAACTCAATTTATTCAGAGATAAAAGTTCATATTTTACTATTTTGCATTTTATTTCACTGACAGTTCATCATTTTCTGATAAAATTTTGATTTTGAAAGGGGAAAAACTCTAAAATCAAATATGGAATCCCTTACAACTTCAAAAACATAAGCAATATGGCCTATAAATCACGACTATCATACAATTATGTAAAAACATGACAAGTTAAAAAAATCAGTCCTGATAGCAATTATCTGATAACAGTGAGAAGAACAGCACTAGGAAATACAGTGCCACAGCAGAAATAAAAATGAAGGAATGAAACACACACACACACACACACACACACACACACACACACACACACATGCGTGCACACACACAAACCCATGCATACATACCCACACACAGAGAACACATATACCTACATGGTAAACTGAAAATTCTAAATATCAAAGTCAGGCAATGTCTTTAAGTAATATAAGAATTTCATTTTGTATGTGGCAATTAGTCAAAATATCACCAGTTTAAAGGCAGACCCTTGTTCTTTTGACTTGAATGAGTATTATTTATCGCATAATAACTTGTCAAAAGTCAGTTTTGTTTGTAATACTCAATTTTGTTTATTTACCTCCAGGATCAAATACATTGTAGGGAACACCACAGATGTTTTTGACAAAAACATGTTCTTTCACCCCCACATAGTTTGCTTTTTCAAACACTGAATTAGGGTTTCTTTCTTTGTAGACACAGTGGTTCTTTCTTGAAGCAACCTTAAATAGTCACTTTTATCCATTTATAGATGTGTATGCTTTGGAGGTCAAGCATGTGCTGTTGTTTCTTACCACAAATGTTTTCCTTCATTTTCAACGGTCAAAAGTCAGAGGCATGTTTGACCCCACCCACTGACAGCTCTGGTCAGTATCTAAAGAATCAAAGCTGGCTAGAGATCACTAAAAATACAGATGCTCACTTCACAAACAAAATGGGATCTTAACACTGACCAATGGAATTTGACACTGAACTGTTAGTAAGTTACACAAACAGAACAAAACAGCATACTAATTACTATTTTCTGTGGGTAAAGTCAGAGTACATTCTTCCTTATTAAGAGAGAACTGATATAAATGAACTTATAAGATAAACACTTGATCATATCAAGTTAATAGTGACTGAGAGATATCAGTTATTGTATTTCTCTCAGCTTCCTAGTTTCATTTTTTAATTTACACACACAGGCACACACACACACACACACACACCCCAACACAAAGATATCAGGGTTGATACATTAGAGTGGAATTTTTTAAAGAGGGGAAAACAATACCATTGGGACAGGAAAAGATTTTCTTTCTTTGCCAGTCCTTGGGCTTGAACTCAGGGCTAGCCTGGGCACTGTCCCTGAGCTTCTTTTGCTCTACACTAACACTCTACCACTTGAGCCACAGTGCCACTTCCAGCTTTTTTTGTGAATGTGGTCTTGAAGGCTTCATGAATGCTAGCAAGCACTCTCCCTTAAGCCACATTTCTACCACCTAAGGAATGATAATGTGAACTGACTGTTTGGCAATAGGTAACCTTACAGAAGCAATTTTACACAGGAATATAGGTAGTAAGTTTCTCTAGCCACTTTTTTATCTCTGATAAAAATCAGTTTGGAAAATAAAATATGATGCCCATTTATTACAAAAAAATAGAATAATAACCCATTTCACTTCTGATTGAGTACAATATTAGCAACTGAATACATCGAAGCAAAAACCTACTGAGTCTACAGAACTCAAATCATCACATTGGGTCTTCAGAATATAATTGGCTATAATGGTTAAAGATCACGAGTGTCCTTGCCCAAAACATTCTTGATTATTCTAATAAGTGACCACAAAACTAACAAAGCTAGTAGGGAAAGCAGATATATAAACTTAGATTCAAGTTGTTTTATATTCCATACTACTAACAAGATACAAAGAAAAATCTAATTGTTGTAAATCCAGAAATGCCGAATCCCAATATTATAAAGCTCAAGATAATTTCTCTTCAGAATGTTACATCAATTCATTCTAACAAGCATCATACTAAGTGTTATTTCAATGAGGGCAATATATGGTACACAAAACCCATGATTTTAGTAATGCTAATATAAAGGAATAGTGGAAAAAAATAAGATTATAATTGTTCCTCTTCATTAGAGTGGCTGTTACCTATTTTGTATTTTGACACTAAACAAAGTAACTCAGCAGAACTAGCCTTTCACCAACAGTAAACATATATTACATGGCTTAAGGTTATCAAAGAATTATGCTCTAATCAGGATTCTAAGTGATTTTATAAATATATAAAACAAAATTAGACAAAGCACTAATGGTGTAAAGAGAAACAGATTAAAAATTGAATTAAATTTCTACAATACATTTATTTAAAACCTTTCTAATCATATGTTAATTTCCCGCCTTATGCTTGCATGGTATTCTTTTTCATCAATAAAATAAAGACTACAGTATGGAGCTGTAGATTCCTATAGATAATGCTGTCTTTTGGCATTCTGGTGTTTACATTTCATTTTTTTAGTGACTGCTTCATATTCCTAACCAAATCTTTTCACCCACTTCTTGTTTAAACTAGGCACACCAGTCTTGTAAATGACTCAACCATAGCCTAATTCTTTTTTAAAGCCACATAATATTTGTCCATGAAAACATATGCAACTAGCTTAAAAATACATCAGGAGATTTCTAGTGATATGTACATGAATTTTTCCAATCTATAATTCTCCAGTCTTTAACAACAGCATACACTGGTTAACCTCCAGGTATCTGCCTGTCCTGATACATTTGCACCTTGAAAACAATTTGCACCTCAAGTTTGTAACCAGGTATTTCCTGGGCAACCAGTGTTTCAGGGAGTGTTCAAATATTTGTAGTGGGACAGTTTGGGCTGCACATATTTTAGTTCTTATTCATGCATTCCTCATTTACAGGTTGTGAACCTGGTAAATTTCCCATTTTGAGACTATTGCTCCTTTTCTGTAGGTGGTCCTTGTTGCCCTTTATTTAACTGGAGAGCAGTTAAGCTGATTGTCAGGATAAAAACATGATTTAATTTTTTTCCTTCAAAATTTTTCCTAAGCTGTCTCGTTTCTATGCTCCCATTTCCAATTTGACAAATGAGTCTACAGGTCTCTGAATCATAATTTCTGTTCAGAGAGTACAGTGGTTCTGTGATGGCTCAGAGCATAGCATCAACCATCAGATCAAGCTTGAATGCTACCTCTGCCCCCTTTCTAATGTATGCTCTGGAGTGAAATATTTAGTTTCTTTAAGCCTTACTTTTCTAATTTATAAATGGGGACAATAATTTCCACCACACAGGCTTTTTAAGCCTGTGAATTAATATATCAATGAATTAATATATCTAGAAATTTACAACAGTGACCTAAATATAGTGAATACTATTGCAAGTGTTTGCTGTTAAATAGGTTAGAATCACAGGCTAAGCCACTTCCTCTGATATTTTGCCCAAGTGACTTGACTTCTCATCTGTGTCTATTTTCTCAATAGTGAACTGCGAATTATTGTGTGAACTCTAGAACATATATAAGGATTTTGTGATTGTCCCGGTACCTTCATGACCACTAAATACACATCAACTATTCAAAAAATCTTCTAGAGATCTTTTTTATTTATCATCATCTTCTTTCTGCATTAAAGAGGAATTAGTTATACAAGAATCCTCTATTACTTTTACTCTATCTTTATTCTACCAAAGTTCCAAATTTATGTCCCTTATTGTCTAACAAGTTTCCCCAATGACAGAGGAATTTCTATGCCATACTCACAGCCATGGTGCAGATTTAATATTCCTCTTACATTACTCTCTTATGAAAACTCCTTTCCTACCTATGTTGAAGACCAACGATTCAGAAAGTATTTTTTCTATAATTTATTATTATTTCTTGGTGTATAGAGGGGTTACAGTTATATTCTTAAGATAATGGGTCTAATACTTCTTGAACATTGTTACACCTTCCTATGTTTTTCTTCCACTTTCCCTCTCCCCTCTCCCCCAAAGTCCTTTCATTTCTTCTAATTTACTGTTGTTTTTGTTTGCTTTTTTGAGAAACAAAAGATGTCTGTTTGAAGACTTAGATTGTGATGCTGCCCCTTTCATGATCAAACTGTGAGGTCGAAATCACCTATCACTTTGCCTTCTGATTACCGCTCCCTAAATCATTCCATGACTTGGCTTTTTTGAACAATGCTCCAGTAAAATTTGATTATGCAGTTATCTATCTATATTATCTACTGCCTTACATGCCGTTGGATACTTTAATGCCCAGAAGTGGTATTAAAGGATCCTATAGTAGTTCTGTGTTTACTCTTGAGAAGGTTTCATTCTGAATTCTATATTAGCCATACTAACTTACATTTCTACCAATATTGTTGTTTTTTTCTCTCTCTCCTGTGTGTGGAAGGGTGTCATTTCATTTTCTTTCTTAGCCATACTGAATATGAACTGAAGACCTTGAATTTGTGGTATTGGTGCTACACCACTTGATATATGCCACCCAGTCCCTTTTGAGTTAAGCTGGTTTTTAAGAAGGGTTTGTTGATTTTTCCCAGGGCCAGCCTCAAATCTCAATCCTTCCACCTATGCCTTTAAGTCACAGGTATGCCCAGTTATTGATTGATAGTGAGGTCTCATTAACATTTTTGCCTTGCCTAGCCTTGAGCTACAACCTACTCAATACTTACTTCTGAGTAGCTGAAATTATAGGAAAGAATCCATGCATCTGGCTTTATTATTTTCTTGATGATTTGGGTGAAATGGACTTAATGCAATTTGATTTGCGTATTGCTGATGGCTGAGAATGTTGAACCTTTTTTCAGTGTCTATTGTACATTTGTCTTTACTGATTATTTGTTCTTTTGGTGCTTAATTTTTTGCATTAGTTATATATTCTGGCTATTAATCCACTGTCAGATGAATAGCTGGTAAATAACTTCTCCCATTCTGTAAGCTATCTCTCCACAGTTGTTTCCACTGCTGTGCAGAAGCTTTTAAATTTTATTTTAAGAAAGTCCCATTTGTCCCTTCTTATTATTTTCTGGCCACTGGAATTCTACTCAGAATGTCCTTGCCTATGTCTATATCGTAAATAGTTTGCTTCAAAGTACTTTCAAAGTTTGTATTTATATCTTTGATCCATTTTTGCATTTGTTTTTATACAGGGATATAGTTCCAGTCTTCTACAGATGGACAAGCAGTTTTCCCAGCAAAGGCTGTCTTCTCTCTCAGGTTTGTGTCACCTTTGTCAATAATTAGATGTTTCCACCTTTGTGAGATTATTTCTAGGTATTCTATTCTATTCCAGTCTATTCTATTCTGTTCTACTGGTCTACGGACTGTTTTGTGCCAGTAGGATGCTACATTTGTTTGGTTTTGGATTTACTATGGTTCTTCAGTGAAATTTAAATTTAGGTATTATGATAGCCCTGCTATTGCTCCTTTGGTTCAGATTTGCTATGGCTATTTGTCATCTTCGGTGTTTCCATATGAGTTTTAGGATTGATTTTTCAAGTTTTGTGAAGAATGTCATGGGAATTTTGAAGAGGAATATATTGGCTCTGTAGATTATTTTGGTAATGCAAACATTAGTACAATATTAATTCAGCTACTCCATGTATATGGAAGTCTATCTTTTAGTATCTTCAGTTTCTTTCTTCAGTGTTTCTGGTTTCCAGTGTAGAGGTGATTCACATCCGTGTGATGTTTATTTCTAATTATAATTTTGAGACTATTCTGATTGTTTTCCTTATTATTTTTCTCATCATGCTCATTGTTGGTATATAAGAAAGCTACTGATTTTTTTGTACATGGATTTTGTATCCACATGATTTGCTGAAACTGTTTATTAGGTCAAAGATTTTTCTAATAAAGTCTTTATGGTCTTTAAAGTATGGGATTATTTCATCTGACAGTAAGGATAATTTGATTATTTCCTTCCAATTTATGTCCTTTGACTTCCTTTATTTGCCTTATTGCTCTGGCTATGAATTAAAATACTTAATGAAATAAAAGTGATGAATAGACACCCTTGTTACTTTTCCTGATTTTAGAGAACATAACTTCACATTTTCTTCATTCAGTATAATGTTGGCCATTTATTTGTCATATGTGGTATTTATTACGTTGAGGTATGAGTCTAATGTCTTCAGCGTTTCCATCTTGAAAGGATGTTAAATTTTGTTACAGGACTTTTCTTCATCTATTGAGATTATCATGTGATTTTTGTTTTTGTTCCTAAAGTAGATGTTTTATAAAAGTATGTCACCAGGTTCTTTTGAGGTTATGTGTGTCCATGGGATTGTGTTCCTAGTAGATGTCTGTCATATCTTCAGAGTGAATTTTCCAGCAGTGAACAGTTGAGGATCAGCCAGTGTGTTCTTTGCCAGCACTGCTCATTCCCAGTTATGACTGTGGATTCCCATCTCTCACTCTAGCCCTTCAAGTTAGCAACTCCAAAAGGTCTATTCTCTGTCCTCTTCTCATCTCTGTATTTCTATGTTAACCCACTATTACCCTCATTTTGATGATAAATCTAACTCATACTCACTCTATTTCCAAGTTACAAATGGACATACTCAACATCTACTAGCTCTATCTACTTGATTAACTCAAAGTGAGAGAAATTGGACTTTTTTGCCCAATTCTTCAAATCTGCTCCATATATATAAGACCTGTTTCAGAAAACTCTCAGATATTACTGCATACCACTTGTCTACTCTTTCCATACTGGCCTTTTGCTCCCCCTAAAACATGGTGAGCACAATCCTGCATTACATTTTTGAAATTCTATTCCATATCCCTAGAATACTGCTTACCCTAATATTTGCATGTCTCATTCCTTCTATTTATTCAAATCAATTCTTTAAGGAAGCTTTCTGACTAACCTCTATGAATTTTTCATAACTCAACTCTCTGACTTAACCTTTTGTTCTCCATAGACCTTATTACTGTACGATATTGTTTGTTCAGCCTCTATGATGATATGATTGCAAATGTGTTCAGTTTTGTTTAGTATGATATTGTGTATATTGTTGACATTTAAAACAGGCTTAGCCAGGAGCACTTAAATCAGAGGAAGTTCCTAGTGTGAGTGAATACATGGTAATACATTATCGTTCATACTAAAAATTATACCTCACATCGTCTGATAACAAGTCATGTTATTATCTCCATTCTAAAATGCAACACATAATGTACATAATCCCCAGAAGCTCACCTTATACTTATATCATATAAGTGAATAAGAGAATGCTTAACCAAAATTGTCCATGTTAATTTCTTATTCGATTTTAGCATAATTTCTAGCTGTGACTAAATCATGTTCTGCTATCCCCTACTCTAATACAGATAAAAATCATTTGTAGTAGAGTGCAAAAGTTCACTTCATTAGAGATTCAACACTTTAGGATAAATATTAGTATTTCTCATATTTCTTATCTTTTCCACCTACTTTATTTCTCACCATGTTCATACAACTCTCCAAAATAGTTCTGTGAAGCAGTTATTGCTCATTAAAAATGTAGTTTTCTTCCTTCTTTTATTTTTTTAAATTTGGCGTCATACAATCAAAAAGTAACTTGATAGAAAAATATTAGGTGATGTGAACTTGTGAACTGATAGAAAAAATAAGAACCTCTGTGCTTTTTTTTTACAGTATTCTGAGTAATATTAGATCTAAAATACATACCCATGGATTTTAGTAACCTAATAACTATGCACACAGCTTTGGAATCCTTTAAATGTTTGACCAAGTGGAATTTTGGGTTAAATTTAAAATGTAATAAAGTTTGTAATATATACATTTGCTGTTAAAACAGTCTCCGTTCTATTGACTTTTATTGGCATAGAGAACAATCAGACTTTTGATAAGTCTTTCTGCCTATAAAAACCTAGTTAAAGAAATATAATACTGGGATAGGTAAAACTTCATTACCAAATTTGCATAAAGTGTAAGGGTTTGGTGACAGGTATTGAGATATGGAGCAAAGCATATATCAATAAAGCAGGTTTTTCAGAAGAATCCTACCATAGGGGGAAAAAACATGTGGGTTGGATGGAATGGAGGATTTTGAAAAAAAGGTTAACACACCCCAAATACTAGGTACTTGCCAAAACCTGAAAAAAAAACTGCCTTACCATAACACTAATGCATCTATAAAGGAGTACAAAAGGTTATGTTCTTAAAAACCAGAAAAAATACAAGGGTTTGAGGTACATGATAGTCACTAAAAAGCAACACCTAAAAACAAGAAGGGAAAAGAAATAAGATTGGATGGTTGAAGCTATTCAATTTAGCAGGGAACTCAGAAATATCTCCTTCCAAGCTTAAAAGACCCACTTTCTATACATATCATTCACTCAAATAGAAGATCCCTGGGAAGTATGTGACACCCCCCCCCCATATCTGAGATAGACTTCAATAGCTGACAGGTAGAAGCTCTCAGGTACTCCTATGGCTGGCCAGAAAGGGCTTCCTTGTAAAGATTTCCAGAGCACTTCCATTCCTATCATTTCAACTTAAATTTTGTCAGCTTGTGGTATTGTTCTACATATGGTTCATAATTGAACAAAGATAGATGCAAGCATGACTACTTTGTGTGTGTGTGTGTGTGTGTGTGTGTGTGTGTGTGTGTGTGTGTGTGTGTGTGTTCCAGTCCTGGAGCTTGAACTCAGGGACTTCACTGTCCTCTAGTTTTTCAAGGCTAGGCTCTCACTAGAGCCACAGTACCACATCCAGCTTCTTCTGTGTAAGTGGTCCTGAGGAATGGAACCCAGAGCTTCATACATGCTGGACAAGCACTGGTAGAATACCAGTAGTCCAATGTGACTACTTTTACCAGATCCTGGTTGTTTGTTATCCTTCCTAGACATTTACACATAAGCTAATAGATTCTCCTGTTTCTTTTTGTCCTACATTTAATGCAAAGAATTCCATGCAATTATGTCCAATAGAGCTTTTGAGTCCTTTAGGCTTTATACTTAGATGTAATCATTGTTCCTTGCTGGGAAGCATCCTCACTTTTAAGTTCATGCTGATGAACTGCAACTCTGCTAAAGAGAAAGCTACAGAAGCTTCTGAACTGTTGCCCAGGTATTCTTGAAGTTCTTCAGAACAGAAAGATGTGAGTTTAAACTTTTAATAAATGCCCATAAAGTTCAAGCTGTTTTAGTTTCTTTGCATGGATTTAAATTCATACATTCTGTCAATAATTAGATGGTTTCAAGACCTATGATAGGAACTTCCTTGGTTCTCTTTCACTGATGATAAGCCATCTCGGGGGGAGGGTCAGTTGTGGGGCTTGAACTTTGGGCCTAGACACTGTCCCTGAGCTCTTTATAGCTCAAGGCTACTGCCCTACCTCTTGATCCACAGTGCCACTTGCAGATTCCTAATGTTTAACTGGAGATAAGAGGCTCATTTCTTTAGTTTTGGGGCTAGCTTTGAACCATGATCCTCAGATCTCAACCTCCTCAAGTAGCTAGGATTATAGACATGAGCCACTATGCCTGGTGATCAGCCATCGTTATTTGTTCAAAATTATTGGTTTGACTTGGGTCAGGGTTTTCCGGACTTTATGGTTACAATGAAATGTGGTTACAATGAAATCTCTTTTTTTAGTGTGTATTGATTGTGTAAAATAATGAGCTTAATTATGAAATTTTCAGATATGTATATACTATATGTAGATCACATTCCCCTACATTACCCTTTTTTATCTCCCTCATCTTTCTGGCTGCTCCCTTATCTTCCCCAGCTTGGTTGCAATACCAAACTGAACCCAGTGCCTCACCTAGCCTTGGAGAACTTGAGCAATGTCCCTAGTCTTTATGTTTATGGCTTGTTTATAAGTAACTTTTGTCTGGATGGCCTCAAACCTCAGTCACCTGGCTACATCTTCTGAGTAAACTGGGATTACAGACTTGGAGAACCATGCCTGGAAGCTGCTGATTTCTTTTTAAGTAGAATAAAATTGGGAAAATAAAAAAAGAGAAAGATAGAAAGAAAAGGCAAGTCTTGAAGAGGTTGAGGAAGAGAAAGAAGTCACAAGGAAAAAAAAGAGGTGTATAAAGAAAGATAGAGAGGAAAGGATTAATGAAAAGAGCTCAAAACAATCGTATGAAAATTGGCGATGTAAAAGAGAGAAGAGGATGAAAAAAAAAGGGAATGAAGACAAAAAATAAACCCCAGAATGATTTCAGAGAAATCATCTTGGATTGCAAAGCAAATAGCCATAAGTAAAATTTTTCTTTATTTTTATACATATGTATGCTGCATGTATATACTGACTAGAGTTGTGAAATATACTTCTGCTGTGTGTTGCTCTGAAAAAAAGAGGAAAGTCAGTAATCTACTTTATTTTCATCCCAAAATAGTTTAAGCTCCCATAGATTTCTATATGTGAAATAACTTAAAAGAGACATGAACGTTAGAAAATGAAAACATGTTGAAAATGATGCATCTACCTATAGAACACAGAATCCTAACCTTTTAGAAGGATATGTATCAATCCTTGAAGAAAAGTCTAAAACAAGCTTTCTCAGTATCTCAGGAAAAATAAAATCAGGATGGAGCAAAGAATTATTTCCACACATGCTTTCCAGATCAAGTCCGATGATTAAAAGCCCCCTTCCTTTACCCTGTCAAGTCAAGTAAGACAGAAATCTTGACAATAAATCTTGAGTTAAAGTCTTCTAAGTTACAGTTTAAACCATCTTTCCAGGGCCTTGACTACATGGTTTTGGCCTCTAAACCTAACCCAAAGAGAAGGTTAATCTGAGGAAGATAACAGCCGTCAGTGTCTTCCTTGTGGCTTCTGTGAACTGCATTTCATCATGGGGTATGTATTTTGTCTTCTGTAAGAAGTTTAAGCTTTGACAGGTGTACATGTGACTCACTGGCAGGCTCAGGACTTGTTGTTTGTAAGGCTGTCTCTTTCTGAGAGAGGCTGGTTGCCAGACAGAAAAGAAGCCTCTAGAAACTCTTTCAAGTAGTGTTACTAACTCTATTTTTCTTACAAGTACTATGTGATACTACATTCTGCTTTAGTACAGAAACATTTTTGCAAAGCAGCCTCTTGCTTTTCTGTAGCTTTCTATTTTCATTCATTATCACTGGTGAACTTCAGCATTTAGCTGCTCAGTTCATTCCTCCATATCTGCTGCAAAAATGCTCTGCCATTGCTCTAGGTTTTTGAATGCATGGGCATTTTCTTTCCTAGGCTAGTTTGAAACTCACAGAGTAAACAGTATATTTCCTATTTCCAGTCACATCCTCATCATTTTAGCATTTAGTCTTAAAAAAACGACAGTGAAACTGACTCTTTCTTCCTTTGTTGCAAATACAGGTTTGCCAAGGGAGTTCAACAAACTCCCATGTTCCTATCATTCTATTCATTCATGGGCCATGCTCTAAATATTTTAGTATGACTATGTCTTTTACATGGTTTGGAATATTTGCCTCAATTACTAATGAATACATACAAGGTGGTAAAGCAAGAATTAGTGTCTCCTTTGTCCATTAAAATGAAGATTCTAACTATTCAACAATATTCAGTATGAATTCATTTTGTGCAGACACTGGGATGGTGAAAATGAATATGATCTCAGACTTTCAAGAGGCTATGAGCTTATGTACAAGTAACTATAAAAAGTGCATGTACTAAGTGGTAGTACAAAAAAACCAAGGAATTGTGGGAACTAAGAAGATAATAACTCTGGTGCAGGACACAGAGATGTTTATCAGTGAAGGCTTCACAGAAGTGGGCTTTATGGAATTTTAGGCTTTTTAAGAGAGGGTGACAATGAATGCAAAGGAATGGATAGGCATTTCAAGTAAGAAAAATATCACAAGCGACTTGGAGATGGGAAAGAACAAGTGATGTTTGGAAAATTATACATGGACAAGTTTACAAACTTACAAATTTACAAACTTTCAGGGTAGTTTACAACTATCTAGGAAAAAAGCAAAGCCAGAAATGAAAGCATGAACCATATAACCGAAAACCATAAAATTCAATTTAAGTCCTCTAAATTTTTGAAAATTATACATATACTGACACTCTAACATGTACATTTCCAGTCTTTATGTCTTCTTTGAATTCCAGATTCATGTTTCTCACTTCTACTTAACATCTCTGGATCCCCAATAAATATTTTAACTTAATAGTTCAGCACTTAAACTTTTGATAGGTTTCTTCTCCTAGTCACATAACCCCTGAGAATAAATGTTTAGAATGAACACTTACAGATGCTTCAGTGAACACAACTACATTTTTCCAAGTAACTATTTTTTTACCTAATTAAACATCTTATCATCTTCCTACTTGATTCTTGACTCTTTTGTACTATTTGCCATGCCCTAGTTGATGCCACTAAAACACCAAGGTCTTCCAAATAGATATAAAATCCCCTTCACATTTTCCATTTCTAGCTTTTCTCACTTGCATTACTCCCAGTCTTACTGGCCACTTGATGCTCCTTACATGGAGCTGGCTTGCTCCTATCTTGAAGTCAGTACATCTGCTCTTCCCTCAGCCTAACAGAGGCTTTCTTCAGAAAGGGTTTGCTTTCCCAACTCTTTAAGGCCTTTGCTCACATACTACATGCTACCTCCTCTGCTAATACTTATTCAAACTGCCTGTCTATAATCTCAGTCCATTTTCCCATTCCCCTTTTGCCTTCTCTGTTTTTTCTCCTTAGCAGTTCTCCCAGCATACTCTAACGTTACTTATCTCATTTATTGTCTGCCTGCCCTGACTGGAATGTAAATTTACAAGGGCAGAGACTTTTGTAAACTGCCATGTCCTCAGAGACTAGAAGAATGTCAGAAAACACAAAGTGCTTAATAAAAATTTGTTAAATAATTCAAAAATCATAATCAGTAGGACCCCACTGGAAACTTCTTAGCAGACGAGAAACATGTGCTTTGGGAAGAATCACTTGGGAATGGAGAGAGACAGACTCAGGTGAAAGATAACATTTAAGAGTTTATTTCATCATTTTGGGCAGAAATTGATAACCTACATCATGTTCATTAATGGTGGGACTGAATAAAAGAAGCTATACCTGAGATATTTTGAGAAAACTGGACTAGTATGGTAACTCAATGAGGCACTAAAGAAATGGCAGTTTTGACTTGAAGTGGTGTCACTTATGAGAACATGAAATATAAAAGCAGATGAAAGTTTACAGAGACATGATATTGATTGTGACTTTTGGATGATACCTGAAGTAATAAAGGAAACAAGAGCTTAACAAAACTAATTTATACTGAAAATAAAGGTGGGTTCTAGAATTTTCTTTGACTCAATTTGGAAGATATTCATGTTTTCCATATTCATCCACACTCAAACTGGAAGAAAGATGACTTAGTCACTACAAGTTTGGTACGTGTTATTTCTATTAAACCATACTTTGTTATGACAACCATAGAATTTCTGGGTAGAAAGCAAGATATAGATAAGGAAAAGCACTTTTCTCCAAGTCACACAATCACTACTTCACCGGGTTTAAGTTCACATCAAGGGATAAGGTAGGTTTGGCACCTTTAGGAGCTATCACTACACTAGTGTAGTCATGAAGGTTAAAATTATAGACGTCTGCTACCGTTGCTCATGACATGACAAAATATGATTCTTTTGTGAAGACTACGATAATCGAATGCTTGGAAATGAGCTGTCCATCATTACAAAGAAAAATAGTAGGTTTGTTCTTTCACCTTTTCTGGTATGTTACACAGACTCTCATGGACACCACAACCATTCCCATGAAACAAATGCACGTTGTCTGCTTTTGCGCTAAAGTACCGCATTGGAAAATTTGTTGATTTCTTTGTGTTGAAATTTTTAATGTATACTTTTAATATTCTGAGGATTTTTTTAAAACAATTTTATTGTGGATACCCTGCAATCACAGAATTTATTTCATTTCATAAATCCATATTTGTTTATTTCTGCTATGGGGGGGTTGAATATAATACCTTATACTTTCTTTAAAACATGGAGGTTTAGTTGAAAGAGAGAACTTTCCATTTACAGAAAATTATTTGAAAACAACTCTAATTGGTGTGTCCAGTTTTTAAAACATATAAAACTGCTGATTCAGAAGATGATTATTGTTTATATTTAAGTAGTCCTATTTTATAACAGTTACTGTGTAAACACATTTAAATGTTTGTTTACAAATCATTACCTGCTAAGATGAAAATGAAAGTACAGAATCTTAAAATCCATAGTCAAAAATTAACATTAAGGGTCACAGAGAAGTATAATACAAGTCAAAGGGAAATGGATCATATTTATACAGCTTACAAAACAAAAACAGTATAAATAGAAACACACCTGTAAACTTTTATATAAGTCCCTTCATGAGAATCATAGTTTGAAACTTCAACAAAAAAAATGAGGAAATAAAGATCTCCTCCACATTTTTAGCAAGTAATGCCAAAATTAAAGATTCAACGTGTTTACAAGGATACTGCTTAATAAATAGTTTAAATTCCTCCCACTTGAGATAGGAAAGACCCAAAATAAATAAGCTTCTCCCCTCCCTCTCTAGTAAATTCATATTCCATCAGACACACCATCACTGCTAAGGAGGCATCGCTTTTAAGGAGCAGAGATCCCACAAATAGCTATTTCACAAAGAATAAAAATATACCCTTGTAATTTTAATGTGTGTTTATGTTTAAAAAATGATGTGGAAGATCCATGTTAATAAACCTTGAGTGGGAAAAAATAAAATAGTGGCTAAGCTATGGTGAGTAATTAGCTTTTTAGCATCCTCTTTCTTCAAGAACGCTTCCTCCTGTGCTAGTTCTTTTAAATAGCTCCAGTTCTGGCTGCCTTTTTTGAGCTTGGAAATTGTTCACATATGAGAGAAATTAAGCCCTCATTTAACAGAGACACATGCCTGTCAAGACCACAGGAACAAAGACTAGTCCCTAGGGCCTGTTCAGCTCCCAGAGGCTGCCACTCATTCTGTTAGCAATGCTTACCCTTTACAGAATGTGGATAAAACTCAATAAATCATTTCATCTGCTGTGCTTAATACATGAGAGCACTGACAATTTTTCAAATGTGTTTGCTGTTTCTTATATAACTTCACAGTTAGTTTAAAAAAATCACCATACTATTGTTGGTTTGCTTTCAGAATACAATGACAATTTTGTTTTGTTTTGTTTTGTTTTGTTTTGTCAAAAAGGTAGTAAGGATGGTCCCAAATACTAGGAGCACAAATGAAGAGGCAGTATGTCAGATTTCTTCTCAGATATCTTCCTCACCTTTATGGCTAATAATTCCAACATCCATTTTGTGGATTGTCAGTACATCACACAACAGCTTTTAAACCTAGCTTCAGGAACTGGTCCTGACAAAACTAAAATGACAGAGGATCAGAATGGTGCAGACTTGCTGTCCTATTTTCAGTTCAATACTTTTGCCCTTTTTGAGCATAAGAGCAACATGTTCTGGCAAGGTGAAGATTAGAAATACTACTTACTACTTAACAGCCAATTCTTTTTCACTAGGAAACCAAAACAACCTTTTCATAAACTAAATCAAATACCCTTCATACATTCTCATTTCATATATATGTATACATATGTATATGTAATGTTCTCATGAAAGATGATTCATGTATGTAAAAGTCTTCTGTACATTGTTCACCTACATGAAGGTATGGTGGAAGACTACCCACACGTTTTTAAAAGTCTTCCAGTTTTGATCTACTATCAAAAGTGGAGAAGGGAAGGGCTGTGGGGGGAATAAACACTTCATTTAAACTGAAATGCTCATTTCAGTGGACTGTTTTGTATGGAGAGCAAACTTGTCAAGACTACTCTAGCAATGGTAATCTTTCCACAGAAACACTAGGAATTCTGCCACTGACAGCTTCAATCCTTGAGATGCCACAAACCCCCAAATAATAAGCTGGTAGCACAGGAACTTCACTCTACTCAGCAGGGGGAGAAAAACCAGAGCTGGATTTGATAAGTAAAACCAGATCTACTCAATAGTACATGGGAAAGTCCTGCAATTAATGGGGACCATAAACAGTCCACGAAAGCAGCATAGCAGCCATCTCTCCAGAATCCATTTGTTCATATCTCATGAGACATTAATCAGAAGTTCCACTGGCACAAACACTTTAAGCAAGCACAGAAAATCATACATGTGCCCTGGCCTACAAAAATAAAAACACTGAAATGTATGTGCATCAGACTCTTTTATATTCATATTTATGTAGCATTCCCAAATGATTTATCATTTTTAAAATAACAAATTATTTTCATTTTTAAACCACAAATCACATCCTGCAGGCCTTAGCAGAGGCAGATGTCAGAATGTGGTACTACAACAAAATTAAGTAAATAACCCTTGAAAAAAAATAATACAAAGTTTACTTATAAAAAATGACACTAAGGTGAACTGCCTAATAAGAACATGGATTTGCTTAAATAAAACATTATATAGTTCTGTTTTAGATTCATCCCTAAAGCCCTGAAAGATATTAGAATTTTAGTGAGTAATTACCCTATTTACTTCAAACAAAATGGGAGTAAATCGGAAAACCATATTAGGCTCTACCACAGATCAGAAATGAAATTCTCTCATTTTTTAATCTTACAACCCAATAAATAAATTGTATTTGGAAAATTTATTGGGACTAAAAGATGAAATTTAACTAGTAGGAAATGAGGAACTGTCGAAAAGAATATCTACATCAATATTATCCTTTAAACAGGAAACCTATTTC
Source organism: Megascapheus bottae (assembly GCF_031878675.1). Lineage (NCBI taxonomy): Eukaryota > Metazoa > Chordata > Mammalia > Rodentia > Geomyidae > Megascapheus > Megascapheus bottae. Next base: position 33,424,360 of record NC_143524.1, on the reverse strand, counting down.
TAAGAAGCATAACCAAGAAGTCTCCCCTTCACAGCTTAATTGTTTTCAGACAGTCTGAGCCACACTACCCCACCATTAGACAAAGTTCCAGTCACTACACATATTTCTTTCAAATGAAAATGCAACACAGAGTAAGAAGAAAAGAGACTAGGAAAGGGTGTTATGTATAATACAGGCCCCTGACATAATGCTTCCATAGGATATGTTGTAATTTCCTGCACTGACTACCTTAGAAGAGGTACATTTTTTTTTCCAAAAATTAACTTGCAATACCAGAATTAAGTTTGTGTCACCCTTTCCATTATATAGCTCGAATGCCAGGAATTGGTTATTAGCTGTAGAAATGAGTTAGCTATCACCTGAAATGGGCATTTATAGGTCAGCTGCCTCAATGTTTTTAATCTAAATATCTCCTTGTCATCATGTTATCTGGCAGCCATTACCAGCCATCAGAATACTCCACAAAGCAAACATGAGTTGGACCTCACAACTCCAAACCTAGTGATGAGTTAAAATAAAAACATTCCTTCTCAGTAGACATAGCTTACAGTGAGGCAAGCTTGTCAAAGTCCATTCCAGTCATCCAGAATCAGAAATAATAGTTGCAAGGAGTTTCAGTGATAATCATTAGAATATCATTTCTAAGTATATGACAGGAACACAGTAAGTAGTGTACAGTAGTAGAATACAGTAAGTAGTATCATAAAAAGGACTAGACAAATACACCCAGAGACCAAGTCTAGGCTTCTTTTTGTCACCTTCAAATTGGGCCGCAAACCTTTCATAGGAAGGAGAAGAATAAGTTCTGCTAAGAGGAAATCTTTTCCATGCTTCCTCTTTTCCTGGGCTTGGAATAGTGGCCTACCTGAGCCAAAGGAAATATATAAGTCTATGAAGTTAATTTAGTGTCCCAGGCAAAGGTGGTTGGGAGAATGAGGAAGCGTCACAAACAGATACAGATGCCAGTAAAACACAGAAAAGCACAAGAAAGAGAGTAGATTTTTCAAGCTATCTGGACACTTGGTAGAAGCTCTGTTTACGAAACCAGAAGTTATCTATGGTTGTACAATCCTAAGATTCTTATGACTATATTCTATTCAAGGCTGAATACAAGGTAAAAAGATACATGTCTCCTGTCCTTATTTTAAAAGAATTATTATACTAATTATAAAAGGACTTCTTTCTCTTCTAGACCTCTTTTCTGCTCATTTTTGTATAGCATCTTACTGTATTTATATTATTGGATTTTGAAGTTTTTTCCACAAAATGTTATGATATAAATATCATCTTAAGCCATTAAAATATATCAGTATGATTTTAGCAGCCCATGACAACCCATCACATGAATGTTCAATGCATTTAATAATTTTCTTATATATGAAGGTTTTTCAATGTATGTTTTAACAAATAGCTTACTTTTAAATATAAGAATACTATGTCTTAGAATTTTTAAAATCCTAAATAAAATAAGAAAAATAGTTTAACTATAATACAATTATTCAAACTCATTGGCCCAGAGATTCTATTCATGATCACCTGCGTCATATAATTTGCCAGAAATCAAAGTCTCCAGTCAGAGCCCAGTATTAATGAGAAGATCCATGTCTTACATATAAAGAGTGTTGATTATCTATACTACGGGGCCAACATAATCCAAACTTTCCCATGCAAGGAATACATAGAGTTTAGAAGTTCCAAAGTTGCAGTAACAACATAAGATGGAATTCATAGAAGACCCAGTAACAATACCAGTGGATCTGACAATCCACATTTCTTAGTAGAAAAAAATGTTGATGAATGCATGCCAATTTCAAGAGCTCTGATTTCCCACTTGTCTTGTAGATAGTCAAGTAATAAGCTATAATTCTTTCAGTGATAAACTGAATGTTTATCATTGTGAATTTGACCTGATCTATCTGATCCTCTAAGACCAACTTCTGACTAATCTAATTTTCTTCTGAGAATCTATTAATGAATACTACCCCAATCACTTTTGCCTGCTCCAGTTTCTCTTTTCCATGTCAGATCAGGCCTGGGAGTGTGGCCTACTGCTAGAGTGCTCGCCTAACATGCACGGAGCCCTTGGTTTGATTTCTCCTTAGCACATACACAAAAAAGCTGGAAGTGGTGCTGTGGCTCAAGTGGTAGAGCATTGCCTTGAGAAAACTCAAGGATAGTGTCCCAGGCCCTGAATTTAAACCCCAGGCTGGCACAAAAAAAATGTCAGATCATCTAATAGTATCACCAGTTCATCTTGTCTTAAATAAAAGATAGGGAGTCTGAACAAATCATTACAAAAAGGAAACTTTGAGTGTTTGTTATCCCTTCAAATATTCCTTAGTGATCATTATGTAAAGTGATAGTTTGCTATTCATTTGCACTTTCTTCTTTTTCTTATGTGAGTGAGCTCATGTCTCTACCACTGAGCTCATGTTTCTACTTTCAAACCTCAGCATCCAGCTACTAAATTGCTGGGCACTAACACCATGTCCATGGCTCTCAGATTAGGAGGAAGGAAGGGCTGTCAGGTTCTTCCTCAATTCAAACTTTCAGGTCTCTTCCAAGTTTAATTTACTTATCTAAATCCCAAGATACCCTGTATTTAACTAATTTTCTATGCATTAACAAATGACTTCTGCCAAAGCTAGCCCAAAAAGAAACACCAATTTAGGATTTAACATCTTCTACTAAACATTGTTTCCATATTAAGGAAATTTCTTCCCTATATCACCACAGGTTCGAAAAAAGGAACCAGTGTTTTTATACAATCAGTTGAAATGGTGTTCATGTCTTTTGTCTTCTGAATGATTCTAAAGAATAAAAAAAGTGGATCAGATAAATGATGCAACTTCAGGACAACAGGCCCAGCCTGCTGGCTGGTGTTCCTTAGAACTCTACCTTGCCTACCTTGTCATTGTAGCCCAGCGAGATCCCTTTCCACAGCACTGATATCAGTTTCTGTGGTAAACTCCTTTATAGACATCTTAAGAAAAAGTCCTTCCACTGAGATATAATGAAACAGAAGTCAAACCTGAGATAAACTAAGGAGGAACTTTTCCCTTTAATCTGATCTGTGAAGTCCTTAACATTCATTGTTGAATGTTATCATTTTTGCCATCTCTTAATAGATTTAGAGGTAGAAAAAAATTAATTCAGTGTCTCCCAGGAAACGTTACACCGCAAAGCATCATTTATTTTCTTTTATTTTGATCAAGTAAATATAACTGACTTTGGCATTAATAATTTTGAGTGGGAGTTACTATATGTGAATTAAAAATGGTTATGTCAGTACATCCCTCAGCATTTAAAAGATATTTCCCTGTGTTACATCAAGTGTCCCACAGTATATCAATTTTTATTTCCCATCTCTCAAGTCTGGTATGCATACTGTTTAACTTCTTAAATTCTAAGTATAGACATAATTCACAAAAGCTAGGCAAATGCTTGACTTACACGAGATGGTATTCAGAAGATTTATATGAACAACTTTATTTTAAACAAGAAAGACTTTTGCATTTTGTGCTGCTGTATCACATAACTTCATCTATGTTTAAAAAGCTATAAAATAAATTGGAAAGGTTCATTTAATATCTTTCTAATTTCACAAGCACTATCGATCTAATAGCAAGGCTCATTTTAGTAAGAAAGTGAAAATTTGACCCTATTTTCTAAAAATGAAATGCCATGCTCCCTTTCATACAATCTCTAGACAGCTCTGCCTAATTCTTGGTCAACCATTTCTGAATGCCTGATAAACCTTGCTCTCCACATACTGACAATTGAAATAGCTCTCATTTGGCAGGCAGAGAAAATTGTAGCTCTTTCTTTTCCTCTAGATTATCACAGTGATAATAATTGATTATAGAGCATACACATTGATTATCCTATATTCACATCACTAATTTGCAGGTTTCTAAATATGCATGTGTATATTGATACAAACAAGCATATACATGCACATACAGAATATGTTCATGTATGTTTCTCCATTAGGAACTCTGAAATGATTCCCAAATCTAGTCATTCAGGAACAGCACTAATAAATGATGATGATAATAGATACTATGCAGTGTGCTTACTATGGGCCTTTCATAATTATCTATAATCTCAAAACTACTGCAAGGTACTATAATTATCCATTTTTAGGAATTAGGAATTACAGGCTCAGTGACACTCGGTAACTTGTCTCATAGCTAGTAAACAGAAAAACAGAATACAAAGCTAATGAGCAGTGGAAATGGAATTTATACCCTGATTTATTTGACTCTGGTATCTGTGCTGTCTCCACATACAATTTCATATGATAAGTATATCTTTTTCTCTAAAGTCTTTACTTTTATGCACAAATCTAGCTTCAAATACACTCAGCTTCATACATTCTTCATAGACACTAAGGTGAAGTCAATATCAAAGACAGTATTTTTAAATTTCTATGAAAAATATCTGTATACAGTATCTCATGTCTATAATCAGTTATCTAAGAAGACTGGAAAATTGTGGTTCAAGGGCAACCTGAGTAAATAAATAAAAAGTTAACAACAGCAGTTTCAAAGAACAAGCTATGTATGGTAGTGGGTAGTACATTTCTGTAATCCCAGCTATACAGGCAGTATAGATAGAAGGGTTAAAGTCCAGTCTGGGCAAAAAAATATGAGATGAGTCCCTATCAAAACAATAGCCAGAGGGAAATAATGATTAAAGGTGTGGTTCAACTGGTAGAGTGTTTGCCTAGTAAGTGCAAGGTCCTAAGTTCATGGTAAAGTACAATATATACGTAAGTGCTTATGCATGTATGTATACACAAAAGTAAAAGACACTGTGCTATCCTGGGTCAAAGTCTACTCAGTTTCAATAGTTAAATGTCAAGCGACATCTGAGAATTCATTTTTGACATTTTTCTCTGATTCATGCTTTATTTTTTACTGTATCTTTTCCTAAAAACATAGATATGATAACAATTGTTGTCTTTCCTGTAAATCACTATACAAAAAATAAAGTCACCAGATCACCTAGCCAAATGTATTTATATTGTTTAAATAGAGTCCACTATAAGATTTCTAGCTACCAAATGAGGTAGCTCTGACTAAGCTGAAAATATATTTTAACTGCTAGAGAACTGTTATCCCCCAATCTTCAGGATAGTTAGATTAGATAGATGAGAGAGAAAGAGAGAGGGGGAGGGGTGGATAGACGGATAGATAGAACAATATGATTAAGAGGTCTATGTGTCTATACCAAAACAATTACTCACCTGTAAAAACTGATACTATACTATAAAAAATACCCTTTACATTCTTTTAAAAATATTACTACAACATAGTTGTAAGTAGCTTATGGGATACAAATTGAGTCTAGTGTCAGATCTTTATTTTCTCCATTTAAGTACAGAGAATAGACTGAGCGCTTGTTTGGGTTATTTATCCACATTTTATAAAAATAGGAAACTGCAATAGGCTGCCATGCATCTAAGGCACAGGAGGGCCAAGTGGAAACATCCTGGAACACTAGATGCAGTATTAGACCAGGTATCAAGAGTGGTGGGCCCCAAACTGGTGTTCACATTACTGAGGTTTCTAAGATCAGACAAATTGGTGGTCTATGCCTCACATAAAGTAAATGATTTGGACTAGGGTAACAGTTTTCAACTGTTTGTATATCATATGTCAAATTTCAAAGAAAGCCTAGAGGCTTACATATATTTGAGAACTTTTTAACAAATAAAACTACTAGAAAAGAAATAAAATCGATACTATGTAGTATCACTGTTACCTCATAAAAATTAAAGGGCATTTTAAATCTGAAAGGACAAAATCATAATCACATGGCTATCTTTTTTTGCCAGTTCTGGGCTTGGGTTCAGGGCTTGAGCACTGTCCTTGGACTTTCTCAAGGAGAGCACTCTACCACTTGAGCCTCAGCACCCTTCCGGCTTTTTGCTATGTATGTGGTACCGAGGAATCGAACCCATGTCTTCGTGCATGCTAAGCAAGCACTCTATCACTAGGCCAAACTGCGGCCCCCACACGGCTATTTTTAAGTTTGATTTTATAATAAACTTTATGAGAGCTATACTGTTCTTCAAAAAGAGTAGCCACATGCCTTCCATTCACCAACCAGTAAATGAAGATGCTGACAGCTGTGTTGTTTCTACATTTAACATGCTGTGGAAGCAGAGCAAGGTGGAAGGAAACATTTACCATGTCTTGATCTAGTACTCTTCTAAGGTTTCCTCAGAAATCTACCACTAAAAAATTGCCTCTGTAATATTACTCAGATCCAAGTACATAAACACTATTGCATTTTAAGTTGACTTTTATCTTAAATACATTTATGTTACAATCATGATTTTAGAAGCCTAAAATTATTTTTCCTTTTTTCATATATTTTTTATTGTAATTAGTAGAAGGGTTACATGATATTTTCCAGATAGATGGTGCATTAATTCACATATATTGATATCCTTTCACATGTCTTGGTCCCCATTTCCCTCCCCTCCACCCCCATCCCTCACCTTATTTTCCCCCATTTCCTATCCAATTTCAAATAACCAAGTACAAATATATCCGATATATCAGGTAACAAAGTGAGATACTGTAACGATATGAGATAACCAAGGGACAGCAAAAGAGATGAGAGATAATATAGTACCTTAAGAACAACAATCATTCATTATATGGCTTATGTTTCTATATCCTAGAGATCCTTTCATTTAGCATCCTACTATATGGCCTTTTGTATCAAGATTTTGCTCTATTGCAAATCTCTGCTAGGAGAGCCCAAGGTTTCTACTGATTATGACAAATGAGGGAAACCATTGAGCCTAAGTTCCTTTGAGTCTGGCTTACTTCACTTAATACGATCTTTTCTAAGTCTTTAAATTTCCTATCAAATGGGGCGATGTCATTCTTTCTGACAGCAGCATAGAATTCCACTGGGTACAAATACCACATCTTGTTGATCCACTCATCAACTGAGGGACATCTAGGTTGGTTCCATATCTTTGCTATGGTAAATAGTGCTGCAATGAACATTGTTGTGTTGGTGGATTTAGTATGTCCTTGTTTCTTCTTTGAAAGAATTAACAAAATTGACAAACCCTTAGCAAATCTTACCAAAAAAGAAGGGAGCATACCGAAATAAACAAAATCACAGACAAAAATGGTAATATCACGACAGAAATTACCAAGATCCAGAGTATCATGAGGGAATACTTCTCAAACCTTTACGCCAACAAATTTGAGAATCTAGAAGAAATAGATGAATTCCTAGCTAATATTAACATATCCACACTGAACCAAGAACTAACTCAACTAAACAGGCCTATTTCAACCACTGAAATAGAAATGGCAATAAGAGAACTTCCACCTAAGAAAAGCCCAGGGCCAGATGGAGTCACAGCTGAATTCTATAAGGTCTTCAAAGCAGAGCTCACACCAATACTCCTCAAGCTCTTCAACGAAATTGAAAATGAAGGTTCTTTACCAAACATTCTATGAAGCCAGTATAACCCTCATCCCCAAACCAGACAAAGATTCATCAAAGAAAGAGAACTATAGACCTATTTCTTTGATGAACATCGATGCAAAACTTCTCAACAAAATACTGGCCAACTGTCTACAACAACTCATCAAAAAAATTAAACACTAAGATAAAACAGGTTTTATCACAGGGAGGCAAAGCTGGTTCAACATACGCAAATCAATTAATATAATTCAACACATCAACAGGAGCAGGGACAAAAATCACATGATTGTCTCAATAGATGCAGAAAAGGCATTTGACAAAATCCAACACCCCTTTATATTAAAAGCTCTGGAGAAACTAGGATTCCATGGAACATTCCTCAATATAATAAAGGCTGTGTATGACAAACCCACAGCTAGTTTTATACTTAACGGCAAAAAGCTAAAGCCATTCCCTCTAAAATCAGGAATGAGACAAGGATGCCCACTCTCTCCACTCCTCTTTAACATAGTATTAGAATTCCTAGCCAGTGCAATAAGGCAAGAAGCAAGCATAAAGGGGATCCAAATAGGGAAAGAGGAAGTAAAACTTTCCCTCTTTGCAGATGACATGATACTGTATTTAAAGAATCCTATAGACTCTACTCCCAAGCTCCATGAGCTGATTCAAAACTTTGGAAGAGTAGCAGGCTATAAAATTAAACCTCAAAAATCAACTGCCTTCCTCTATGCCAACAGTGAGAGGAATGAGGCAACAATCAGGAAAGCAACTCCTTTTGCAATAGCCTCAAAGAAAATAAAGTACCTCGGAATTACCTTAACTAAGAATGTAAAGGATCTTTTTGATGAAAACTTTAAAACCCTGAAAAAGGAAATTAAAGCAGAACTGAGGAAATGGAAAAACCTCCCATGCTCCTGGATTGGAAGAATCAACATCGTGAAAATGACAATCTTGCCAAGGGCTATCTACAAATTCAATGCAATACCCATCAATATCCCTATGTCATTCTTTAAAGAAATAGAAGAGGCAATTCAAAATTTCATATGGAATAATAAAAGACCCCGTATAGCAAAAACACTTCTTAGCAGAAAGAACAGCGCAGGAGGAATTTCAATACCAAACTTTAGAATCTATTACAGAGTATAATTATCAAAACAGCTTGGTACTGGCACAAGAACAGGCCTGAAGACCAATGGAATAGAACTGAAGACCCAGATATTAAACCACAGACCTATGGCCACCTAATCTTTGATAAGGGAGCCAAAAAAATAGAATGGAAGAAAGACAGCCTCTTCAACAAGTGGTGCTGGCAGAACTGGTTAAGCACCTGCAGAAAACTAAAGCTGGATCCTTCTTTATCACCCTGTGGTAGAATTAACTCCAAATGGATCAAAGACCTGGAGGTAAAAGCTGACACTCTGAAAACTTTACAAGAAGGAATAGGAGATACACTAGGCCTCCTTGGCACAGGTCGAAACTTTCTTAATAAGGACCAAGAATCACAACAAATCAGAGAAAGGCTGGATAAGTGGGACTGCATTAAACTGCAGAGCTTTTGTATGGCAAAGCACATAGCTAGTAAACTAATTAGGAAGCCTACAGAGTGGGAGAAGATCTTCACCAACCATACAACAAAGGCCTCATATCTAAAATATATCAACAGCTCAAAATTTGAATCAATCCAAAACTAATCTCCAGAGTAACAACCATCCCATTAAAAGATGGACCAAAGACTTAAAGAGAGTCTTCTCTGAAGAAGAAACAAAAATGGCCTATAGACACATAAAGAAATGCTCAACATCTGTGGTCATAAAAGAAATGCAAATCAAAACAACTCTAAGACTCCACCTCACTCCAGTTAGAATGGCCAGGATCAAGAAAACTCGTTCAACCACTATGGAAAACAGTATGGCATTTCCTCAAAAGACTAAACATCTAGCTCCCCTATGACCCAGCAATTCCACTACTTGGCATAAAATTATTTTTCATAAATAGAAAATAACTACATGATAACAAAGATGAAATTTTACATTTATCTGGATCCTAGCTAAATGCTTCTGCCTCCAAAGGCTTTGAGACTCTCACAATATTCTATCCCTAACACCTCCCCTCACACACTCATACACACACAAAAGATTAATGCAGCCTAGAGAGTATTAAAGGCTAACACTAAACTGAGTCCTCAATATAATGAGAAGGATTAAGAAACACATGCAAGAGAGTCCCATTTTTCCTCAAAGAGTGAAAGTTACATAATGTCAGGTGCTCACATCACCTAGCTCATCTGCCCCACTGGTCTGCAAACTACCTTACCCTTTAAAGGATTAAAAAGCACTCCTCACTTTAAACTCAGAAAGCAGCAGAAATTTTTAGTCTCACCAGTTTGAGAGAGAAAGATGGGGCATGGTATCTGAGAGATAACTGGAAATAGTCAAGATAGAGAAGGAAGTCTGGTAGCTCTGGTTGAAGTTTAAGATGGTAATGAAAAGCTTTGAGACTTGCCTTCAGTTTTGGTCTGTTGTATGAGATTGATCTATAAGGGATACTTGGAAAAGTTGTAGCTAGTTGATTAAATTCTATATATTAGCTAACAAAATCTTGGCAAGTCTCTTATTTCTAAGTCCATCCCAACATTAACAAACAAATCTAGCATGATTAATATGAAGCTGAAAAACCACAACAACAATTTGCAATTTTACCTGTTACTGTCCTTGCAATTCATAAACCTTTACCTATTCTTTATAATGCAGAAACTTTATTATTAAAATGTTTGAAGCAAGCTCTACAGCATCTATCATTACTTAAAAAGTTAGATTACATAAAAGAAATTATTAGATTTGCATGTTTATATTGGTTTTAAAATTCCAAAGAAAGTTCACAACAATTTGCCTGTAGGCAATTAAAGACAGTGGACAGGGGAGAAATAGAGAGGACAGAGAGGACAGAGAGGTCTGCTTTTCCTGGCTAATTCATGATGGAAGAGAGAATTATAAAATATTTTAAGGGTTTACTAAAGCTAGGGGCTAATCCTAGATTTCTAAGCTATGTTTACAGCCCTCATTTCATTGCAAGAGAGTATCAGAGGCATGTAAAATAGTAACAGAAGTATCGAATTACTTTCAAAAGGCTTATTTGGTCCTTTCAGGGGCTTTTGGAAGGAGTTCCCTTACATGGTCAATAACACAAAAACACTTGGCTAGAACCAAATCAGGTAGCAGAGATTCAGCCCAAGACAGAGGGTCTACAATGAGATGAAAAGTCAGCTCCTAATTGTCCTGTTTTGTGTTTTTGTTTTTGTTTTTAATCCCTTCAGGTTTTTTTTTAAATGTATTTCATTGTCAGGGTGATGTATAGAGGGATTACAGTTACATCTGTTAGGTATTGGGTACATTATTTCTTGAATATTGATACCCCTTCCCATGTTTTTCTCCCACTTTCCTTCCCCCCATCCTCTCCCTTCAGTTCTTCTGTTGGCCATTCTAGTCTTTTGCAAAAGACAATAAATGGAAGGTCCAGCTCTTAAAATTAAAGGTCAATTAGATACTTAAGGATGAAGCCTATCATCAAATATATATCTATTATTTTATGCTAGCAAAAAATTAATTAACCAGGTCAAGCAGGCCATGGAGGCTAATGTATAAAGTAATTATTTCTGATCTTTAGACAACTACTTCACATAAAATGGTAGCCCTTTATTCTGCTCAGCAGATACCTGAAATGCTTGTAGTTAATCATATTGAAGGAAATCAAAGGCAACGATGAGGATACATCTCAAATTATTCTGCTTAATCATTTAAAGACAATCATAACATCTCTTTTGTTATCACACCCAAGGAAAGGGAAAGATACATCTAATGATTTTCTACCATATGACAAACACAGAGATGAAAAAAATATGCTGATGTCCCCAAGGTTATATCATATTCAAAATAAACACCACATATCAAAGAATTAATACATAAAATAAGGAAAACAGGAAGAAAATAAGTAGCATGCACAGTAACATTTGCTAGAATAAATTTTCAGTGATGAAAACTAATGTTCAATAATGAATAAGGGTAAAGCAGAAGCAATGATATTGAGTTCAAGCCTTCTAAGATTGGCGTTTCCCATGAAATAGATTAAATGATAAGGAAGAGGACAATGAATATTGCTCATTAATAATGAAGAAACATAGAGCTAACAGTGCCAAATGTGGCATTGTGATTCAAATGGTAGCATGCTAGCTTGAGCAGAAAAAGCTCAGGGATAGTGCCCAGAGACTGAGTTTAAGCCCCAGGATTGGGAAAAAAATATGAGAATTTATAAGGTATTTTTACCTTAAAATAATAATTTAATACAGTATTTCTTTACTGTAGATATGCATTGGTTTAACTATAACAGCCTGATAGATTAAAAGTAAATTTTATCAGTAAGCAAAGCTCATAAATAAATACTTTAAAATATTAGCCACTACAATGCAATAGAGGGAGATGAAGGATAAAATAACTGAGGCTTTATCTGTCTGGATTTACAGCATGATATATACTTTATAAAAGTGGAGGCTGATGTTATCCTGGGAATATAAAAAAATGTTAAACTTTTTCTGGTTTCCACACCAAGAGATTTACTTAATGTACAACAAATTAGAAGAATCACGTAAGTATTAGAAGAATCATGATTTTACTCCAAGTACAAATATGAATTTGAGTTCGCAAGCAAACAGTCTCCTTAAAAAAAATCTCCTAAAAACTAATATTAGTAATTACTTTACATTATTAGCCTGATTTTTAAATGGTAAAAATTGTCTTATCAAAAACATAACAGTTCACTACTTATCATACTTTAAAAAATACTACTTACATGATTTTAGCAATATCTCTTTAAAAGCTTAGTCAGGATTTATGTTATGTACTATAATATGAATATAATGTTAAAATTATACTCAAGTAGGAAAAGCATAAGTTATCTTCAGCTACCTATATATGTAGGTAAAATATGCCCAGGAACTTTTATAATACTGTTTTGATCATGTCTTTTCCCAATTCTAATGAAAAGAATCTTATGTTTTTTAATTTGTGCAAAATGGTCAGGTTTTAATTTGTCTCCATAATAATAGGCCCAGATGTGATTGTAGTTATACAGGAGGTCAGACCTTCTTTTCCTTTTTTTCAATTATAGCTTGCAAATTGCAAGATCAGCATTGATTCAGAAGTTAGCAATTTGAACTAAAGCAATCATGAATTTTAATTAATAGATTTACTTAGTCCTGAAGCTTGAACTCAGGGCCCAAGTGCTGTTCCCAAGTTCTTGTGGTCAGGCTAGTGCTCTACCACTTTGAGCCACAGTACCACTTCTGGCTTTCTGATGGTTAAAGGAGAGAGATAAGGGTATCCTGAACTTTCCTGCCAAGTTCAAAAGAACCACTATCCTCAGATCTCACCCTGAAGAATAGCTAGGATTGCAGGCAGGCAAGAACCACTAGCACCTGTTTGAATTTAAAAGCCTGATATAACCTCATGACAGCCAATTGCTACTGATAATTCTTACTGGCAACCTTACCTACAGAGTTCTAAGATTCAATATTTTAAAAGAAAATTTAAAAAGTGAAACTTATTCCAATTGTCTCTGTATTCCTTTCTTTAATAAAAGGAATTGGGCTTCATTCTTAGTCATCTTGTTTTATATCTTGTTTTCAGATATAAGGATGTTTTCTTATTCTTAAATGTTTGAAGCAGCCATTTAATCTCATATTTTAATATATAAAATGTTCATTACAATTAACCCCCAAAATAATTATTCTCCTAATTAGATGCATGTCAATGACTTGTCAAAAACCTACTTAAAATATTAACCTATTCCCCTTTGAAAGAAAAATAATTAAAGGTCTAACTATCCAAACCTGCTTTGTGTCAAAGATATGTAAGTTTTGTGTAAGGAGTGAGTGTTTTTCAGCATTTGAAAAATTCTTTGAATGGTCTCATACTGATAAGATAAATACTGACAAGATAAGTCATGGTGCTACAGCTCTGGATAGAATGAACTGTAAATACCAATCTTATTGCTTCCTCTTTTTTTAAAAACAAATTCTCATTATAAAAAGTCCTATGTTACTCCTAGACCTTATTTTACCTTTTGTATACTTTTTTCTGATCTAGATGCTTTTCATTTGAGGTCCTTATTACCACAGGAAAATATCAATACAAATGATGTCAGACTAAAAAGAATGCATAAGAGATAGCAAAAATAGTAATAACAATAAATAGATATAGAAGCCACTCAGGGAACTTCTTCAATTTCTACATTACAAACAGAAGAATTTAGCTGATCATGTTAACACCTACCAAGTTCTTAGAGAAGAATCTAGAGAAAAATGTACGAAGCCATAGGCTAAAAATCTTGACTTTAACAGTAGGAAATACACTGAATAGTTTAATAAGGACTGAACAAGGGAACACCTGGACAGTTATTTAATTAAGAAACTCTGCATGAGTCACAAAAAAAAAGATAACAGGATGAGAAATTATCCCAAGATTTAATTGAAAACCTTGCTATCAAAAAAGCCAAAGACATTCCACCTCATCTTTATTTGGGTTCTATTTTTGAAATATATAAATTTGAGTATGCAGTACAAAATCAGAACAAAAAAACATTTTTTGACTAAAACTTCCCTGTGAAGATGTGTGGATAAAAAGTCTAATTATATAAAGGTACTTGTTGAGACACTAAGTATTATAAACACAGTAATGACTACCTGAATACCTAGAATGCAAAACAAAAAGAAGCAAGAATCTACGCATAAATCACTGGCATTCATCAATAAGGAAGAAAATTAGAGAGAGCTATAACTTTAGGCTATGGACATCACAAAAACTGAAGATTATCATGATATTAATCTCATGCAAAATAATAATGTAATTCAGAATGTGCTAGCCCAACATAGGTTGGATTACAGATCCCAGGAGGTTAAAAATATCTACAGTAAAGACTGGGAATGTGGCTTAGTAGTAGAGTGCTTGTCTAGCATGTATGAAGCCCTGGATTTGACTCCTCAGCACTTTATATACAGAAAAAGCCAGAAGTGGCGCTGTGGCTCATGTGCTAGCCTTGAGCAAAAACCACTCCCAGACAGTGCCCAGGCCCTGAGTTCAAACCCCAGGACTGGTACAGCACACGCATGCATGTGCACACACGCATGTGCGCACGTGCGCGCACACACACACACACACACACACACACACACACACAAATCTACAGAAAAAAAATAGACTTTGGCTGTGTAGAATTTTAGGAACAGACTCCTGAGAATTAATCACTATATAAGCAACTCCTTATTCCAGCACTTTCTAGAATGCACACATCTATATTCACTTGAATTAACATCACATGTTTAAAGGAATTACAGAAATCAGACCATTGGGTGATGATCTCTTACCAGATCACTGGAATGAGCTACATATTTTTACAGTGATACAAGACTGAGGAATTGTCTAGATTAGGTGTTACAATTATTCAGATCGCAAGCTTCTTGTAGACAAGGAATTGTAAACTCCTTGTAGCCAAGGAAAATTCATATTCCCTCAGTACCAAAAAGGAATATAGTCAATATATGTTAAGAAACAAATTAATTAACAGCTTCTTCCAGTTTCTGCTAAAAAATTGTCCTAATCAGTTCTAAGTAGAAAATAAAGTAAGATTTTTCTCTATGGTATTATTATATAATAAAATACATAGCAGAAAGTAGCTAAGGCAATAAAAATAGCATCTGTATGCTGTCTTCAAACCAAATGGCTTCTTCTTGGTCTTGTAAGGCAAATGGCAGAAGGGAAACAAATTAGGCTTATTCTGCTTACACATCACATCAGAGAAGAAAGCTTCGACTGCCACCTAGTCAATATTTCTTCCATCCACTTACACAATTGTGTGCAATGTCCTTGAGTAACAGCCCTATTGGTGCTGTTTACAAGACACGGGTACATTTGAAGCATTTTACATTCCATTTTCAAGTAGGAAAGTATGTAAGTATAATCAGTCGAGAGTAATAAAATACACTGACCTGGATCTGTTGCTGCAGGAGATTAATTTTGTGCTGCTGTTGCAGAAGTTGCTGCTGTTGTCTTGCAATCTATCAGAAATAAAGTTTCATTAAGTTAAAATGAAATGCTTACACCTTTGCCATTACCTCAGGGGTCTCTACTGGTATTACAAGACTGCTTTACTGCAACTTGGTAGGACAAGTTCCTATAAAATAAGAGCAGTGGAATGAACAAGTTGAAGAAAAGAAAAGATTTTGAAAAGGTGTCATCTCTCGGCTTTATCTAGAGTAAAAAAAAAACCCAACTATACCCTTTGTATCACATTTAGGGACAGTATACTAGTCAGCTGGAAATCATGAGATTTTGGAAATCTGATCATAGCAGAAAGCACACAAGAAAATGTTGATCATATTTATCTAAAGAAGTTAATTTGGATGTGAAAGATAATTTGGATCTGTAAGCAAATACAGGGAAAAGCTTTTTTATTATTCTATGACTTACCCTGCTATTATCCCTTCTGATTTTCAGGATTAATATATTTACAAATATTGTCAAAATGGTATATAAAACATAATAAAAGTAAACACTCTTCAGTTCTAGCTTTTTAAAATTTGACTTTGATGTGATCTACAAAAAATTTTAAGATAAACTATGCTATAATTAAGCTCAAAAGGGTATTGTGTTTATTTTAAGGTAAAGGATCCACATACAAGTAGATCAGCAACAAAATTTATCATACTAACACTCAATCAGGGCTTTGAAAAGAAATACTAACCATTTAACACACGCTCTATTGAGAACAGAATCTGCCCCCAAGAGGGCAAATAATTTTCTTAAGATACTAGTGTTTTCAATGTGAAATGTGAGTTAGGAAAGCTGCTACTTATCACCTCCAAAGCTGAGCTGTTACCACTTGAAGCTCAGGGAAATGCCCCGGAGAGTACAGTGCCAAGGAAAGCCTGGCTTTCCTGCTTCTCAGGATGCCTGAAAGAGAAGTCCAAAGAGCACTTAGATGGACTAGGCTTCATAGTTCCTTGTGCTCATGTCCATTTTTTTTTCTATTTCCAAAAAGGTGGTGTTCTTGACCACACCTGTAATCCTAGCTACTCAGGAGGCTGAGATCTGAGGATCATGGTTCAAAGCCAGCCCAGGCACTAAAGACCATGAGACTCTTATCTCCAATTAATCACTAGAAAACCAGAAGTGATGCTTTGGTTCAAGGGGTAGGGCAATAGCCTTGAGCTGACGAGCTCAGGGACAGTGCCCTGGCCCAGAGTTCAAGCCCCACGACCAACCAAAAAAAAAAAAAAAAAGAAAGAAAGAAAAAAAAAGTAGTGTTCTAGAATGTACTACGTTGGAAGTAAAAATTAGTGGGCATCAGTTCCAGTCTCCACCTGTATGCATCTTGAGCCTTTCTGATGTGCTGAGTACAGGGGAAATGCCTGTTCAAATTTTATTCAAATGTAAGATGGCCACACAACGCTCTACTACTCTGTGATTTCTAGTGATGTCTGGCGCACACTGAAAGTCATGATAAAACTGCCCCTTACATAGACTGCAGTTTGAAAACTAGGGCTACTTTTCTTTTTCTAAAGTTTCATAGGCAAAGTGGAAACTATTTAATTGGGTTGGAGTGGCTCAGTGAGCTTGTCTCCACTCAAATCAGAAATGGACAACTCACTCTGCAGCTTTAGGTATAGACACTGGATCTTCTGAATATTTATTTCCTCTTAGCAAACCAGTGAAACACCACTAGGCATCTAATATTGATGGTCCCTCCTAAATGATAAAGTGCTACATAGAAATGCATCCAAGATACTACAGTGCAATTACTATCATCCACTCTAGACGTATGGGTTTGACACAGTGAAGTATGGTACATAAGCACCATGTGGCTCAAATTCTGAATTTTATTTGCCAATCGGTTGAGCTACATGCTCGCTTCATTGAGCATGACAACCTAGTTTTAAGTGTCATTTAATTTTCATTTTGAAATATAATTACAAAGTGTTCACTGTAAGATATCACTCGTCTGCAAATGTGTCAAGATTAATTTGTGCTAGCTTATTCACAAGTGTCAATAGTTAATTACTGTGTCATCTCTGGATGGCTAAATGACATTCTAACTTCTGATTTTTTACAGTGTTCCTTTATGTTATTTTCCATTAGGGGCTGAGTCCATATTCCTACATGTGGGCAAATATTCAAGCATATAAAATACCAGACGTCACAATTCATTAAAATCAACAGAGCATATATTGCTCTATATACCCCTATAAAATACATGTAACTGAAAAGATAATTCCAGTAATAATGTCAGATTCCTAAAAACTGCACATTAATTTAGGTCTGACTGATCTGAAGTATAAAACCACTGGATAGAACCATTGTTCTTAGAATAATGTACACCATGAAACAAAAAAAATAAACATTTGGAAAAATGTTTCCTTTTTTTAAATAAAAGCTATACATTTAAACTTTGTTTTTACATTCTTTTTATCCTAAGCTTATTGTCAAATTCTGTTAGTAACCATGTGGTCATTTGTTTTCAATCATTTGCCTATGCTATAAATAATGATCATATCATTTAACCTCTGAACTATGTCAACTTGTGCAAATACAGGGAATAGGGTAACTAATAATCAAAGTGGAAAACAGGCAAACTCCAGGGATATTTGGAGAAAACTGAGATGTAGAGTTGCTCCAGTTTTAAGGACAGAGAAAATCAATGGGCCAGTAAGCTGAAAGAGTACCTGAGTTTTTAGTTTTGCCCAGTCCTGGGGCATAAACTCAGGGCCTGGGCACTGTCTATGGGCTTTCTCACGGTTAGCACTCTACAACTTGAGCCACAGCATCACTTCTGGCTTTTCTTTCTTTTTTTTTTTGGGGGGGGGGGGGTTATGGGGCTTGAACTTGGCCTGTGCATTGTCCCTGAATTCTTCAGCTCAAGGCTACCACACTACCCTGGGCATGGTCACTGTCCCTGAGAAGTTCAGCTCAAGGCTACTGCCCTACCCTTGAGCCAAACCCCACTTCCCATTTTGAAAAGTTAGAGATAAGAGTCTCAGGTTCTTTTGTGCCGGGCCTGGCTTTGAATCTTGATCCTCAGATCTCAGCCTCCTGAGTAGCTAGCTTTATTCAATGTATTTGGTACTGAGGAATTGAACCTGGGTCTTTGCGCATGCTAGCCAATCAATCTACCACTAGGCCAAACTCACAGCCCAGCCCCTTGGGTTTTCTAGAACAAATTCCTTTCTGTAGATGAGAACAGGAAGGCTCCAGGAGAAGTCACTCACTCATAGTTAGCCAGGGGATTACCCCTGATGTCCATGTAAATTGACATATCCAAGTGACTTAATCAAATTGAACCTTCCAAACCAAAATATCACTTTAGTTATACACAGTTGTTCTGATGAGTTCTTTGCTCTCCATATACAGCTCTGACTTTTCCCTTTTTCTTTATTTTTTTTTTGTTTGCTAGTTTTATCTTTAAAAAAAAAAAAGAACAAATAAACTAATCCGTGTGATGACTTGCTGAGTCTGGCACATTTCACCTCTCCAGTTCCTCTGCTCCTTTTACAGGGCTCACCTGTTCTTGCTGTTGGCGAGCAAGGTCCATTTGCTGCCGTTGTTTCTCGATTTGTGAGGCTGCCAGTTTCTTCTGCTCATCATGGGCTGCCAGGAGTTGCTCCCGTAAACTGATCAGCTGCGTAATCATGGTGGAGAGCTGCCGCTCTTTTTCTGCCAGGCTCTCAGGTGTACCTAAAATGGAAGCGAGAAGAGACCTCACAAGCTTGAGGAATGTCTGAAGGAATCAGAGAACAAAGGATAGAACTTAGAAAGGGGACTCCTTAGAGACACAGGACACTGAGAGATCTGGCACACTGAGAGCAGTTCCCCACCACTGAGTGCCAGAATGCCACAGGGTAGTTACAGCAGCAGAATGAATGATTGGGTTCACTGTTTTCCTTGCCAAGAAAATGTACTGTCACCAATAAAATCCTTAATCTTCCTTCCACTTCTGAAAACCAAAGCAAAACAGAACTATACCTCATTCCCTCTTTCACCAACTCTTGTCTATCTCACCTAATTCCCAAACCTATGAAATTCAGCATCAAAACAAAATTGAAACTACAGATATTAATATTCTACCATTACTTCTCAGTGACTTCATAGTTATCAATAGCTAAGACATAGTAGGTGTAAGCAGTTATCTAATCAACCTTCTTAAACTTTTTGTTTTCTACAGAGATCTGCCCCTTAAATTCAGATGCTGTGGGTCAATCTCTTGGCCATGGAACATGTCTTACAGAGAGAATAAAAACTGCCTCAGGTAAGAAAATATTGATTTTTTTTAATGGTTAAGGAATCAAGGTAAAGTTTCTAAGTTCATTCTTAAAGGCAACAGTGTTGCTGGGGTCCTTGGGCGGTGCACCCTGGGCCCTCTGGCATTTGTCATTTCTCACAGGGAAAAAAATAAAACACATTTCGAGGTTGAAAAGGTTATGCATAAGGATATGCTGTTTAATGACTATGATGTTGCTGAGCACTTATGGTATGCACTAATGGTGCTGAACAGTCTTTTTATGGGCAAATTGCACCGCTCTCCTAAGTAAAGGGTACGGAATCCTTTTGTGAATCTAAATTAGAGCATTTTACTGCAGCATAAGATAAGAATTTCAACCTACTGTAGTTGAGCCACACAGGTTTCATTATGAAGAAATGATCTATGATTTGAAAGCCTTTCAGAAAGATGCCACCAGCTGTCAAAGGGGACAAAGATTGCCAATTTTTGTGTATATGGAAGGGGAGACTTCCAACCTCCCATGAAACCTCATTCCTCTGAAGAAATCATCAGAACAATCTAAGGAAGTAAAAATATCTATCTCAATGAGGAGCGAAGCTGTTTTTGGAGTGACCCTACGGGGCTCCACAGAGCAAAGGCATTAAGGGTGCTGGGCATTCCCTGCTCTTGATTCATATGATCCTTACAAGGAAAGATGGGTATGAGCAGATGTGCAACCCTGCTGAGGGCCACCTCAGACCCCTACATCCCTGCTAGAGTCCTTAAACATAACAGTCTAGGACCCTTGAAGAATCACAGAGCTGAAAGGGTGGGGGAAGACAGGGTAGGCCACTGATAAAGAAGCAACCACCATTATGGATCAAATCTTTCTATTTCCTTTGATTGATTTGAGAAGAAAATGGATTTATTTTAGGAATAGGAAATTCAGCCTTTTCAAAAAAAGAACTTCTTGATCCAGAAACATTAACTACAAATATACAAAAAGAGCTCTTAAAAGAGATCATAGAATCTCTTCAAAAGCATGAATAAGCTTGAGTCATATATATATATATATATACACATACATACAGGAAAGAAAGCATGAAAATATATGAAATTTGTCTTTTTTTCATTTGTTTTTATTTTAATTAATACTTCCTGAAAGACAGTGCATGATAGGAACTATATCAAGTGATCATACTTATAAAATAAACCATTAATAAATAAATACAAATAGGCAAATATTAACCAAGTTTGGAGGGCCTCTGTTCAAGGAAAGTAGCCTCAAAAATAGCGTATTAAAAAGAGTTAACCAGGCAAAGAGTTGGAGGGTTTGATCCAGAATCTTTCCAGAACACAGGCAACACTACTATGACAAGGTAGCTAAAACTGCACCAAAAGAGCTTCCCAAAGATATATGATGATCAAACATCAATATAGGAAGATTTCCCATGTATGCATTGGGGTAAATAGGGTTTTTTGCTTTCCAGAAATTGAACAAGGAAAACACAGGAGAGTATCAGAGAAGGCCAGAAAGGTACAAAAATATTCTATATCATACCATTCAACCCCTGAGAAGGGTCATACTCAATGACTTTATTCTCAAAATAATTCAAAAATTTCTACCCTGTTATAATTCTCCATATAATTTTTCTTTTACCTACTACATACTGGTATAGTTACTATACTTTGTTAACAAAGAGCTTCCAAGGAACATTTTGGGCAAACGCCAATACAAGAATCAGATTTGATATTTGGATTATTTAGACAAGGCTTGAAATTTTTCTCTTCTTCCATGTTAAATAAAGTCTTTTCAATAATCTTCAACTTATTTCTCTTTCTTTTTCACTTGAGAAATGGAAGCTGAGGGTAATACATTAGTACTTTAGGCTCCTCTGTCCAAGGTGAAGTCAGGATATGTACAGATACATTAGCATTTCCATTGTTAGTAGATATACATACCTAATGCTTTACAGAATAGCACCAATTAATTAAATATTTCTAGATGTTTTTATGACATTTAAATTATTTAATTGTAAATGTTCAGTGACATCAAAATAAATCTTTTATATGTTTAAGGAAAAACTTAGAGCAGAAAGCTGGTATTTTTATATTAAGGGTTAAAGCCTTTATATAAGGCTGTCAGTACCTTCAAATTTTAAATATATATGAATAGTACTTCTATTACAGAAATTAAAAGCACAGTCTTACAGCCCTGTGGGGTTCAAAATTAAAATGAGATCTACTTATACAACATAACAGCTTACATTCTTTGACTGTATAGGTTAATGCGGGTATGTGCTCATTTTTCTGCTCACTATCCATTGTACATGCTCTGATATAGTGGTTTAAAGACATGCATTTAAATCTACAGAGAGTGTTTACACTGCTATCAAAGAAATAATATCCAGTGTGAATCACACTGAACAACCAACCCATGAACATAAGTTATTTCATCTCAAAACATTCAGTTGAACAAGAGATTTTTGCCATGGCATAGGAGCTCAAACTCCAGAGAAAGCATAGACAGCCCACGAGAGATAATGGGCAACCTAATGGGCTGGTTATGTGAAAGAAGGCAAAAGATTATAATATACTTTGGGAGTTAACTTATGATTTCGGAGAAATCTTATCTTAAATCATGTTTTAAAGTTGGATCAACTCAACTTGGGAATCAAAGTGGAGCCAATTCTGAAGATCTGCCCAGGCCAGCAGAGGCCATCAGGAGCTCCCTTTTGTCATCTGTTTCGTATCCTTCAGGCTATCTTGAAATGCCTGTCCATAAAGCATTGCCAGAAACAGCCTCTTCTGCCTCCCCCACAAAAACAGGAGTAGTTTCACAAACCACAGAAAGGGAACTCGAGAAGCTTCTGTACACGGCTGCTCCACAAGTCAGCGTGCCTGCTTTTATCCAATATCACACACGGTGTGTGCTTGACACTCTCCACTATAAACTGAATCTATTCTCCAACTCCAAAGACAGAGCAGCAGGTTTTTCTTCTTCTTCTTTTCTTTTGTTCCATGGGGTCGTCTTTATCCCCAAACCACATCTGTCTTGAGTTTCTCTCAGATTAGTCAGGTGGATCAGTGCTCCCCAGGGCCTGCTCCAGCTGAAGTATTTTAATTTGACTAAACACCTGATTTATTTTATCTCTCCGATGAGAAAGGCAGTTTGTCTTAATAGAGCCTGTCAGCCCACAGCCCCATTCACAGCAATTTACAGGCAGCCAGGGACGCTGGAAGAGAAGAGTGCCGTGATTCTGTATTTTATCCTCCTCCAGAAAGCACCTAAAAGCAGCTATTCACTGCTACTGCATGTGGCATTTTAGAACTGAATTAGCTTTTTATTCAAGTAACTACACTTGTTGTGAATAGCTTATCTGTAAAATTGCTACATTCACTACTGATTTTATTAACCTTTGGCTCTGTCACAAAATGGTCTTCAGTTAGGAAAGACCTTTAAAATTGACACATTTTTTTTTCTGAGGGGCCTTTATGCCAGTGACTTCAGATTTACTGAATTTGATCCATTGAATTCTTTACCAGTTGTACTTAAATTTTTGAGTCTCAATAGGAAGTCAATAGAGCATAAATAAGGAAACACTTTCAGAATGTAAATATGATGGCAATTTCCCTCATCAAAAGTTTTCAAATACCATCTTTTATTATAATAGTTTTAAAATCAGCCCTCTAATCTTCCTACTTTGATAAACTTGGGGAAACTAGCAAAGACAGAATTTTTTTTAACTTTGCAAATCATAACTACCTGTCCTGAGGCACACTGTCACAGAGAAAACCAAGAGATGAGAGCACAAAATATAACTATATATTTTATGTACAAATAATAAAATAATCCCTCCAGTAAGAAAATTAAAATCAGAAATTGAGTTTAAATTTTATTTAAAAGCCCCTTTTTAAACATCAGTCCATAAAAATCAGCACCACAATCTGCTAGTTAATTTTGCCCATATGAAATATATGTAATTAAAATCAGTGGTGCTAGAAATAAGTCTGGGCATTGGGAGGTCACTGAAGACTCCATATCATACAAGGCAGAAAACCTGAGAGCACTTTATCAATGCAGATTTGCCTCCACCCCTTGAAAGTATTCCCAAACCTATAACTTTTTCTGTATAATGATTTTTAACAGGTCATTCTCTTCATATCTGTTCTCTAAAAGTGGATCGCTGCTATGTCATGACAGCTAGATTTTTCTGACAAGAAAAATCCAGAAATGAGCACAGGAGTGGAAGAGACACATATAAAGAGATTTAGAGGAAAAATGATGCAGAGACAGCTAAATTAACTTTTTGGAAATTCTCTGCATGATTTTTATTTCTAATGAAACAAAGGACAATGGTGTTAATGCAATATTTACCAAGACAAATAAAAGTAATACTCCACACATGGAATTATCTGGAAATATGCCTAGGAGAATGAATATAAAGTAAAAGAGTAAAACAACATATACCAAAACTGTGCTACTTAATGGATCTTTGCACGTTACTTTAACAAAGTTATCAGAAGTTAACAATAAAAAAATCACAAGAATCCTGGTCTGCGACTAAAAGAAAAAAAAATCTGTTTAGAATGATAGGGAGGGGCTGGCAGTGACACTAGAGTGGAGATCCAATGAAGATATACTTTTCTACATCAATCCTAGAAAGATTAAAGCACTTAACAGTAATTCCAAAGCAACATCAATCAAGGAGCTCAGCCAACAATCCAGAAAGATTTTAAATTAAGTCAAAAAGAAAAGCTCTTCAGAATCAATTGCCTGGTCAGTTCTAATTTTTTTAAGTGGACATTGTTCAAGAAGAAAGCCCAAATACAATGCTAGCCATAAAAGCAGGCTGCATTTGATCTTTTCTGCCCACACATAACCTGGTTTAACTGCAATATCTCACACTTTAGGCACTCTCACATGGGATGGACTGTCTTTGTGATGTTTCACTTCACAAGCCCAGTCCATTTAGCATTGGCCTTTTTTTATATAGCCTTCTTTTAAATGTCACAAAATAGGGCAGCAAAAAGTCAACAAGAAAAAAAATAAACAGGGTAAACCGAAGGAACCAACAATCTATCAGAAGGTTTCCTGATAAAAGTTACTTTGTGATGACTGCCTGAGAAAGGAATGCTGTCCCAGTGTCCCAGCAGCTAATTTGAGTTTTGAATTCAACAGCACTTTTAAAAGCTTTCTCCTCTAAGGGCCCCAGAGCATCATAAAGATAAAGGGTTTCAGCACACACAAAAAAGATGATGATGAAAAAAAAAACCCACAACAAAGACCTCTATTATCTTATCAGTCTTTGGTTACGACAGCTGAACCAATATGACTAAATTCTGAATGACTTTTTCAAAACAGCATAATACTGGAATTCCTTTGTTTTCCCATCAGTCAGCCATTGTCATTGCTCCCATATGTTACTGGCTACTGCTCAGTAAATAAAAAGTTTAATAAATGCAGCAATTGTGCTCTTAAGAATCACTTTGGGACCACTCCACAGGAAGTGTGCCTTTTGGGTTGAGATACAGGCTCTCTCTCTCTCTCTCTCTCTCTCTCTCTCTCTCTCTCTCTCTCTCTCTCTCTCTCTCTCTCTCTCTCTCTCTTGTATCTCTTACTGACTATATGAGAATTTCCTTTTAAACATGTACACAATTGTCACTGAAAATGTCTTTTAAGTCTACTGTGTACAAACAAGACAATGAGATCCAGGTACTCCTGACATTATGATTACTTTCCTGTCTGTACCAGATACACTCACCTTTCCTTTAGCTTTCTTTCTTTTTGGCTGCAACAGGAAGTCTATTTCCTGGATCAACTGAGGTCTATTCATGTTGCAGATCTTAATAGAGCGAGAACAATCCATGGAATTCTGCCATCTAGGCTTCCAAACTCACAGCTGGGCCTTCAGCCCATTGTGCTTTATTAGCCAATCATTTTTGAATCCCGAAATGAAGATATCCTACAAGTTCCTCAGCCCAAGGCAGCCTGCCTTTACATTACTGTTCTGTAGGGATGATAATCAGTCAATGGCTACATAAAAATAAATTCTAGACTTGCTAAAACGCGGAATTCTTTAGTCCTTTATGGGGGGGGGGAAGACAATGAAATGCTTTGTCCCATTATCACAAAGCTTTTGCAGACTTGCTTCTTAAGAGACTCTCTCAGAGTTATGAGATAGCAGAGCATGAAGTAAAACAGACTTCATCCATGAGGCATTGTCTTAAAAGCTCTTATGTATTATATTACTCCTCACCCTAAAACTTACATTGTTATTTTTATTTCACAGATGAAAAACAACTTCAGAAGGGTAAAGTCACTTGGCCAAGTCACAGAGTGTTTGCTTTCCAATCCAAGTGTTCTGATTCCTAATCCAAGGAGGTCTGGAGGCTTAAAGGTGAGTTGTTTTCACCCACTTCAGCCTGAGGATGCATAAGGAAGTTCTCAACATCAGGAGAAATGTTCTAAGGGACTTACATAGTATTTTAATACCATAAAAGGCTTAGAGATATATGGCTAATTATTTAATGGAAAAGAAAGAATTTTTCAGTAAGACTTTGTTTACAAAATAAGCTAAAAAGTTTGATGATGAAATCAGACAACCAAAGAGGTTTCATATCTTATAGATATGAAAACAGATTTTGACACTAAGTGACATGCTTGGAGTTATTCAGGAAGTTAGCAACCAGTCTGGCAGACAAGATCTTCTGTATGCATATTCCCTCAGCATACTTTTCTCTCCCCAAACAGCATATGGTCTCCTGGTTCCAAGCCCAAAAACAAAGATTATGCAGGCCACAGCATTCTCTGGCATTCTCCAACAGTCTCCAACATTCCAGATACAATATTTACAACACCCATGAAAGTCTGAGAAATACTCTCAAATATTTGCATTAATCATGTGTGCTGCTACTCTAGGGTGCAGTGTGTCTGTAGGCTAAAACAATTAAGGGTTCTCTTACCACAGCATGATTTTGTATATGCCAAAGTAGAATATGAGAAAAATACTGTTTAAGTAATGTGAAGCTTTTACTTAGAAAAGTTAGATGAATTCTGTCTACAGAAGAGGCTGAGATCTGAGGACGTTGGTTCAAAACCAGCCTGGGCAGGAAAGTCCATGAAACTCTTATCTCAAATTATCTTATCTCAAAGTTATCAAAAACTGAAAGTGACAGTGTGACTCAAGTAGAGCTCAAGTCTTGAGCACAAAAGCTCAGGGACAAGCTGGGAGCATGGCATACTGGTAGAGTGCTTGCCTAGCATGCAGGAAGTTCTGATCAACTCTCCAGTACCACATACACAGAAAAAGCTGGAAGTGATTGGTAGCTATGACACAAGTAGTAGAGCACTAGCCTTGAGCCCCAGGACAGAGCCCCAGCCCTGAGTTCAAGGCATGACCAACCAAAAACAAGGAAAGAAAAAAGAAAAATAAAAACTTTGTCCAACCTATCAACAATAATTTTCAGTTACAAATAGAAGGTCCTCTTCTCACAGTAAAACATTTTTTTCAAAAATACACAGAAAAGTTTGCTTCAAAATATTAAAAGAGATCTTTTATACAACAATTATAAGTGAAATTTAAAAAGAAGTTTGTAAGATTTATGTTCTTGTTCTAATCTTAAAATGCTCAATATTTTATAATGGTAGATCAATGAAAAGGAGTCTTTATTTATTTATTTATTTATTTATTTATTTATTTATTTATTTTGTGGATCATGGGGCTTGAACTGAGCCTGGGTGCTGTCCCTGAGCTCTTCAGCTCAAGTCTACCACTCTAACCCTGGGCCTGGGTGTTTTCCCTGAATTCTTCAGCCCAAGGCTACCATCCTACCCTTGAGCCAAGCCCTACTTCCCGTTTTCCTAGAGGTTAATTGGATATGAGCCTCAGGTTTTGTGCCTGGGCTGGCTTGAACCTTGATCCTCAGAGATCAGCCTCCTGAGTAGCTAGATTACAGTCCTGAGCCAGGCTAAGTCCATTTTTTAACTTAATAGCAATAATTAAGTATATAATCCAGAACTAAAGAGGGAAAAATGATTGAGCCTTACAGAGATTTTTAAAAATCACAATAAATATAGTGGTGGTGCAAAATAACTCAGCAGTTTTGGACATGATCTTTTTTAAGAAACAGCTCTGAAACCATTGAATGTGAAGACAAAATTTTTAAAATAATTTGTGTCTGATAGAAGTGGCACTGTAGCTCAAGTGGTAGAGCGCTAGGCCTTGAGCAGAAGAGCTCAGGGGTAGCATCCAGGCCCAGAGTTCAAGCCCCAATGACTAACTGAAAAGAAGAAGAAGAAGAAGAAGAAGAAGAAGAAGAAGAAGAAGAAGAAGAAGAAGAAGAAGAAGAAGAAGAAGGAGGAGGAGGAGGAAGAGGAGGAGGAGGAGGAGGAGGAGGAGGAGGAGGAGGAGGAGGACGAGGAGGAGGAGGAGGAGGGAGGAGGACGAGGAGGACGAGGAGGAAAGAAGAGGGAGAAGAAGAAAGAAGCGGAAGGAGAAGAAGAGGAAGAGGAAGAGGAAGAAGAAGAAGAAGAAGAAAGAGGAGGAGGAGGAGGAGGAGGAGGAGAAAGATGGCTACAGAAAGAGATACTCTTAGGCATAAACCCCCTTCTAGGCTCTCTTGACTTCCTACCCAAGTTTTATTCCTCTGCTGTGAATTACATAAGAAACTATGGTGTCTCACATCTATAAGCCTACCTAGTTGGGAGGCTATTTCATAGAGGATTGTGTTTCAAGGCCAGCCAAGGCAGAAAAGTCCATCTCCAATATCCAAGCTCCAAGTATTCAGCAAAAAAGCCAGTCTAGAGGCATGGCTTAGTGGTAAAGTGCCAGACTGGAGCCAGTAAACCAAGTGAGTGCCAGACCCCCTGATTTCAGGTTCCAGTACTATGATTGTGCCACTCTGATTGCACCTACCTGAATGTCAGCTCCTGAAGGGCAGAATCTATGTCACATCTGTCTTTGTGACAAAGGACAATCAAAATAATGCCTAGCATATATTTTGGCTGAGTAAAATTGAGATGAGCTAAGAGCTAACTCCAAATGATTAGTTTTTGAACAATTGGAAGTACATAGTCACAGCAGTGAAAAAACCAGGGGAATTTCTCTGGATTTTGGGAATATTGAAGCCATATTGAGCTATTTCCAGTATAGTAATCATTATGACTGACTGAATTTAATTCATCTCCACTGCTGTGCAAGGAGTAGAAAATTCATATATCTAAATATTTAAATTCAGTGAACATTTTTTGAGCTCCCATGATGGTCCAAATATTTGCTACATTAGGATTAGCACATAATATCTTTATCTGTATTTCAACCAACTTGGGAAGGTTAGGTAGAAGAAGATTAAAAATATGTTCAAAACCACCTGTTTTGCTATCAGTAGAAACATAATCCCAAATTAGCTGGTATAATCCTTCAGCCTAACTTCTTCCTGGGAAACAACAAATGTTTTATGTGAAAATGAAAACTTAAAAAAGGACAACTTAGCCAGGTATGGTGGCTCAAGCCTGTAATCCTAGCTACTGAGGATACAGGTTCAAAGCTAGTCCAGGCTGAGCTCAAGCTCCATGATTCACACAGAAAAAGGACAATTTAAGACTATGATTTCATACGTAGTCTTCAAGAGTCCATTTATAAATCTGTGTTACATTGCTGGTAAATCAAATAATATTAAAAGATAAAACCATTATGTTTAGAATAATTGCAATTTGACATTAAGAATAATTGTAAATCAATTCCAGTGGCTAAACAGATTGAATTTACACCATAGAATTTGAAACCGCCTCAAAATGTTAAATCTAGAAATTCAATATTGAACTGTTTGAAAATTTTTCCCAATTAGTAGTACCAGCTGGAGAAATATATACATTATATAACAAAGCATTTACAAGGGAAATGTTTCAGAAGTTTATGCACTGATAAACAATTCCTTAGGATTCCTTTTTCCAATAAAATTGACTTAAATATGAAGATATTATTATAGGTTCTAATTCTGAACTACCCAGAGAAATAATGCCAAAGGAGTTAAAGCTGGTTGATACACTAATTCACTTTTTCTAATGCCACCAAAGCTTTATTTTGAAAGGATAGTAGTTAAAAAATAATTTGATTGTAGATGAATTTCAAAAATTAGAAAATTGTATCACACTGTCACTGTAGATTGGTCTAGACTAATGTTTCTTAACATTTTAAAATCAATATGCCTATTACTTTCTTGAATTATAGAAAATAAACCAACTGGGCAAGATGTTGACTAGCAGGGGTATACAAAATATATATTAAGATAATTCATTCTATATAGTGAATATACTTTTTTGCCAGTCCTCGGCTTGAGCTCAGGGGCTGAGCACTGTCCTTGGACTTTCTCAAGGCTAAAGCTCTACCACTGGAGCCTCAGCACCACTTCTGGCTTTTTTCTATGTATGTGGTACTGAGGAATCGAACCCGGCTCTTTGTGCATGCTAGGGAAGCACTCTACCACTCCCTGCCCTAGTGAATATAGTTTTACAGACTATAAGCAACCCCATTCAAGAATTTTACTTATATTTGCAGTTCATTTCTTTCATAGCAACAAGACTCAAAGTTTTAAAAATGAAGTTACTCCTTAACTCTATGAAAATATATCTTTTCATCATCAAAATACTCTATAGGCTATCACTTAATCTTTAAAATTTTGATGAATTTTTCTGTCTAAATAATGTACTATGCTTTGAGTAACATTCAATTAACATGAAAAAGCTATTTTATATTCCTTGACAAAGCTAATTTACCTAATAATATTTTGGTAATAATAATGTACAAAATCTTCTGAGTAACTTGTCATTTGTCTGGTCATGCTAATACCTAGAACAAACAGTTCTTGACAAAGAGTGCATCTTTAAAAAAAAATCTGTTTAAAGGAATTTTATTGTGTGAAGTCATTCGTATAATTAATTCACCCATCAAACTAAGATATTTCTGAATTGAAAGGTGATACTAGTAATTATTATATCCAAACAGAGGATAAAATCCCGGGTAAACTGGGACTTAGGGATAACTTATTTTCATTTCAGATGAATTTCTGATTGAATGACATTACAAAAACCAAAATTGTATAGGAGATAAATTTTATTAAAATTCCATGACACAAATTTATGTCATTTTCAAGTTTGAAACATGGAGGTAAGACCTACAGAATAAGTAGGTTTAATATATTACTATCAGATATATAGAGAAACTCATAAATACAAATATATAACTGTAAGTTTAAGTATAGATAAATAGATCTAAATATCAATAGAGATAGGCAAATTGATATTATCTGGAATGAATGCAATAATATACAAGTTCTATAATCCTGAGTGTATAAAAGTACTTTACTTTCCATATATTTTGAAAATATTTTGACATTCATAGAAAACATGATCTATTTTTCACAAAAAAATTTCATAAAAAGTGAATGGGATACTCAGGTCATATTGTTTTTTTCCTTTTTAGAAGAAACAACCTTATAATTAACTCAACAACACAAAAATGACTATGTCATAATTGACACAAGTATTAAAAACCTAAATTTTATGGTGTTGCAGGTTTATATTGGCTTTAATACTTAGATGTTAAGTACATAATCATCTTTCATATCATGAAAATACAAAATCATAAGTCAATGAAAAATTTACATTTACTTAAGATTCTAAAGGCATATGTATATAAAATAAAGATGTAATGAAATTTATCACAAAGAAGGGACCAGAAAGCTTGTTCTGGCATAAAAATGGTAAAACAGAAACTTTCCTAATGAAATACCATAATTCAACCAAAGTCATAAATGAAGACAAGATTTAAATTTCAACAACAAATAAAAGCCAGAGAGTCAGTGACTTTTAAGTAAATTCCATGGTGGGGTTGGGAAAGCAGTTCTCCTTAATGCATAAAATAGTTTTAAAAAAAATCCACATTCTCACAATCACTCCAGGTATTTTTATAATTAAGTCCCTAAGTAATTGATAGCATCAGTACTTACCTAATTTCTTACTGACATAAAATACAATTCCCAAATTATTTGTAAGAGCTTGAGTGTAACCTACTATCCCCTCCAGGACTGAGTCATACCTGAGTTTCAATCATATTTATAAATTTAGTCCAGCCACCTTGTGTCACCGTGTGTGTGTGTGTGTGTGTGTGTGTGTGTGTGTGTGTGTGTGTGTGTGTGTGTGTGTGTGTGGTTAGCATCTCTTCGACTACCCCAAGCTGTTTGGCTTTAAACTAAGATCATTAGATCTCAGCCTAATAATAGCTAGAATTATAGGTGTCCACCATCAGCACAGGCCCCGGTGAAAGGAGTTGCCCTTCCTGAAAGTTTCTTATGCAGTCCTTTATGGGAATCCCTAGCTTATGTAGTGACTGATTACTTCCCCCAAATTAAGACATGTAAGAAGTAGAAGGATGAAAAGTTTAGGAAATTTTCTAAACTAATACAACATGCTCTGATTTTAAAAGTTTGAAGACTCTAAAATTCCAGAGGCTTGAATTAGTAGAGCCCAATTAACTAAATACAGATTTCAAGCATTTCAGGTTTCTTTCTGGCTTTTTTTCTCTCCCCTTCCCCTTCCCCTTCCCCTTCCCCTTCCCCTTCCCCTTCCCCTTCCCCTTCCCCTCCCCTCCCTTCCCTTCCCTTCCCTTCCCTCTTTTTTAAGGGGACAGAATTGAATTAATAACAACATTTGAAGAAAATCTAGCTTTCTGACATCTTTTTTTCCAAGGAAAAAGGTTGCCAACTAAGAAAAAATAGAAATAAAGGTAACTCAAGTATCAGCCTGCACAGTGTGGCAAAAGAAATGAATGAAATAAGTATGAGTTTTTGGCTGATATATTCTAAGAAATAAAATATACTTTGTTTCAAGCACTTGCAATTTTTAATTATCTTTGTAATGACCAAAGACAAGAGTTCCCAGGATATCAGACATGGTTGCATTCAAATGTAAACACCTAAATTCATTCATAAGCTAAATATAAACATATGAGGTAGTTGCTTTTTGGCATTATCAGGGCAACTAAGAATGAAGGTAGTCAAGAGTTAACTACATAAAAATTCTGTAATATTCATTTTTTCAAATAAACTGAAACAATCAACAGCTGCTTAGAAGAAAATCTGGGGCAGAAGGAAAAAAGGAAGGAAGGGAGGGAGAGAAGGAGGGAAGCACGAAGAGTTTTCTTAGGCATCTCAAGAAATACAAGACAGAGACTGCCCATAAAGCGATGATCTTTATCATTATAAAATAAAATTCATAATAGAAACTCTACCTGAGTGGTTACTCTATCAAGATAAAAACTGTACAGTAAATAATTTTTCAATGTTAAGCTACTCATTTTAATCTGTTTTATCTCTGAATTTGTGAGGTGAGGAAAAATATATCACAAAATGGATTTAGTTTTAACACAACTCAGAAATGTGTTCTTGAAGTTATTAACCTAATGTCCTCCCTACTTCAAACTGTCTTACTCTTCTAAACTCCTATGTTAAAATAAAATTTTCAACCTTGAAAATTTCACAGCTTTCATTAGCACCAAACCAACATTGGGATTATTTTCCCAATCTAAAGTCCAATATTGATTCCATGGACTGAGACTAGAGACCTGGAAGCAAGGTGTGAGTGTGTGTACTGTATCTTGTATATGTCTCTAACTCTAAGTGTATTTACCAGCAAACAGTTCTTACTAAGAATATTGCTTAATTGAGCTTCTTAAGGGAATAATGTAAAGAAAAAGATCTTTTTCCTAATCAGCACAGCTTATTCATTTCCAACAATTTTCCATCAGTAATTCTACTCCCAAATACTCCTGAAAGTAGTTTTCATTAATCCCTTACCTGTTTAAAAATAATTGAATACAACTTTAAAAATGTATTTACTCACAGAAAACCATTATAACAAAGAATCAGAGATCATTCAATCTAAATTTACAGATAAGAAGGTGAAAGCGACATGCTTGAGGTCTGATAATTGTTTAGTTAGAGGCAAAACTAGAACTAGAACTAGAAGTCCTTTCCCACCTCCTGCTCCAAACCCCCAATATTGAGGACTGAACCCAGAGCCAAGCACAGAATAGACAAGTACACACTAAGGTATATAGAGTCTTAAAGTGGAAATCCTGAACCTCCAATTGGAGCTCTTACTTCCACAATCTGCCACTTGTTCTTAAAAATCAAGTGAAAGAATCCATTTAAAATGTCTTAGTACATAGTTGATTGTCCTCATCATTCTTCCCAATCCATTTAAGGAAGAACATGGATTCCTTTTTTTTTTTGCCAGTCCTGGGCTTGAGCTCAGGAGCTGAGCACTGTCCTTGAACTTTCTCAAGGCTAGAGCGCTACCACTTGAGCCTCAGCACCACTTTTTTTTCTATGTATGTGGAACAGAGGAATTGAACCAGGCCTTCATGCATGCTACGCAAGCAGTCTACCAGTAGGCCAAGCTCCCAGCCCCTGGATTCCTTATTTTAGCACGATTTCCATTTCCCAAGACTGACAATGAAATGCCAGTCAAAATGGCAGAAGCAATAAGTGAAAAAAAGTATTTTTAAAAACCTTTCCAAGCTGGGTGCCAGTGGCTCATGCTTGTAGTTTCAGCTACTCAGGAGGCTGAGATTTGAGGATTGTGGTTTGAAGCAAGGATGAGCTGGAAAGTCCATGAGATTATGATCTCCAATTAACCACCAAAGGGCTGGAAGCGAAGCTATGACTCACATGGTATAGCACTAACCTTGAGCAAAAATAAATAATAACAAAATAATTTTTAAAAGCTCAGACAGTGCCCAAGCACTGAGTTCAAGCCTTAGAACCTGTAACAAACAAATAAATACAAAATGCAACAAATCCCACTTTTTAAGAATTTTGTTCTTGAAGCAGGATGTGAATGTTCATCTGTGTGATAGTTTTGCAAAGTTAAAGAAAAAGCAAATCAGGATTTTTTTATAGGAAATAATTGTTTATGGATTTTTGTCCCACTGATCATGGGACAGCAGAATACTATCTTTTCACTATTCTGTGTATTTGAAATAAGAATTCCTGAGAACTTCTGCGGATACTAACTTCCTTTAAGTAAGAACAAAGTCTATATAAAGAGCAATAATCTAAGTTCGTGAAAACCATGCATGAAAATATCAATAAAGTAATCATAGGAATAAGAGCCAGAGGCTGTGGTTCATGTCTGCAATCCCCGTTACTTGGGAGGCAGAGATGGCAGGATCATGACTCAAGGGCAGATTGGTAAAAAAAAATCAGCAAGACTGTTTATGGAACCTTACAACAGTACCTTCATTACAATAACTATTCAACAAACATTTACCATTATGGCCATATAATTTTAGATTAAGATCTATTTTAGAATCCATCTTAACAATGAAAAACAGAAGTTTGCAATATAGAAACATGAGTATTTATTGTATTTAATCAAGTTCTACAATCACAGGAACTTCTAAATATAAAATGTTACTTCATTGCAACTTCTGAAGTTTGGAAATTGAAACATGGCAAACATGTTCATGTTACTTGTCCAATTAAAACTCTGCAATGGCTCTCTACTTATGGAGTCCAAACATTTTAACCTGGCCTTATGGTACTTGCTTGCAAAGACAGCCTTCTCTCAACTACTGTCCATTTTTAGCACTCCCTCAATTGAGATAACCCAGCTGCACATATTTTCACTGGAAACACCAAATCCTCCAAGGAAATTATTTATTTCTTTGTCATGATTTCAGGTCTTATATTGTGTGTGTGTGTGCGTATTTGAATTAGGGAAGGGGAAAATCTAAACGGTGATACAAAGGTTAGAGGATGAACTAATGTAACAGTGATACACACAAGACAATATGGAAATGAACTCTACAACTTGCAGGAGTTGCTGGAGGGAGGGAAAGTGGGAGAAAAACATGGGAGAGGGTAACAATGTCCAACAAGGAATATACTCACTACCTTACAGATATATTTGTAAGCCCTCTGTACATCAACCAACAATAAAATTAAATTAAATAAAAAATATTAACATCACCTCAGACACTCTTCCATTGACTTTGAAATTGCAATAAAATTTTGAAAGTAAGAAACTAAGGAAACATCCGAATAGTATTAGAACCATGAATGCACAAATTAATATTAATAAAAAGTAAGATTTGCAGATAGTTCTTAAGATAATGAAAATAATTCATTCATTTAATCAGTATTTATTTCTGCTTCCAGGTACTGTTCAGGAGGTTAGTGAACAGACAAAATAATTTCCCTGTGATTGAGATAAATACAGTCCAAATTAATTTTACAGCAATTTTCATAATACTTTTTACCCAATTTTTATAACATGGAGTACATGTGTAAATATATTACTTCCTTAATAGACTATCAACAGTGGTTTTAGGATGTTCAGCAAAGCTAGCAGTGGCAGACTAAGATAATTTTATTATTCATTATCTGCATCTATAGTGATATTGTATGACAGTTTACATTAATGAATAACTGTACAATTCTGAAATTACTAAGAATAACATGTCTCTTACTTCTTTCCTTCCTATTGTAAGAAAACTAATCCTACTAAAGGTCAATTTCAAAAGTTAAAAAAAATAGAACTTGAGATTAGAAGATATTTGAAAAATCAATTTCCTTCTATTCAATATTTTAAATAATCACATAGATATCACTTATGCCCTTCCCCAGAATTATGTATACATCTATCATCTAACATTAATACATAAAATCTTCAAATATGTTAAAAATCATTTGAACATTGTTGAGATATAAATATGCCATATTAATATGATTTTTGGACATTGTTAACTGTTTTGCATGTGCCCTAATGGTACAAAAGCAAGGGTGGATAAAATGGTTGCTGTGTTGGCAAGGAAATAACACTGATTTACAAAAGTGGCCCTGAAGTTATTACAACCATATACTTACTTACAATTGGTTTCACTTTGTGAATTACCCATTAAGTGGTTAAAAAATATTAATCATTAAAATTCATCTTGGAGACTATTTTACAAAGGAACAGGTGTAACCAATTGAAAAATAAAACATTTCTGTTGCATTCCAAACTACAGTTTTTTGGGGGGAGGAGGTTCATGAGGCCTAGGCATTGTCCCTGAGCTGTTCAGCTCAAGGCTTCTTGCCCTACCCTTCAGCCCCACTACACTTTTTCTAGTGATTAATTGGAGACAAGAGTCTCTCGATCTTTAGTGCCTGGGCTGGCTTTGAACCACAGTCCTCAGATCTCAGCCTCCTGAGTAGCTAGGATTGCAGGTGTGAGCTACCTCGACCAGCCAAACTACAGTTTTTGTCTTGAGGAAAAGCACTCGTGCGATTCTTTGAGTTCTGAATTGATTGCTTTTCCTATAGAACACCTTTTTTTACCTGAAAGAATGACTGACAGATGAATAATAATTATTCAGATGTGGATCTTTCCCCCAAAATGAAATTAAGCAAACTTTTCACTTTAAGAAAAACAGTATTATTTATTTTCAACAATAGGATTTGAGCTATCAACTTAATAAATGTTATAAGGTATCATTTTATATGTCATACAACTATATGCAAGTTATAGAATATATATCAAGTTATAGAATAATATGTAAGATGGATATATGCAAGATACATATATATACAAGATAATATAGAATATGCAAGACTTAAGAACTCTGACTTAGAAGTGCAACATTTTCCAATTGACCAAACAAGATATGACAAAATCATAGCAAAAAAGTAATTCAAAATGCAAGTACTTATATATTTCCAAGTTTTAATGTAATGTAATAAAATATGAACATTATGTTTTAGATGCCACATTAGTTGACTTATAAAATACTTGAAAATTTTAATAGTAAAAGATCACAATTATCTAGAAAAGCTCTATTTTGGGCATCTGTGGAATTCATATACATAAATTAAATTAATGATAACAGAGAGAATGTTATATCCATATATAATAATTCAGTCACCTGTTGGGTCTGACATTATAGACATTTGACAAAATACAGAGCAATTTCATTATTGAAGTAATTATAGATATTATAGATGTTTTAACAAGATATAGGTTTCCTGTTACTTTGAATAACTTAACAGATACTTAAACTGCTAATATTCTACACGTAAACAAAGCCATAAAAACAAAAGCTTTTTGGCATTCTCATCAATTCTAAGAATATCAAAGGAGAATTACTGTCCTATATGTGACTGATTCTTAGACACAAATCTCACTATTGATCAGAATTAACATCAACTACTAAGTTATAGTAGACACTAATTTATACTAGATGTAAAAATTTTTCAAAATTATTTCTGGAAAAAATACAATTTACAGTGAATAAAAAAGTACAGTTCTAAATTAGAACAGTTTGAAATCCAGATTTAACACTTACTAGGCTTTGATGTTTAAGAAGAATAATTTATGCTTTTCCTGAGCCTTAGTTTTGTAAACTTACAACTGTCCCAAGAAATTATTTTAAAATAGTATTAAATGTTTTCAATGTACTGAAATAAAAGAATATTTTGATAAAGTGTAACCCATATTTATTCACTGCTGATAGGACATCATGTCATAGCTGCTTTGAAAAACAATACTCTATCAGTTTCTTCAAAAAGTTAAACATAGAGACATTATATGACCCAGCAAAAATCTACCCCTAGGGTAATTATATACCTAAGAGGAATTATACACACCCGCGCACGTGCGCACACACACAGACACACACACACACACACACACACACACACACACGTAGTCCTCCAGACTGCATGGGGAATACCTTAGTTTAGTCAAATTTAGCATTAGTTTTGGGTACCACCATCTAAAAGAAACATGATTACAAAATGAATAAACCTTGAAAAATCACTCTAAGTGAAAGAAGTAAGTCACAAAAGATCATGTACTGTGTAATTCAAATTACATAAAATGTCTAATACTGAAAAGTTATTATAGAAATTTCTAGCCACAGATTAGCAGTTGTTTAAGGACTGATATATAATATAAGGAAATGGTTAGAATGTATCTAAAATTAATTGTAAGACTAGTTGCCCAACTAATATTCTAAATATAATTAAAGTTATACATTTTATGAGTTGTATTTTAATAAAGCCAATGCAAAATAATAAGTAAAAGAACATAGATAAAAATTTCTAGCAAAACACTTTGCCCCAGAATAGAAACTTTATTTTGAATGGAAAAAAAAACTAATATTTCAGTAACTTCTCTGTATGTTTCCAGGGTATACTTGCCTCTCTCTGACATATAAACACACATAATCTATAATTATGGATAATGTAATTTCAGAAGCTTTGCATATTAGTTAATATCCATTCCACCAAGACCTAAAACTGTCTTCCCCAGTACAAAATAATTTATTGCTAAAATATACAAATCATTTAAAAGGAAACCATGAGTACTAATGTCAATTACATAATAGAATTCTTTCATAAAATTCGTTTTCAGAATCTTACTAATTTGATGCATATGTCCTGTTGTCTTTAAAATATATCATGGCAGAGATATCTTTCCAGAGATATTTATAAATCCTGTATTTGGCAGATTTATCCTCTTAATTCTCACAGCTCCTTGTAAGACTTCAACTAGACCTATAATATGTGCTCAACTCATGGTTTTAAGTGAACACTTGTACCTGTTTCTCCTGCCTACATCCTGAGAATCAAGAACTTTAAAATGGAACATGTTTAAAGAAAATAATGGTTACTTCATCTTCAAAGTAATACTGTTGCCCATATACTATCCAATTTAAATACCTTAAGTGCCAACTATGTCATTGTTATAAGTAAAAGAGAACAAAACTCCTATGGATATCAGAAAAATAGGAAAAGAAAAAAGAGGAAAAGGAGAATGTATCTTGTGTGCTTGTTGTTCTTAATGTACTATGTTATTTCTCTCTTTTTTGTGTGCTTTGGTTAATCTCATATTGTTACTGTACCTGACTTTGTAACCTATTATATTGTATATATGTTTATTTGTTTATTTGAAATAGGAAAGTGAAGGGGGAGAACAAGATGATTGGGAGGGGGTGGGGGAGGGAATTGGGGACAAAAACATGAGAAGGGGTATCAATGTGTGAGAAGTAATGCACCCACCACCTGGCGAATATAACTGTAACCCCTCTATACATTTCCCTGACAATAAAAAAAGGCAAAAAAGGAAGGAGAATGTGATTCACAATCTCAAAATATGGCATAGTACAGAGGATAACCAATTTTTTTCTTGGTTTTATTTCTGCTTTTTGTTGTCATTTGCTTAAGAGGTAGCATGGAAGATTTGAGGAGTGCATGAGAAGATAAGTCAAGCTGTGTGGCTTGGTGAGAAGAGCGTAAGCCTTAGCATCACACAGTCTTGATTCAAATTCTGGACTGGTTACTTCTATCTTGAAAGAATAAGATTTCATTTTCCAGAATTCCTGTTGTTTCTTTTATAAAAGGAGGGTTATGAAGCCCATCTCATAACATTGGTTTGAGAATTAAACAAGGACACAATACACAAAAGCTCTGGGATGCACAGTATTTCAACAATAAATATTAGTCCTTGTCTTTATCAGCCCCTTTTCTTTTACTTCTTAGTAGGTCTTTCAAAACATGAATTTCTCATGTCTGAGTTGTAGAAAATGTGGAATAGTATAAACCCTACATACTCTAACACAATAGTGAGCAAACAATAAGCACTCAAGAAAGATTTGTGGATGGAATGAAATTCCACAAATGCATTCCTTCTTGAAAAGAGGGGTTTGAATCAGCAGAATTCTGCAGATCCCTTCTCGGTTCTTAGATTAACATCCCAACAACAACAACAACAAAAACTTCCCTCAGTGTCACTCACAGTAAGAATTAGCTCTTCTAAGGAGAAAGGAGTTTCTTTTACCTAGTCTCATGTCTAGTTTTCTTTATGAAGTACAACACAGAATCTCTTCAGAACCCTTCCTTTAATCAAGCAAAGTCTTCTTTGAGACCAGAAAAAAAAATCACTGTTTTCTCCAGTATTTCATTTAATCTCATTCTTCATTTCTATTTCACACGTGTCTTCACTAATTCTGAAACCATGTCAGATAAACCTTTGTAAATGCTTTTAAAAAATGTCTCTCAAGGATGCCAGTAATCTCCTTCTCTCCTTCTAGTATTAAACTGAATACAACACAGAGAGAGGTCTGGGACAAGAAACAAGAATTTCACCGAAATGTTTTTCACTGTCTATCTGAGAAGGCAGCCCTAAACCATGATAGCCGTGGTGGAGCAGTGCATAGTCAAGAGGAGGGATAAAGAAAGCCATCGTACTTCAAGGCAAATGCCTATTGGCACTAAACTATGGCTGGAAAATAAAAGAGCTCCTTTCATTAACCAGTTAAAAAGAAAGCCAGGACTCTCAAATGGATGTGAAAGCCTGTGTTTAAGCAAAACCACAGCATGGTCGTGCCCATTTCATTTTCTTTAGCTTTCTTAATAAACTTCTATTTATGCTCCCTTGATGTTACCAACTTCAACTCCAATGTCTCAGTAGGTTTCCCCACATTTCAGCATGGAAAAACTAGCCATATAGACTTATATAAAGCACTCTTTGTGTACTTGTCTGTCTCTTGACATCTTGCAACCTGAGCACAACAGCTGCATATTTGAACACAGAGGTGGCTTTACTAACTTAAGTAAAAATGTGTTCCTAAGTCCAGATAAAACAAGTTTCTTCATAAACTGCCATATAAGCTAGAAATTGTTGTAAATGAATTTCAAAATAGTAAAAAACTGTTTATAATATGGTCAATGGTTTATCTCAATGAATTTTCAAACTGAAAAATAATCAAAATTTTCATTTAGGATGGCTGTTTATAAGCCAGGATTAGAAATGTTTAAAATTTGTAAAGGTCTATAGTAGCTACTCTACTGTAAGTAACCACATGGTTTCTAAGAAACCTTCAAATGAGACTACTCCCCATAGAAAACAGACATATTTCAATGATAATCTCCACTTCTGACTCTATTTGAAAAGTATGGTCAAAGACAGAAATCCAGTACACATCTATGGATTTCATTCCATTTCTACTTCTGCCCTAATTCTTGTGGCTTGGACCTGTTCCAGATGCCTTACACTGTGGTTTGTATTTGAGATCCCTACTCCTGATTCATTGCATTCCCTGATTGACAAACAGATTTAGATATGAAAACAAACAGTTACCTGCCTATAATTGGTTTCTAACAGCTGCACTGTTATAGAACTTTTAAAACATGGTGAAGCCTCCTAGATTGGCTTCCTATTCAATTACAAAAGAGGACCAGCACGTTTTTTTTTTTCCATATAGGAGTCTTTTCTGTTCTACAAGAAAATCCATAACTTTTGTGTGTCTATGGTCTTTGTGCTTTATGAACTAAAATATCAGACAGATAATAGAGATGTTTAATTTTCTAAACTTATGGGCCTTATAATTGAGTGCAAAACAATATTCTGTGAGACAGTCACATTTTTACTGATTTAATTGACAAAATGAAATGTTAGATAAAGAAATATCCTAATGTTATTTTTAAAAAATTTGCCTCGCAATATTACTTGAATTACATGAAACATACCAAACGAGTTACGAGCTACTACTCACATACTACAAACAATTGTAATTTCCTCTGCACATCAAAATAAGAGACTGTGACTTAGCATTTTAAAATTCTGGAGGAAATCAAAAGTATTTTAAGTATCAGCTCTGATTATTTAATCAGACAACTTGCATTTTGCCCTGGCTAATTTTAAAGGCTGATAATATTTTACTCATAAAAATAATTCTGCACCTGTTGTGATGGAAGCCTAGCTAAACAAATGTTAACTCTTTGCTTTATGCCTAAGAATACAGGTTTCTCATTATTATCATATGAGGAACATATTTTGTGCTGTGGAATAGATTTTATTTTAAAATCTCATTTATTCCACAGAGAAATGTTCAAGACTATTATTAAAGTATGTATAATGAACAGTTTGGTTGCAAGAAAACTAACACTGATTGATGTCTACTAAACCAAATAGATATGGAGTTCCCCTTATCTTTTAATACCTGTGTTCTGTCTCATTCTATTTCTTGAGCAAACCATTTTAATGACATAGAATCATTTCTGTGAAATGTGTGCTTTTCTTGCTAGTTTATGATCAAAGGAGAAAATAAAAAGTAGACCCACAGAAGCTATACCCCTCTTGCACTTTTACTTTCAGACCCTTTTAGCAATAGAGATCTTTTTCAGTACCCAAATTCTCTGAGCTTTAAAAAAAATTCTAGGCACTTAAGGAAGAGAGACAGACATAGACCTTTTCTCTACAGTTTCTGTCATTTTGTACAGACTATCTAAGAGCTACCAACTTGTGTCTCTTCAGTCCATTTCCAGGTGTAATCAACTCCTAAGTGCTGAAAAAAGGCTTGAGGAAAAATAATTTATCTGAAGTTAAACTAGCTAAATTGTAAGCTCAGCTATAGAAGGTGGCTTTGCAATTGGTTGATTGTCTTTAAGGTGATATTTAAAGGGATTTTTTTATTTGAAATTACCTAAACTTTGGAACCCTATCCTTTACAATGTCAGACCTATATTAATTTTAGGTTGGTTAGTGCAATAGAAGTTTACTACCAGAGTTCAAAATATGAGTGCATTTTTAAAAATGACCTAAATTCTCTGTAGTTTTCTTTTTCAATAGTTTAATGCAGACATTTGGATTGAAGGGGAATCACAAATAAACGGAATAATTGCATCAAATTTCCTCAGCGCATTAAATATGCACTCAGAGGTAATTACCAACAGTAGCAACAAATTTAAAAATGTACAGAATAATGTACAATTTATGCTTATTTCAAGGTCCTTATTCATAAAAACACCATTTGGATGAAAATACACACATTTTATTAAGTGGTTTGCTTGGCTTTAAAAAAAATTCAGACAAATGACCTAAATACTAAGAGTGTGGGAGGCCTAGTAGTACTATGGACAAGTTCTTTATGTGACATAGTAACTACCTCCTAAAAATTTGGTCAAAAGCTAACTTTAGATTAAGGAAATGCCCAGAGCACACCCTGGCACCTCAAGTGCGAAACATAGAGCATTCCTGGGGCCATAAACAGCATGAGATTAATAGTGTTCACGTGAACTTCCCTTTCAAAAATCAGCTCTATGTAAATATTTTCACAAAAATATGTTTCAAAACCATATACATTTATTCAAATAAAAGAGTCTAAAGTAAAAGAGAGCAAGTTCAAATGTTTTCCCTATTATTTGCACTTAGAAAATCATCTATATAACTTTTAAAATAAATACACTTATAGCATGTCCCACTTATTATGGCTACATTAAGAGGAAAAAACCTTCAACTATATTTCCAGAAATGTTATGTGTGACTGTCCTCTTTTACCAAGATATCAAAGTTTAAGCTACCATTATACACAACCAAAATTATTTAGAAAAATCTCCTGAAGCTGTAGCTAGATATGGTTTTTTTGCTTATTTTTATATTCTTTCTTTTCATACCTTTTTATTAACATCAATTAACTGTAGAAAGCAATTTATTTCATTTTGACATGTACTCATATACTTACAATGTGCCTTAATCACATTCACCACTCTATCATCTTCCTTCACCTCTTACCAAACCAATCTCAACAAGCTTCGATGCTCCATTTTCGTGTGTGTGCATAGTTTGTCTTAAATAATTTAAGCCATACTTAACAATGTGATTTAATAATACAACAAAGGTTGAAAGGCATACAATAGGTAACCTACTTTTAAAGAATAAGATAGAAAAGA
Source organism: Megascapheus bottae (assembly GCF_031878675.1). Classification (NCBI taxonomy): domain Eukaryota; kingdom Metazoa; phylum Chordata; class Mammalia; order Rodentia; family Geomyidae; genus Megascapheus; species Megascapheus bottae. The sequence continues at coordinate 33,379,822 of NC_143524.1, read as the reverse complement.
ATCCAATCTATCTAGTAGCCACCAGGTCTATCCCATTTAAAGGTTTCAATTATTTTTATATTCAATATCACAGCTTTGCACTTTGGCTCATACCTGTAATTTCTTACTTAGGAGTTAAGGGTCAGAAGGACTGTGGTTCAAATGCCATCACAGACAAAAAAGTACACAGACCCCATCTCAACAAATAAGCTGGGCATGATGGCACATACTTGTTATCCCAGCCACCTCATGGTTTGAGGATGATCCTAGGTAATAATAAAAGACTCTCTGAAAAAATAACCAAGAGCAAAAGGGGCTAGAGTGCATAGCTCTAGTGGTAGAGTACCTGCCTCGCAAACATAAAGATCTCTGAGTTCAAACCATAGTATCACCAAAATAAATGAATAAATAAATGCATATATGTATGCATACATACTTACATACACTCTACATTTTTTGTTGAGCAAATGTGGTGTGGAAAATGAGCCATACTATATACTCAATATGGGTGATAATATGAGTTTCTTGGATTATAACAAGATCCTCTCAGCCATACATGTCCAATAATTTCCTTCAAAATAATTTTGATCTAAAATATAATAAATGGTTCCAACTTCCTTCTAGTGATGACAAATTATCTGTGTCTAGACAGAATACATTCTCCTCTGTTTTGCTTTGTTACTCTTACTACTTCTAAAGACTTCTCATTAAGCCAACCAATCATTGAGATAATATAAAGACATTGGTAATAATAGTTATCACTCTACTACTGTAAGAGTACATCAGAACAAAGTTGATGTCAAGAGACATTTTCATTCAAAATTCAGCATTTGTCATTTTATAGAGGGATAGGAAATTGCTACTAAGAATGAGATTAAATGTATCACCAATAAGATTGTGAGGTTATCATTCTACAACATTAGGAAAGTTTCTCTCAGTTCACTCACCTTTATTTTACTTCCAGATCCCCGGTGTTCTGAAGTCATCCTATTCTTTCTCATTCTCTGAGTCACTCTCATGAATGAATGTTTATGGCTAGTTTCAATTCTAGTTTTGTATGTGAATTCTGAACTAAAAATCATGTACATTTGGAGAATGTTAAAGATAAAGAAAGGTTCCCCCATCAGCCTAAATCCAATACACATCATTAAAGCTCCAGTATGTTTTCACTAATTCCCCACAGAGGGTCACAGATGTCCTGCTAGCTACCATTTCCTGGTAAGCAATCTGAATGGCTTCCAGGAAATTGCTAATGACCTGTATTTTACTTAAAATCTAGATGGCAATTAGTAATAGTTTTCCTTTTCCATGCTGGTTATAATGTTTATTTTCATCATAGTAATAAGGAAGGGACAAAAAAGTAAAATGATGTCTTGTTTTTGTATAATTTCAAAATATTCTTTTTGATTTGGATATGTCACAAGTGGACCAGTACATTTTTAACCTCATCATGATCGTGTAAAAATAATTTGCATCTTTTTACTACTATCCAATTTTGCCTCTGTCCTCGCTCTGGTTGATAGCTTGTCCTAAAATTAGCCTTTTAAAAATGAAATCAGTAGGGATACTTTCTAATTGCTACTTTTTACATATATGAACATTTCATGATTAAAACTTCTTATACCAGATATGATTTAAAATCTATTTTAATTATAATAATTAACTACAAAAAGAAGTTGCATATTCTTATTCATTGAATTTAAAATAGGGTAATGTGGTCAATGCAATAACAAAAAAGAATAGTTTTAGTCAATGTTATATTTACAGCCAGAGCCTGTGATTAAGCTTCCGTACATTCTTTAATGTAAACATTGATTTTACTAATTAGATTCAACTGATATTTTCCCTAACATATCGATTTCTTTTAATCCAACAGTTAACAATGATTCTAATGTATCATAGTACTTTAGACTTTAATCATATAGTAAGAATTTTTGGTAGTAGCTTTTGTTTGAGTTTTAATTAAGAAGGACCTTGTATCTCCAACCCCAAGAGGGGGTCAGTTTTAATTGCTTGTATGTATATCATACAGACTTCAAAAGAAGTAAAAAATGTTTATGAGAGTACAAAGGAAAGCTTTGAAATTTCTATATTCATGCAAAGTGACTTAATTAAAAACTATGGGTATTTCTCTGTTATGTATGTGCTTATAAAATTTGCTGCTGTGTGCATTTGTTGTCAGCAAAAGGAGTCCATAAATTCTGTAAGAATTACTCACTATTGATTACAAGAAGATCAAAAGACTATATGAAAATGGCTAAACATATTAAGGAAGAATATTAAGTTGCTACCTTAGTAATTTACTAAATGCTTGAGAGCAGTGACTTTTTTTTTTTTTTTTTTGGTGGGTCATGGGGATTGAACTCAGCCTGGGCTCTGTCCCTGAGCTCTTCAGCTCAAGGCTACCACCCTACATTCAGCCAAGTCCCACTTCCCATTTTCTACAGCTTAACTGGAGATAACAGTCTCAGGTCCTTTTGTTCGGGGGCTGACTTTGAACCTTTAATCCTCATATTTCAGCCTCCTGAGTAGTTAGGATTATAGGCGTGAGCCACCATGCCTGGTGAGAGCAGTGACTTTTTAAGAATTAGAAAAATATCTGGAGATGGGAAAAAGCCAATATTTTTTCTTATATGACTACAGTGTCTCTAGATTTTCTGTTTCTTTTGAGTCTAAGATTCTAGATTATTCTGAGGTTCTACAATTATAAATATATGTACAGGAAATACTGGCAAGCAATCTGCTTCATTGTTTTACCCAGAGCGAAGTGAGATATGAGAAATCTAAATATTGCTATAATATTGTTATTGTTTGAACTTTTTCTGATACAGCAAAACTCACTAGGTATATGAACTTTGAGGGGCCTTTTTTTTTTTCAATTGTATTTTATTGTCAGACAACTTTGAAGGTTGTTTTTTTTTTTTTTTTTTTTTGCCAGTCCTGGGCTTGAGCTCAGGGCCTGAGCACTGTCCTTGGACTTTCTCAAGGCTAGAGCTCTACCACTTGAGCCTCAGCACCACTTCTGGCTTTTTTCTATATGTGGTACCAAGGAATTGAACCCGGGTCTTCATGCATACTAGGCAAGCACTTTAACCACTAGGCCAAACTCCCGGCCCAACTTTGAAGGTTTTATAGAGTTTTAAAGTGGCACATAATTAATTAATAAGCGATTTGTTTTTAAAGTTCTCCTAGGTGAAGAAATTGTTGTAGATTCGAAGAGGAAATTTACAACAGAAAACAGCAGTCACTTTGCATTTCTACTCCTAAACACAAGCAGTCTGTAGAAAAGGAAAGGTATGGGATGAGTGATCAGAGTACTTGGATGTTGCTTAGGCTCCTACTATGAAAACAGCCACACCAAAAAAGACAGTAGCATTTAAGACTGCAATCTGTGTATACAATGCAAATTCTGAAACAGTGCTATTAGACTCACTCTGACTTTGAAAGTCAGAAAACCGGAAGTGGCTCTGTGGCTCAAGTGGTAGGATGGTAGCTTTGAGCTGAAGAGCTCAGGGACAGTAGCCAGGCCTAGAGTTCAAATCCTACAACTGACAAAAATAAAATTAACAATGATAGTAGTAATTAAGGTCTAGAACCAAACCTCTGAAGATACTCATTGAATACTATTGTAAAATAACTTTGTTTCAGTAGTTGCTTTGAAAAACCACTGTATATCATCTGTAGAATGTCACATTTAAAATAATTTGTTTCATCCTTTTTTAATAAAAAAAAAACTGCTACAGGAGAAAATACCGACAAGTGTTCCTACCTGGATGCTTAAATTTATATACTGAACTATTTCACCATAAACAGTAGAGAAAAGAACATGCTATTTTCTTATTTGTGTCATATCATATAATTTTTTTTTGCCTCTCATCATATGTGCTTGACAAACATGAGCAAAAACAGTTTGTGCTAGCATCCGACAACACTGTCTCCCTGGCACCTTGCCTTCACACCAAGCAAGAGAAGCCAGACACAGCATGGAGGCTCAAGACAATGTGGCTAAGAATCCCTTGGATAATGCACAAAGCTTAGACCCTCCAATGTGACAGAGGATGTCCCTGGTGCTCAAGACGTTGCTTAATGTGAATTAGAAATATTTCAGGGTCTTAGCTGTTCTGGAATCTTCACTCATTTGGGACTACTCAACCAAATACATGTAAATATAAATGAGTCATAAACTCAAAGCCTATTTCTGTCTAACCTCTCGTCTTCCTACCATATTTTTCCATCCCTGTTTTTCATTTCAGCATAGATCAGAGTTGTATTTTACAGAGAGAAACTGTGTTTGTTTCCTGCTTTGGTCCAATGCCTCATTTATGTAGGAAAGGGTAAATTTGGAGTCTTGTTTGTGAGTTGCAGGGAAAAGACTATTCCAGAGCTTGTCTTCCCACTATTCCACTGGGACTGCTGAGGATTCCCAGAGTTTTGAGAACTACTCTGTACTACATCACATGCTTTACAGAGTAAGTTCAAAACCTACCTACACAGCTTGAGTTGCCTTAAATGAACTTCATATAATTAATAGGCAGTAATATTAATAATAACTAACTACACAGATAATTTGCCAAACAACTATTGGTTTGATGTTTTGCTATATGGAAAAGGAAATACTTGTCTTAGTATATTCTTAATACTAACGTTAGATCTTAACACTTAATTTTGATTATTCAAACCTCATGTAGTTCCAAGCAGTATGACAAATTCCATGGGGACAGTAGACTCTTAAAAATATACCAAGAGAGCTGGGAGCTGGGGATCATAGGTGTCATCCAACCTACTCGGGCGGCTAAGATCTGAGGATCATGGTTCAAAGCCAGCCTCAGTGGGAAAATTTATGAGTCTCTTATCTCCAATTAACTGCTAAAAAGCCAAAATCTAGTAGGGCTGTGGCTCAAGTAGTAGAGATTTACCCTTGAGTGAAAAAGCAAAGATATAGTGCCCAGATAGATGTTGAATTCAACCCATACTATTGGCACACATACAAAAAATATGTATGTCTATATGTGTGTAAATATACACATGTATTGATGCAGAGATAGATAGATAGATATAAGCATATATATCACCTTGTTTGGGATATAATAATTCAGACCAAAACAAAAGTCTAAACATTTTATTCCATTTAAGTTCTTATGGAAAAAGTTACTTTTCAGTATTTGTAATAGTTTGTAACACTCTCTAAGATTGCTACTATTAAATTCCTGTCAGTTGCACCAATTATGGCATTTAAAATCTAACAAATTATCAATTTATTATATTTCTTAATTATGTAGGAATGTTAGGTTCCAATTTTATTGGCCCTTCTTTTCCTGTTAAAGGGACTTTCCCATTGGCAGTGACAAATACAGACTACCTTAAGGATGATTTGTAAACACAGAGTCCCTAGAAAACAATATAAATGAATGCTCATAAAATAATCACAATGAGGATTCTAAAAGTGTACTGATGGGACACATATAACTACTTCTAGAAACATGTTCCTATTGACAGTGCTTTTATTATTAATTTTTTAAAGTTTTGAATATTCAATCTAGGAAGCTAGAAAGTATAAAAACAGACCAAAAAAGCACGTGAAAAATAAAGGAGAAGGAGATAATAAAAATAAAAGCAAGATTAATTAATTGGCCCACTATAAAGCAGCAAAAAAAAATACATAAACCAAGAACTGGGGGTGGTAAAAAAATATGAAAAACTAAAAGTAAAATGTAAAGCAGCAAATAACTATTAATTAAAACAGTTGATTTAACATTACACATAAAATCAACTAACATATTTCAAAATCTTAGAAACAGATATTTTTCTAGAAAAAAATATTTTATGGTCGGGCCAGGAGTTTGGCCTAGTGGTAGAGTGCTTGCCTAGCAAGCAGGAAGATCCAGGTTTGATTCCTCAGTACTACATACATAGAAAAAACGCCAGAAATGGTGCTGTGACTGCAGTGATAGAGCTCTAGCCTTGAGAAAGTCCAAGGACAGTGGTCAGGTCCTGAACTAAAGCTCCAGGACTGACAAAAAAAAATATTTATGGCAAAACCAAGTTATAAAGAAATATAGTATATAAGAAACAAAAAACAAACAAATTTCAAAGAAAATTCCAAGCCTAGGTGTTTTTATTTTACATTGCCTAGGAAAGGAGGAAAAGTTACCCAATTCCAGCAAAACTTTGGAACTAAAAATTAACAAAGATAGTAAAAATAAAGAAATAAAGAAAAACATAAAATAATCCTGTTTTATTGCAAACACAAAAAAATAACTATGAACAAATTAAACTATACAGTACATTAATTATAATAATAATAGACTAATCAATAGAATCTCATCATTCTATGTAATGATGAGAAATAATGTTTTATATCCTTGTTTGTTTTCATTTATTTACTTTACATAGAATATATGCAATGTGCCTAATAACTTTTATGGAATCTATTTTAAGGAGACAACTTCAATAAAAATGGAATTCTTTTCTAGCATAAATACGATGCTACTTCAAATCAAAGGAGATACAAAATACTTAATGATCAGTACAAAAATATGTTGGTGGGAGTGCAAACTTGTTCAACCACTATGGAAAGCAGTATGGTGATTCCTCAAAAGATTAAACATAGGGCTCCCCTATGACCAAGCAATTCCACTCCTTGGCATTTACCCAAATGTCCAGAAACAAAGACATACTAAATCCACCAGCACAACAATGTTCATTGCAGCACTATTTACCATAGCAAAGATATGGAACCAACCTAGATGTCCCTCAGTTGATGAGTGGATCTACAAGATGTGGTATTTATACACAATGGAATTCTATGCTGCTGTCAGAAAAAATGGCATTGCCATATTAAGTGAAGTAAGCCAGACTCAAAGGAACTTAGGCTCAATGGTTTCCCTCATTTGTCATAATCAGTAGAAACCTTGGGCTCTCCTAGCAGAGATTTGCAATAGAGCAAAATCTTGATACAAAAGGCCATATAGTAGGACACTAAATGAAAGGATCTCTAGGATATAGAAACATAAGCCACATAATGAATGAATGTTGTTCTTAAGGTACTATGTTATCTCTCATCTCTTTTGCTGTCCCTTGGTTATCTCACATTGTTACAGTATCTCACTTTGTTACCTGATATATCGGATATATTTGTATTTGGTTATTTGAAATTTGATAGGGAAGGGGGGAAAACAAGATGAGGGGTGGGGGTTGGGGGGGAGGGGACCAAGACATGTGAAAGGGTATCAATGTATGTGAATTAATGCACCATCTATCTGGCAAATATAATGTAACCCTTCTATTAATTACAATAAAAATATATGAAAAATTTATTTGGTTAATTGCTTGGGAAAAATTAAGTTATCCCTCAACATTAGTTTAGAAGGACTAAAATGTTAAATACTTTAAAGATAGCCCACTAATTGGAAGAAAGTATGGAAAAGTACTATCTAATCTCAGAGATGAAGAAGTCCATCTAAGCAAACTCCTTACAGATGGAAATATTTTAAAGCGGATGGAAAGATTGACAACAGAATTATAAAACCAAGCAAATGATGAAATTCAACATAATTAAGAGTTTAATAATATTAAAATATATATTGAGCATTGCTACAAACCAGTAAAAACTAGGTACATCATTTAAAGGAAAAATGACCAACCTTAATGTTGAATAAAAGACTGAGTTAAATTATGGAAAGCTTTACTTTATGCCATGTTTTCTGCAGAAACAATCATTGAAGAGTAGGAGGCAGTAGGTGTGGCTCAGAGATAGAATACTTGCCTTGCATGTTCAAGGCCTTGGGTTCAATCTGCAGGGAAATCTATAGCATATCATTAAGTGGAAAGAAAAAAATGGAAAAAGAATAGGGTAAAGGGATGATACTAATTTTATGAGAAGATTTTAACCTATGTAATTGTATGGTAAAATATGGATACAAAACATAAATGCGATTTTTCTGTTTACTTTACAAATAAATGTACATGTTTTTTAATGTGGCAAAAGTGAAGACCATTTAAAAACACAATGCAATATTAAAATGTTGAAATACCTTAAGTGAACAGATTAGTTTAAATTTCAGAATGATAGTAATTTTAAGTAGGTAATTAGACTTATCTATTCATACAGAGTGAAACCAAAGGAGGATATTTTTTTTTGCCAGTCTTGGGGCTTGAACTCAGGGCCTGGCCACTGTCCTTGGGCTTTTTCAAGGCTAGAGCCACAGCACCACTTCCGGCTTTTTTTTTTAATGTACATGGTACATATACATAATTGAACCTGGGTCTTCGTGCATGCTAGGCAAGCACTCTACCTCTAGGACAAACTCCAGCTCCCAAAGGAGGATATGCTTAAAGGAGGATCACAAAGTCACAATAGCTATGTGCATCATATAAAATAATATTTGTTAAAATGAACTCCAGGAAATAGACACAAAGGATTTTTTTTTCCTTTGCAACTGTTTTTTTGTTTTCTTTTCCTGTCTTGTTCATTTGTTTATCATTTTGGGGGAGAGTAAAGAGAAGTCACAAATATGGTAGGCCAAAGCGCAGACAAAGGCAGCAGCGGCACTCACTAGACACCATGTTGAATATGAACTATAGAACTTTTGGGTGGGGATGGGAAAGAAAAACCAGAAGAGAGTGAGGGAAGGGGTGACATTGTTGAAAAAGAAGTATACTCTTTATCTGACTTATATAACTGTAATCCCACTGTATATCGCCTTTACAATAGCCATAAATAAAAATAAATAAATAATAACTAAAAATAATTGGGAGGCCGGGAGTTTGGCCTAGTGTAGAGTGCTTGCCTAGCATGAACAAAGACCCTCGGTACCACACACATTTAAAAAAAAATCCAGAAGTAGTGCTGAGGCGCAGGTGGTACAGCTCTAGCCTTGAGAAAGTCCAAGGACAGTGCTCAGGCCCTGAGCTCAAGCCCAGGATTAGAAAATAAATAAATAAATAAATAAATAAATAGCTAGATAGCTACATAGATAGATAAAAATAAAATAAATAAAATAATTGCTCTTATCACATTTAAAATGAAAATGTTTTACAATGGTTAAATAAAAACTATTTGCCAGGGCCAGGAATGTGGCTTAGTGGTAGAATGGCCTCCTATCATGCATGAAGCCTTGGGTCCAACCCTTCATTACCACATACACAGAAAAAGCCAGAAGTGGTGTTGTGGCTCAAAGTGTAGAGCACTAGCCTAGAGAAAGCCCAAGGTCAATGACCAGGCCCTGAGTTCAGGCTCCAGGACTGGCAAGAAGTAAACAAACAAACAATAACAACAAAAACAGCTATTTGCCTACTATTTCAGTTAAGTTTTTCCTTGGTATAGTTCAATATAATATACATGATAACAAAGTATTAAAATGGAAGAGACAAAAGTATAGAATGTTAGCATGTGAAATTCAATATGAATGTTATTTTTTATGTACACTAAAGTCAGAAGAACACACAAATAATAAGCATACCACATAAAGAACCCAGGGTCAGGGGAGCATAATTGTGGAAATTACTTTATGCATTTTGAGCATATAAGATTTATATATTTGTATGAACTTAAAATTCATAATTAAAATTAAATATAAAAAAGATGAAATACATATGGAGAAATATACCCTGAGGTATAAAAACTCGATGTTGAGCTATAAGATAATAAAATGTTAGCTCTACATTACTAAGAGAAAGCAAGCCCCCTATCATTCCTGCTGGCAAAAGCTTGCCTTTGCATAAACCATTTTTGTTCTCTGTAATAAAACCAGTGACTTTGGAAAGGGAGAAAAACACAGAATGACGTGCAAAGTAGCACACACCATGTTATTGCAGCTGGATAGAGAATATGTCACTAATGACTTTCTTTCTACCCGTCAGTTACAAGTTGAGTTTTTTTTTTTTCAAAAATAGCAAATGGCCTTTATGAGTACAAAAGAGAAGCATTGAAATTCTAAGTAATATTCAATTTTCACTTGATTTTGACACTCTACTAGTTAATGTAATGAATTATTGATTATTCATCAGCAAAGGGATAACTTTCTTTTCTCTTTGTGTGAGTTAAACATACCCTGAATATTACACAATTTTCTGCAGTAAATGCAAAGTAACAATATCATAAGATACTTATTGCCAAATTGTAACTTCACTGAGATATTGTTATTCACAATCAGTAAGAAGATTCACCTAAATGGTTTGATAATTTCAGAAGGCTAACGTAACTAAATTCTCAAATTATTAGAGTAAATAAGAGTACTGATTGATAGAACAAATGAATGGTTATAAGCTTCAGTCTTTATTCAGAAAGTAGGAGCATAGTACTTTGTCTCCATGAATGAGGCAACAAATAAGAGTTTGAATACTTAAGATGCATAGATTTTTACTTACTGGTTATCTTAATTGTGAAATAGATTGTCCACTTCTTAACATGTAGACAAATGTAGGCTACAGATATGGCTCAATAGTGATTGCCCAGCCCTTACTTCGTTCAGTCTCACAAAACTAATTAAGTAATTGATTAATTTAAAAATGTAAAGAGGTTCTCTGAGGCAGAGATTATAAAATTCTAAGTTCTAGTAAATCAGTTTAAGATTAATCAATCTCTGATTTTACAGACATAGTAATACCATAACCAGTACATCATATATTTCTGTCACCCACGAATACCTTCTTAAGCATCAAGCATGTAGTACTAAGAACTTTTATATTTATTAAGTCTCTTAAATAAGCCTATGAACTAAGTACTATTATATTCACTTAGTGATGAGAGCTATAAAATACAGAAAAATTTAGTTTGCTACTTATACAGTAAGTGACAGGGCCAAAATGTGAACTGAGGCAAGCAAGGAAGGCTCAAAATTTACCTATAAATTATCACATACAGTATATCCCATAAACTTTTTAAAAGGCATGATGGGTAATCTCTTTGATCAAAAGAAATTCAAATTGTTATGGTATTCATTATTCATTCTTTATGGTAAGCTATTATAAATCATTATTATTAAAGGAAAACTATGAATATCTTTAAATTGATGTACATATGATGACATATTTTTCTTTGTCATACCTTGGGTCAAGTAAATTCATGAGGTAATATATCATATCATATATACTATAATCATATATTTATGGAATGGTAATGAGAAAGGATAGAAATTTCTTTTTGTAAACATTAAAATGAGTTAAGTTTAAGGACATGCTATACATTTATCCTCTCATATTTAACCAAGGGTTAGAAGAATTTAGTGGTATGTATAGATCAATAAATATATAATCATATAAAATAATATATGTGATATTCTTTATATTGTACCTTTAATGTCTCCAAGAAGTTCACTGGTATTTAATCTTTCCATTTTTTCCTTCCAATCTTTTGAGAGTAGTTTTTCCATGCAGGAGGAATCTGTTAAAATACAAAGGTAAGTATTACAATATGTGAGTATTATATATTCGGAAAATGAGATTATGGAGAAATTCTCTCTTTTAAAAATGTATTGAGGGTGCTGGGAGGTTGACCTAGTGGTAGAGTGCTTGCCTAGCATGCATGAAGGCCCAGGTTTGATTCCTTGGTACCAGATACATAGAAAAAAGCTGGAAGTAGTGCTGAGGCTAAAGTGGTAGAGCTCTAGCCTTGAGAAAATCCAAGGACAGTGCTCAGGCCCTGAGCTCAAGACAAGGACTGGCAAAAAAAAAAAAAAAAAAAAAAAAAAAAAAAAGAAATGAAATGCATAGTGGATGAATAAATGGGGAGAGATGAATGCAATCAAGAATTCATTGCATATACCACAAAATGAAAACAAGGAAAGGTTGGACAGAAGGGATATGAGGATGTTGAAGGAGTGACATTGATCAAGATACATTCTATTCATAAACTGCATTCATAAAATGGCGCCTGCACTGTGCAACCACTTAAAGATAACTTAAAAAAAATCTTCAAAAATGTGTAGAGCAGTTTCTGTTGCTGTGGTTTTGGTATATAAACAACTTCATTACTCCATTATAAAATACAACTGAGTTTATTTTCCCAGAAAATAATTTAAATTACTGCACAGGGTACAAAGGGTAATGCTCAATAGTTTTTTCATAGTATTGCAACCCATCAATATGTAAGCAGCATTTATCATTTCTTAGGCTGAAGGCACAGAAAATAGGCCTCTTTCCTATCTGAAGTTCAGATTGCATTCCTTTTAATTCAGATCAGTTTTTAAATCCAAGCAAAATGTGAATAGAATCATTGCAGATCTTGCCAATCAACCTGCTACTACTTACTCTTTTTGTCCTTAAAGAGAATTCTAACTTTTGTAAAATACTTATTTAGATCAAAACAAACATTTAAAAAATTAAGATGTCCTTTCCCCTAGTAGTGGAAACTGCCACAACTTTTATACAAAATGTAACACATAATTTTATTAAATAAATATTTATTTTAAAATATACACCACACTGCATTGCTAAAAAACCATATTACCTTACAGGGAGTAATTAAATTTGTTTCTATAAATACTCATAAAGGTTACAGAAATCTACACATTAGAATGTTCTAATAATTATCAATATATACTCTATGAGTTATTTTTCTCTCCCCTCATATGGATTTGCAACAAGGGCTACTGCTTGCAACTATTTGCTTGTATATTTTTAAGTCTCAAATGTAAGAATCCACATTCTCAAAAGGTAATGCAGATTTAAATCCTAACTGTTAAGCATCCTCCTCTTAAACTTTCACATTCCAAGTGTCTAAATTCTGGTAGCTTTCTTTCAAAATTATATGTAAAGCAGTTACTCCAAATCCAAAGCCTTCCCACTGTCAACAACTCTCTCTCTTCAGCCTCCCCTCTCCCTTTTTATTTCTCCACTTTCTAAATCCTACTTGAGTTTTTCAGACTGACAGTCAGGTCAAGATGGCTCTAAAGGGCTTTCAAAGCCACATAAGCTTTAGAAATGAGAAAAGCATTGCATAGTGAAAAACAGTGACATGATTGATCAAGGAATGGATCCTGTGCAGATCTGGGACATGAAATGGCTGGTGAGGAACTACTATAGTAGGTGACTATCAGAGAAACAGGAATACTTTGAAAATATGAAGTCTCATACAATGGAAGCTTTCTGCCTCTTCCCTAACTTCTTTCTTCCTTCTCTCCTTTCTTGCCTCCCTGTCTTCCTTGGGTCTTCCATTTTTTCCTGCTCATTCCTTAGGCTTTCACAAGTGATCGTTTGTGCCTCAAAATCAGATTCTGAGTCATCTTCTAGTAGGACTACATGCCTATTCATATGTTCATTGCATTTAATTGTCAAAATAGTCTCCTGACATTTTATTTCAAATGAGGCATGTATTTTGTTCTATACCTATATTGTTTTGATAATAAAATCAGAAAAAAAGAGAAAACTATGCATAAGTGTTGAGTCAAAAACTATTCAAACATATGTCTATAAGAGATTACATTTTTCCTCAACTCAGGTTTGAATTTCTGAGGAACATTAACTAACTTTAGATTTTGAATGAGGAAAAAAGTTAAATCTTTCATATGTTATCTAATTTTGTTCCTTTGCTTTTTAACTTTTCATACATTCATTGTGTTTAAATTGATGTTTAGTGACTCAAATGCAAAGTACAAATTTCTTAAGTTTTGAGTTGACAACATGTTCTAATAGTCAAAGATATTGATAATATTCACAAAATCAGAACAAGTATATATATATATATGTATATGTTTATATATATGCCAGATACATAGTAGATGTAAAACAGAACAAAATATAACTGTTATTTCTATAAATAAACTTGAAATCTTCCAATGCTCTAAGAAAAAAATGCTAAAACTTCATGGGAAAAAACATAACTGGATGGACATCAGGAACACAAACTTCAAGTATAAATCAAACCATGCAGACAAAGCTTTACATAAAAGCTACTCGATAATAAAAAAAGATAACAACTTCAAAGCACATTATATTCTATTAAAGAATTAATCCTACTGTAATGCTGAGTTAATCTAGAAAAAAATTGAGAGGGAAAAGAAGTATCTCTGCTCTAGGGTCATGATGAAAATATTTAGTAACAACTACTGATTGAGTTTATGTACAGGACAATAAAAGTCATTATATGCTACCTAATCAACATTTAATATTAATTCTAGGAGACTTAAGAATACTTAAGTCTGTAAGAAAACCCCTTGAAAACCTCCCACCTTTCTTCCCTGATTATCTGATTGCCAAATCTCTAAGGACACAACGAGATTGGTGCTGAGCACTCTCCGTGCTGTAATATCAAGCAAGTAACAAAGAAAAGAGACAAGATAAAGCAGTTTGTTAAAAGGACTGGATAGGCCCCAAGGACAGTTTTTGACTGAAAATGAGGAACTGTGTAATAACACAAAGTTAAAATGGAACTTTTATTTTCAAATATCCTACTCATTAAGAAACAGACCAATTTACACTAATGTTAAGATAAGGGTACAAATTAAAAGTAAAGACTCATCTCCCTCTGCTATATCCTTCGGCTATGTGAAAAGAACTTTTAGATAGGCTTTGCCTTATTGCAATCTAATACAACTTCAGAAAACAATTGATAAAAATAAATAAAGTCCACATTTGGAAAGAAACGACAGTGGGGGAGAGGGCATACAGAAAGGAGGAAAGTGAGAAAATGCAGTAAAGATATTATAAAAAATTATATAACTTGAGGGTAGGGATGGGAGGGAGGAAACAACGGAAGGGGTGTAATTGTGCATTGTATTCTTAGAGTGTAATTGTGCATTGTATTCTTAGACTGATATGGAATTATAACCTATGTATAACTATTCAACAAAATAATTAACTAAAATAAATACATAAGAAGATTAGGTTTTCATGTATAGACAGATTACAATGAAACAGTGGCTTTAACATAGAAGAATATGACTCAAAATTTTAAAAAAAGAAAGAAATGTCCCCCAATAATTTTGGATTCTTACACACATATATGTTTTATTTAGTTAATGTGAAAACAAGTTATACAACTATGGGTAGTTCATAACCTTACAACAACGAAACAATATATAGTAAAATTTAATATTTAAGTTTAATCATTCAAAGGTTAATGACTGAGTTGTTTTCATTTGGAAAACAAGGAATGCTTTTTGGAATTAAAAAGAAACACAAAATCATAGCATAAAAATATCACCAACATATGCACACATAAAAATAAATATAAGTTATAATGTTTCCATATAAATTCAGCATTCATTAAAATGCCACAACTTTCAAATACAGGACTTTAAACTCATTTTGCCAAATTTCTTAATAAGTAATGATGATTTTTTCATTTATTTTTATTGTAATTAAGAGAAGGGTTACATTATATTCACCAGATAAAAAGTGTATTATTTCACAAACATTGATATCCTTTCTCATCATGTCTTGGTTCCCATTTCCCTCCACCCCCCCACGCCCCTCATCTTGTTTTCCCTCCTTCCCTATCTGATTTCAAATAAGCATATTCACAATATATCAGATAACAAGGTAAAATATTGTAATAATATGAGATAACCAAGGGATAGCAAAAGAGATGAGAGATAACATAGTACATTAAGGACAACAATCACTCATTATATGGCTTTGGTTTCTATATCCTGGAGGTCCTTTCATTTAGTGTCATCCTATATGGCCTTATGTATCTAGGTTTTGCTCTATTATAAATCTCTGCTAGAAGAGCCCAAAGTTTCTACTGATTATGACAAATGAGGGAAACCATTGAGCCTTTGTTCCTTTTAGTCTGACTTACTTCACTTAATATGATTTTTTCTAAGTCTTTCCAGTAATGATGATTTTTAAATGACTGAAATTCTAAAATTAGACTTTTTCTTCTATAGTTAAAGTGAAGATATAAAGTTTGGATATATTACAAGTTAATTTTGTGTTGCACAGTTCTTGGGGAGTTTTTCCTTGCATATTTAAGTTTCTTTCTCTTAAACTCTTGCTAACAAAGTAAAGATACAATATTTTTAAAAATTCCTCTGCAAAATAGATTGCAGGCTTCTGCTTACTAAGTACTTAGGTTTCAGGATAGGTAAGTCAAGAAAGCTTTATTATGGCTTAGCAATTTTATTTAATGGTATAAGAGAAATTTAAAGTGCAAGTGTATTTATTTCCTAATCTGTATGACAATATTTTAGGAATACATTTAAATTACTCCAAAGTAAACAAAACTTTATTAGTATTAACTTGTATTCTGCACAAAGTAAAGATATTTTACACAGATAAAATATGCCAAATAAATTAAGTGAACCATTAAAATTAGTATAGGGAAGAGGAAAGAGTAATTGAAAAAACTGTATTGTACATGAAAACAATTTACCTTTCAGTATCTATTTATCATTCTTTTACTGCGATGTGATACATAAAGTCCGAAATTCTAAAATATTAGAAACATCACATAAGAAATTGTTTTCAAATATTTTAGTGAAAAAAAACAATGACCAGAGCCCTGTATGCAGACTTCTTTTTACCTCATTAATCTTTAAGACAATAGTCAAGCCATATCTTTTTAAATTTTTTACCATAGGAATCATAAATTTCAGATGGAATAAATTTTCTGTGTATTCATGAACAATGTTAACTTATCAAAGTACCCATTGCTTTGGTTTGCAACTAAATCTGACGTTATATATTTATCTCTCTACTGATCATCCACCCACAGTTTTCATTAGGGGACAGAGAGATGCACATGCCAGTTACTGTACATTTCTCCACAGTAGCAAGAGCTCCACAATACAGTGGGATAAAATTGGAGCTTGGAGAGCTTGAAGAGCACTCTTAAATTTTAATTAAAACCCTCCAAGCTCACTAAAAATAATTAGACACTGAAATGTGCCAGTTTTATTTTGAAGTCACTGTAACATTCAAAGCATGCTCCCTGATGATTGTCCTCTCTCTCTCTCTCTCTCTCTCTCTCTCTCTCTCTCTCTCTCTCTCTCTCTCTCTCTCTCTCTCTCTCTCTCTCAATCTCCTTTGCTCCCTCCCTCTCTGCCTCCTTTCCACTTTCCCTCCCTCCCTCACTTAATCCTTCCCTCCTCTTCACAATGAAACAACTGATTTTCCAAATAAGAACAAGGGGGTATAAATAGTGACTGTTTTCAAGCCTGCTCTTCATGCTGGGAGCTGACAGAAAAAACAAGAGAATGGTTTTTTAGACTGCACCAAATAAACCTAAAATAATGTTCCTAAGCAGGCATCCAAATCATTAATAAACTAGATAAAATTCGATCAGTCTGCAGAGAACACTATACGTTATATCACTTACTGATCTTTTATGATCCTAAAGTCAAACCTTTAACCTCTTAAATGTTTTTGCTATCTTAAAATATCTCATACAATGCTATAGCCCATCCTATTTTTAGGCAAGCAGCAAGAGAAAGCATGCCTTTCCCATACAGCACGGCAATGATATAAACATCAACACAGATGCTCTGCCAGGAAGAACTGGACTTCTCAAGCACTTGATCATTAAGGAATGCACCAACTGTTTTGGATAATCTCGTGCCAGCTCCCCTTTTGCTCCACACTCCCCTCTGGGAGTGGCCAATCTTGTCCTAGTCCTAATTTTTCATTTTACTCCTCCATAGCACCCCCATCTCCAAAAAGATGAGAAATGGCATTTATGCCTAGCAATGAAAAAAGCAGGCTCACTTCCCCAAACAGACCAAAACTTTAAAACAATTAACCCTCCCCTCTTCTTTCAGATAAATTACTAAGTATAAAATGCAATCTGTTTCCTTTGTTTACTCAATATGAACAATTTGTAAATGACTCAAGGATAAAATTCAGAAAATGTTGTGCTAAATTAGAACCATTATAAACATGCTAATGACTCAATGCTCGAGTAAAACATGCATGATCGGTATGAAGAAATAGATTTAGTTCCTGTAAAATTCTGTTGTGTTGCCTTAAAATGATTTGGTCATTGAATCACACACATTCCTTCCAGGAAAAAAATGTTAATTCCACAACCACTTTACTAAACAATATGCTGTGAGTGACTCTGTGTGTGTGTGTGTGTGTGTGTGTGTGTGTGTGTGTGTGTGTGTGTGTTGGGCAGGGGAGGGACATTGAGAGGTATTATAAATATTAGAATTGTGAGATGGAAGATTCTGCCATGTTCATAAAGAAAAAGCTCCACATTTGAAATCTGTCAAAAATGTACATAAAGACATCAACATGTTAGGTGAAATATTTTTTTCAGTACTATCTTTACCTACCAAACACTTCCATAGGCATTCCTAACAACTGGTACTTGATGTAGTCTCAGAAGTCATGTTATTCTATGTGCACAGTGAAAAGGTGTCTCTTCCATCTGCTTTCTTAGGTTTCCTAGCTCCTAAAACATTAACAGAGGAATCGTGCAAAACTAAATTCTTTTCACATAAGCACCAAAGCACAACTGCGACCAATGACAAGACATAAAAGAAGGAAAACATACAGAGGAAATTCAGTTGGTTGTAGCCTATGCTACTGAAGCTGCAATACATTTTAATGATTATTAAGAGCAACACTATCATTTCAGACATGAGGAAAACAGAGTCAAGATAAGAACACTAGCAATGACGATATAGCTTAGTGCTTGCCTAATAAATGCAAAGCCCTAGATTCAAGTCCAAGGAAGGAAGGAAGGAAGAAAGAAAAGAAGGAAGGAAGGAAGGAAGGAAGGAAGGAAGGAAGGAAGGAAGGAAGGAAGGGAGGGAGGGAGGGAGGGAGGGAGGGAGGGAGGGACGGAGGGAGGGAGGGAGGGAGGGAGGGAGGAAGGGAAGGAAGGAGAAAGGGAAGGGGGAAGGAAGGAAAGAAGGAAAAAAGGAATGGTGGGAAGGTGAGGAGGGGAGGAGAAAGGAAATCCCAGCCTTGGTAAGGAAGGACAGTAAATGAGGAAGTTGACAGCTTTGAAGACATTAAAAAGTTATATGACAGAGCCCTGACTGAAGCTCAATGCTTGCTTTACAGAGCTGGGTGATTTAATCACTATTTAAATATCAGTTTTATAGTCTCTACAATGTAGTATCCAATAGTGCGAAATGGATAATTTTATAATGATTATTTCTTGCTTCAGACATGAAATCAAACACTCTAACTCACTGAAGAGAGGTGCTAAAAATTCAAACTATTACAATCAAATTCAATTATGTTCAACAAAAAATATGCACACATATGTACACACACACACACACACACACAATCATGGCTTGCCTTCCTGTTCATCCTCTTTCCTTTTTCTTTTATCTTACTTGAATTTTTAAATCAAAAGATTTCTTTTCCTGAATATCAACAATTAACGAAAAATATATTTATTTATTTTTGGTCAGTTCTGAGGCTTGAACTCTGAGTCTGAGTGCTGTCTCTGAGTGTTTCAGCTAAAGGCTAGCCCTCTATCATTTGAGGCACAGGGCCACTTCCAGTTTTCTGTTGGATAATTGGAGATAAAGAGTCTCATGGACTTTCCTGCCTGGGCTAGCTTTGAATGGTGATCCTCAGATCTCAGCCTCCTGAGTAGCTTGAATGACAGGATATTCTTAATGCCATTGGAAGCTGGGTGCCCTGTGATCCACAGGATCCACGTTGGAAGCCAACCTAGACAAAAAAGTTTTGAGATTCCACATCCAAAACCAAAAACCAAGCTAGAGCTATGACATAACTGATGGAGCAGTAGCCAAATAAGCATGAAGTTAAATCTGTCTTTCCAAGACAGATTTAACTTTCATATATATGAAGTGTATATTCAGCCTGAAGCTTTGGGTTTTCCTAAATCATTGCCTGGAACACCTTCAGATAAACCATACTTTCAATGGAATAAAAGTATCTCACTATTGCTGTCCATACTGCTAAAATAGAATTCTTCTGCACATCTTTGTACCACATTTTCTGCTCCTGCTGTTGGGATCTACAGCTACTTATTATGTTTTTATTTTCCCAAATAAATATTTAATTGCTTTAAAAATATTAGACTGTGCAAAGGATAAGTAAAAATAATTACTGTATGTCTATTGTGTCTTCTTTGTGGAAATATTTCTGTCACTTTAGCCTTGATTGAATTGTCAAGTACAGCTTGTTGCTTATTTTCTATAGCTACTTCCAGCCACCCAAGGAGGAATTTGACCCATGGGAATACCCTGATGGGACTACCTAGAAAGTTCCATCATCTGCATGTGGACATAAAATTGTCAGGACCAGCCATTTGGCACATAGAGAAAGACAGAAAACCTACCTGCTGTAAGAATAAATAAAAATAAAAATGCAGAGAAAAGTGGAGATGATCTTTACATTTTAACAAATTCGGAACTTTTCAGTAGTTACTTCTTCAAAAATGTTTAAATGGGGCTAGGAGTATAGCCTAGTAGTAGAATGCTCACATTAGAATGCATGACCTGGGTTCAATTCCTAGCTATCACATACACAGAAAAAGCCAGAAATGGTGCTGTGGCTCAAGTGGTAGAGCTCTAGCCTTGAGAAAGCCCAAGGATAGTGCCCAGGCCCTGAGTTCAAGGCCCAGAACTGGCAAAAAATTATATATAAATATATATATATATGTAGTTGATCAACATTCTTTGACCACACTGTTTGCATTAGGAGGCTAATTCCAGTATTAGTTAGTCCTTTATACTCAAAAACAGAAGTAGAGTTTTAATTTTTACATAATATTGTCTCAAAAATAAGGAAAATTTTAAATGAAATTTAATAATGGGGCAATGAAGACATTAATGCTAAAACATTAAAATATAGACTTCATGCTAAAATTTAGATAAAGCAGAAAATTTTCTGTAAGCTACATAAACAAAAATAGAAAAATTATATTGTATCTAATAAAACTGAATTTATAACTTAAAACTTTCTCATTGAAGTAATGCCAGGCCCCAACAGTTATAATTGTGAATTTTTCCAAACATTCAAGAAGAATTGATATCACTCTTGAAACAAACTCCTACAGACAATAAAAACAAAGGAAACATTACTGAACTCCCGTTATAAAACCAGTACAACCTGATAAAAAGCACTCCCAAAATAATTATTAGCCAATTTCTATCCTAAACATAGGTTAAAAAACCCACAATATTAGGGCCAGGAGTTTGGCCTACTGGTAGAGTGCTTGCCTGCCCATGCACAAAGACCTGAGTTTGATTCCTCAGTACCACATACAGAGAAAAAAAATGCCAGAAGTGATACTGAGGCTCAAGTGGTAGAGCTCTAGCCCTGAGAAAACCCAAGAACAAAGCTCAGGCCCTGAGCCCAAGCCCAGGATTGGCCAAAACACACACACACACACACACATACACACACACACACACACACACACACACACACACACACTAATAAAGAAGAAAAAAACAATAAAATACCACCAATTATAACAATACAGAAAAAGGAGTGAGAGACCTGTTTCGATAACACAAAGCTCCTTAAACATTCAAGTACCAATCAATGCAACATGCCTTATCACAGAAAAGGTGAAAAACCATATGGTGATTGCATTAGATATACATAAAGCACTTGTTATTCAATACCCATTAATGATTTTTAAAAGTAAAGAACTTGACAATCTAAGAACATGAGGGTACTCCTAGCAAATATATTTATTAATGATAAAACACTGAACGTTTTTCTCTGAGTTCTAGAACATGATAAAAATGTGTATCTTCCCTTCTACTCAATATTATCCTGGCAATACTAGACAGAGTATCAGAGAGTTTGAAGAAACTGAAGAAGCATGAGAACCAGGAAGCTAGAATTTTGGAAACATTAAACTAGGATTTTTTTAAGTATGCTTTGGGTTTTAATGGAAAAAGTAAACGACATGTAGAAATAGAGAACTCAATAAACACATACTAATAAGAAATCAAAGAGAAATGCTAGAAATCCAAAACATTGTAACAGACATGAAGAATGCCTTTGATGCCTTATTAGTAGACTAGACATGGAAAGAATCTGAGCTTCAGGATATATTGACAAAAAAAAGTTATCTCCAAAACTGAAAAGTAAGGGGGGAAAACAAAAAAAAAACCCTAAAGTATCTAAACAATAAATATGATATTCTGGAATTAATGTCAGATATCACACCACAGATATAAGAGATGCAGAAAATGCCATGCTTTATAAATGTCAATAAAAATACACCTAAGTAGGACATTTTCAAATACCATAAAATTAGAGATGAGAAAAGCCTTTTTAAAAAGCCAGAAGAGCTAAGTGTGTCTATAACCCTAGCCACTCAGGAGGCTGAGATCTGAGAATTGTGGTTGAAAGCCAAAAAAGTCCATGAGACTTTTATCTTCTTCCACCATAAAACTAGAAACGATGCTATGGATCAAAGTGGTAGAGTACTAAGCTTGAGGGAAAAAGCCTAGGCCCTAAGCTTAAGCCCTATAACAAGGAAGGAAGGAAAGGCAGGAAGAAAGAGGAAGGAAGGAAGGAAGGAAGGAAGGAAGGAAGGAAGGAAGGAAGGGAGGGAGGGAGGGAGGGAGAGAGGGAGGGAGGGAGGGAGGGAGGGAGGAGCCACCAGAAGGCAGGGAGGATGAGATACCCTGTCTATTTAGGAACACATACTAATAGTTGCAACTGATTTTCAGAAAACATCTGTCTTAGCTCACTTACTACTTCTATAACAGTATACCATAACCTGGGAAATTTATGAGCAATAAAAGCTACAATTTGGCTCACTGTTCTGGAGGTGAGGACCATCTGTAGCATATCATGGCAGAAGAGCCCAACAGAGACAGACAAAAAGGCCAAGCTCACATTTTAAGTCAGGAACCACTTTGGAGACAACTATCCCACGTCCATGACTTAAATTTTCTTATGGCCTAATTATGCTACCTGCTACCTGGAGGATTAAGTTTGTAACACACAAATTTTGAGCAACACATTTAAACTACAACACCTTGCAAGCTATACGTATATTAAGTGAAATATTAAAAGTGACGAAAGAAAAAACAAAAGTCACTTGAAGTTTGATAACTTGCAAAATTATCCTTTAAAAATAAAGTGAAAATAAACAAAATGGTATCTGTCAGAAACTAAATTATACATAAAATGAAAAGATAAATGATAAAAATATTTTAATTATTCTTAATTGACTACTAGATAACAGTAGTAATGTTCTATTAGGCATAAAATAACAAAATTTTACTTTTAATACTTATGCTGTCTATATAAATAGTAGCCACAATGCTACAAGGGCCAGGAGGAAGAGAAATAACAATGATTTATTAAAAGTCATGTAGAATGTTTTCTAACAAATAACTAGGTATTTAACTGATGTGTTAATGAAGGACCTAAAATACTCAAATAAAATCATAAAAGGAAGAAAAAGTATGGAAGGCCAAAATAGGAACAAAGGAACAGGTTAGGGACTGGGAGCATAGCCTAGTGGTAGATTGCTTGCCTAGCATGCAAGAAGTCCTGGGTTCAATTCCTCAGTACCACATACTCAGAAAAAGCCAGAAATGGCGCTGTGGCTTGAGTGGTTGAATGCTAGCTTTGAGAAAAAAGTGTCTAAGGATAGTACCCAGGCCCTGAGTTCAAGCCCTATGACTGACAAAAAAATACATACATTTTCTCCAGGCCTGGTGGTTCATGCCTCTAATCCTAGCTACTCAGGAGGCTGAGATCTGAGGATCAAGGTTCAAAGCCAGCCTGGGCCAAAAGGACCTGAGACTCTTATCTCCAATTAACCTCTAGAAAACAAGAAGTGGGGCTTGGCTTAAGGGTAGGGCTGAAGCCCCCAGGCCCAGGAGTAGAGCAATACCTATGAGCTAAAGAGCTCAGAGACAGTTTGAGTTCAAGACTCATGACTCACAAAAGAGAAAGAAAGAAAGAAAGAAAGAAAGAAAGAAAGAAAGAAAGAAAGAAAGAAAGAAAGAAAGAGAGAGAAAGAGAGAAAGGAAAGAAAGAAAAGATTAGAAAAGAGTGTAATAATAGTTGATAATAATTCAAATACATGAAAAGCACAAACATCAAGGGTCTAAATATACCAATTAACTTGTCAGGAAGGATTAAAAATCATACCAAATTAAGATGGCTCACCCCTATAATCCTAGTTACTCAAATTGCTGAGATCTGATGATTGCAGTTCAAAGCCACCAAGGCAGGAAAGTGAAACTCTCACTTCCAATTAATCATACACAACACACACACAAGTTGAAAGTGGAGCTGTGATTCAAGTTCTAGCTTTGAGCAAAAATGTTCGGCGACAGTGTCCAAACCCTGAGTTCAAGCCCCAAGAGAAATAATAACAACAATAATAATAATAATAAAATCAAGTTTTATATTAACTAAAAATACAATTTAAATATGAAGACAGGTTAAAAGTAATGTGAGAGAAAAAATATGACATGCTAAACTTTACCAAAGCAGTGGGAATAGCAATAGTGAGTACAAATAGAGCAGAATTCAGATTAAGGACAGTTATCAGGGCTAGAGGGGCATTTACATAGAATATGACAACCCCTGATGTATATGCACCTAATAACACAGTATATCAAAGCATGTTAGGCAAAATTTGCTAGGACAAATCAATCCATCAACTATTAGAGATGTAGACTTAAACATCCCTCAATCAAAAAATGGGGTTGATGTAGCAGGTAGAAAATCAGCAAGAAAATGGTTCAACTTAACACTACTGGCCAACTGAACAGAAGCAAACGTGATTGGACTACTTCATTCAACAGCAGTAGATTTCACATTCTTTTCAAACTCTTATAGACCATTCACTAAAATAGAATGCATTCTTAGCTGTGAAAAACAGCTAACAAATTTTAAAAATCAGAAACCATACAATATTTTCACTTAGACCACAGTAGAAAAAAAGTAGAAACCAATAAGAGAAAAATAGCTGGAATATGTAAAAATATGTGAATATTGAAAATACTTCCAATTAAAACTAGGCCAACTTAGAAATATCAAGAGATACTTAAAAATAATCATAGTAAATGAAAATTAAAATATCAATTCTCAAAAATATGGGGATACAGCAAAAATAGTGCTTAGAGGAAAAAATACTAGCATCTATCCCAAACTCAATAATATTTATATAATTAGAGAAAGAACAAGCCAAGTTAATAGCAAGAAAAGAAAAAATAATAGAAATTAGAGTTGATGTAAATAAGATTGGATATAGGAAATCAACAAAATGAACTCATGCTTTGAAAATCAGTAAAAAGGATAAACTTCTGAGAAGGCTCCAAAAAATGACAGCAGATATAAATCACTAATACTAGATATGAAGACAGTACTGCTTTAAAACCTATGAAAAATAAAAGAAAATAAAGGAATATTAACATTTCCTCAGCATAAATTTCATAACCAAAACGAAATGGACCACTTGCTTAAAAGACACAATTTGCCAAAGCTCACAAAAGAGCAAATAGATAATCAAGAAGGCCAATATGTATTGAAGAAATGTAATAATTAATACTCTTCTAAATTAAAAGTCCAAATGAGGCTGGGAGTTTGACCTAGTGGTAGAGTGCTTCCCTACCATTCATGAAGACCCAGGTTCAATTCCTCGGTACCACATATATAGAAAAATGCCAGAATTGGTGCTGAGGCTCAAGTGGTAGAGCTTTAGCCTTAAGAATGTCCAAGGAGAGTGCTCAGGCCCTGAGGTCAAGCTCAGGACTGGCAAAAAAAAATGATTTCAGGATGCAAGCCTAATATAAAAGTCAAGCATTTTGATACTACCAGCAACGAATAAGTAGACTCCAGAAATTTAAAACTAATATAAATTGTTGTCTTTCCCCCAAACTATATACAAACATAATAAAATATTTATAAAATCCAGAGTAAAACTAAAACTGATAAAAAGTAACAAAGAATATGACACATTTCTAGAAAATAGCCTAGAAATCAGTCTAGATGACTTTGGTATGATGATTATTTTTTAGATAGACTACTAAAGATATAATCCAAAAAACTGATAAGCTGGATTTTATACAAAGTGAAATTTTCAAAGACCATGACAAGAATGCAATTTGCTAATTTAGGATAGGGAGAAAAACATTTGCAAAAGATACATATGATAACTGCTTTTGATCCTGGTCTGCTGTGTCTAATATTTAGATTTATCTGATTTGGAAAAGGAAAGGGTAATAACAAAATGGTGAAACAAAGACAAAGGGTGAATCAATGCAACAGTGATACTCACAAGACAATAGGTTGGAAATGAACTTTACAGTTTCAGAAGGTAGGGAGTTGGGGGAGGGATACTGGGAAAGAACGAGGGAGGTGTAACAATATAGGACATTACCTTATGTAACTGAAATCCCTCTATACATCACCTATACAACAAAATAAAATTACATTAAAAAGAAAAAGAATGCCATGCAAAATAGACTAAGGACTTTAACAATAAGAAAAACAAACAATCCAATAAAAATGACAAAATACTTCTATAGACAACACTTTAAAAGATACAAATATGGTAAGCATATAAAAGGTGATCAACATCATTTGTCATTATGGAGTTGCAAAGTAAAAATTAAAACAACAATTAGCACCGCTAATTAGAGCGATGAAAACTAAAACATACCAAATGTTCTCAAGGATATGGAGTAAGAACTCCCATAAATTGTTCATGGGAATACAAAATAGAATAGCCAGTTTGGAAAACACTGGCAGTTTCTCACAAAACTGAATATCCTCTAATTACACAATTCAACCATCATGTTCTTTGGTACCTTCCCATATAAATCAAGAGTTATTTCTATACAAAAATCTATCCATGTTCATACTAGTTTTATTCACAATAACACAGACTTGAAGTAACCAAGACAACCTTTCATGTGTGAATGAATAAACAAACTTTAGTACAATCCAGACAATAGAGTATTATTCAGAATTAAAAGTACCTGCTCTATCAAGCCATGAAAATCCTACATAAGAAAACTCACATGAACACTACTAAACAAAAGAAGACAATCTAAAAAGGTTACATATGTATGATTCTAACTACATGACATTCTAGAAAAGGCAAAACTATGGTAACAGCAGAAAGGTTAATGGTTGCCAGGGGTTACAGGGAAGGGAAGATAAATAAGCAGAAGACATGATTAAGATGGTAGAACTATTCATTATGATACCACAATGGTGGATACATGTCATCAGATTATGCACTGTGTAACATCAACAGTGAACCCTAATGTGACCTATATACTGTGGTTGATAATGATGTCATGTGAATCAATAGATGTACTGGTCATAACAAAAGTACCATTGGTAGAAGATGGTAGTTTTGGAGGATGTATGCATAGAAGGAAAACAGACATTTGAGAATTCTCTTTATTTTCCATTCAATCCTACTGTAAACTTGAAAAATGCTATAAGAATGTTTATTAAAAATTACATATAAGCCGGGAGTTTGGCCTAGTGGCAGAGTGCTTGCCTAGCATGCACGAAGACCCGGGTTCAATTCCTTGGTCCCACATACTTAGAAAAAGCCAGAAGTGGAGAGCTCTGGCCTTGAGAAAAAGCCAAGGACAGTGCTCAGGCCCTGAGTTTAAGCCCAGGACTGGCAAAAAAAAAATTACTCTATTCAATATTTGCTCATCTATAAATTTAAGTCTAAAACAAGCTATTAGAACTAATATGTAATACATATATGTCATTGGGTATATGGGTAGTATTAAAATATATTTCCAAATATTTTTAAAAATAGGAAATACTTTTGAAAATAGTAAATCTAAAAATATGGGAAGGATTCCTATGTGTATGCATATGAAAGAACTTTAGAAAACATTATTAAAATAAATAACTAAAGCCCAAATAAATGGAAGATGGAGGTTTCATATTTTAAAAGTCACTATAATTTAAAATGCAAATTCTCTCCAGTATAATCTCTTCACTATATTTTATTTTATTTTTAATTTTTATTTTTTATTTTTTATTTTTTGCCAGTCCTGAGCTTAAGCTCAGGGCCTGAGGACTATCTTTGGATTTTTCTCAAGGCTAGAGCTCTACCATTTAAGTCTCAGCACCACTGCTGGCTTTTTCTAAGTATGTGGGACCAAAGAATTGAACCTGGTCTTCGTGCATGCTAGGCAAGCACCCTACCACTAGGCCAAACTCCTGGCCCATCTTCACTATATTTTAAAATGTTAATTCTCACTAAATTCTCTCCAAATTCCTTTACAGACATATTATAACACAATTCTAATTCCCAGGAAATTTGTTTAAGAAATTAACAATTCTAAATTGATCTGTATACATAAAGGACCAAAAACAGTCAAGAAAGTTTTGAACCAGGACAAAAGTTACAGCTAGGTACTATTAAATCATACTATGACAGCTACCATTCTAGTTGAGACCTGGGGGTTATGGTTGATGTTCACCTAAGCAGAAAAATCTAGATTCCATCTCCAATTAGCCAGCAAAATGCTGATCTGAGGTGTAGCTCAATTGATAGAGTGAGCAAGTTGATGCAGCTTGGAGGACCTAAGTTCTGTTACTGGCGAATACACACCAAGAAAGCAACAAAAATTTTAACATAATACATCTGAATATAATGATTCATTTTGGCATTATTCTTGCATTTTATCCTAGCATTTTTGCAAAGCTAGCAACAAACAGATACAGAGCAATGAAACAGAACAAACTAGTACTTCCAACAAATATTCAGCTAAAAGATATTATACTGAATGTCATCAAAGACGCAAAAAACTCTAATTTCTCTATTGAAGACCAGGAATAGATAAAATTAATCTATAAGAGTTCTTTTCCTTTTTTTTTTTTTGTCTGTCACAGGACTTGAACTCTGGGCCTGGTAATTGTTCCTGAGCTCTTCAGCTCAAGGCTGCTACCCTACCCCTTGAGCCACAGTGCCATTTCCTGTTTTCTGATGATTAACTGGAGAGAAGAGTCTCATAGACTTTTTAGTGCCCCAGCTGACTTTGAACCATGATCCTCAAATCTCAGCCTTCTGAGTAGCTAGGATTATAGGAGTGAACCACCAGCTCTATAAGAGTTTGATTATCTTTCATAGGTTATAGTTAGATGAGAGAATGAAATAGTCTTGTGGGATAGTGAAATATTCTTTGTCTTGATATGAATATTATATTTTCATAAGAATTTACATATATTGAAATTATCAAGAGGTATGCTAAAGATCATATATCATACTACATGTATGTTATACTTCAATATACAACTCATAAAAATATTATCTTGTTTTCAGAAAAATTCTTCAGGAATTTATGCTCTATTATGAAACAAAAATAAATAGTATTTGAAAAGTTACTTATCTTCCCATTTGAGATGAAATGGTGTATATCCTAGTATAGTCTCCATTGTCTCCATAAAGTATTCCTAAAATAAATGCAACTATCACATTAAAAAATTATCTGACGTTTGGTTATGGATCTCAGATTACTCAGTCAAAAGTGGAAATAATATAAAGTCAAGGTATCTGAAAAAAAAGTATCTGTGGCTAGAAGTGATTGCTTTTATCTGACCATTATCATGTAAAGATGAGTAGCTGAAGAGATATGAATGAAGCAAGCCACTCATAGCAGAGTAGCTATACATGAGGCCATTTAGAATGACGCTAAATGAAAGGACCTCTAGGATAAAGAAAAAAAAGCCATATAATGAGTGATTGTTGTCCTTAATGTACTATGTTATCTCTCATCTCTTTTGCTGTCCCTTGGTTATCTCACATTGTTACAGTATCTCACTTTGTTATCTGTTATATTGGATATATTTGTATTTGGTTATTTGAAATTGGATAGGGAAGGGGGGGAAACAAGATGAGGGGTGGGGGTGGGGGGGAGGGAAATGGGGACCAAGACATGAGAAAGGGTATCAATGTATGTGAAGTAATTCACCTTCTATCTGGCAAATATAATGTAACCCTTCTATTAATTACAATAGAAAATATATGAAAAAAAAGAATGAAGCAAGCCAGAAGTCCAAAACTTGTTTACCCTTTGATTGACTCCATTTATTCACAGAATAAGATTCAGTTGCTTTACTACAGCTTAAAAACCCCACCATGGGGAGTGTAAACTTGTTCAATCACTCTGGAAAACAGTATGGAGATTCCTTATAAGACTAAAAATAAAGCTCCCCTATGACCTAGCAATCCTACTTCGGGACATTTACCCAAATGTCTGTAAATAAGACTACATGAAACCTACCAGCACAACCATGTTCATTGCAGCATTATTTACCATAGATAAGATATGGAACCAACCCAGATGCCCCTCAGTAGATTAATGGATCAAGAAGATCTAGTACTTATTATACATATGGAATTTTATGCTACTATCAGAAAGAATGACATTGCCCCATTTGTAAGGAAATGGAAAGATTTGGAAAAAATCATATTAAATGAAGTAACCCTGTAGGATCCATGATTTCCCTCATTTGTAATAACTAGTATACATCTAGGATTTTCCTACTAGAGGAGCACAATAGCTCAAAAGCTATGTGCATATGGCCATATGGGATGAGGCTAAGCGAAATGAACTCCAGGATATGGAAACAAGAGGTTTATAATGGTTTTTGTTTTCAATGTGCTATGTAAAGTTATTTCTTTTCTCTTTTGTTTTTTTCTTTATGGCTTATCCTGTTGTTTTTGTATTTGACTTTGGTACTTAGTGTATTGCATATACATTTATTTATTTGAATTAGGAAAGAGAAAAAACAAAATGATGAGACAAAGGACAAAGGATGAACGAATATAACTGCGATATTCACAAGACAATATACTGGAAATGAACTTGGGAGGGGTAAGGGGAGGGAAAGTGTGAGAAAAACATGGGAAGATGGGAAGGGGTAACAATATTCGAGAAGTAATGTACTCACTACTTTATGAATGTAACTGTAACCCCTGCATATATCACACTGACAATAAAATACATTTAAAAAAAAACATTGTCTTTACTTTTGCCAATCCTGGGGCTTGAACTCAGGACTTGAGCACTGGCCTTAAGCCTCTGCTGTTCAAAGCTAGTGTTCTATCAGTTGTGTCACAGTGCAACTTCCATCTTTTTCTGTTTATTAGGTATTAAGAAATTGAACTCAGGGTTTAATGCACTCTACCACTAAGCCATATTCCCAGCCCCTCTCCATTGTCTTATACTGAAACCCTTTTAGTTTCCTTGAGCAACAATCATCTCTACCAGTGGTTGGAATCTCTTTTCTGTGACCCTCATATGTGTTGCTCCTTCTGCTTGATATACGTACCACTCCTTTTCATCTAAATACAGTCCAAATTATTCCATCACATTTTAAAAGTTATTTCCTCAGGGATGCCTCCAATAGACTTTATTGGGAATTTAAACTAAGTCTCAATTTTTATCATAATTATTATAATTACTTCACAAGCAGCCTCTCTATTGCTATGAAAACCCCATAGAAAGCCAAGAATCCCGTATGTCCCATTCAATAATGTCCTTAGTGGCCAAAGTCCATAACCAGTGGTAGGTACTAAACCAAACCATCTCTAATCCAGCCATTGGTTAATGTCTGTAATCTTAGCTCCTTAGAGGCTGAGATCTGAGGATCACCATTCAAAGTCAATCAGTGCAGGAAAGTCTATGTGACTTAACTAATTCACCATCAAAAAGCTGGAAGTAGAGCTGCTATTCAAGTAGTAGAGCATCAGCCTTGAGTGAAAGGGCTAAGCAGAAGCACATAAGGCCCTGAGTTCATGCCTTGATACCAGTACACACAGGTACAGGAAAAAGTCTAGAATCAATGAAATTGAAGGATAAATTAATGATTAGGAGAGTGGAATACAAGAAACATCACTGGAAATGTTAGAAGAAGCAAACAGTATTTATGTACTTAATTTTTATTCAATGCTTGTTTAATTATTTACATTTTTGTCATCCATTTCAGCTCTTTTTTAATATACCACTCTGTCTTGGCTATGCTATGAACTGCAAAGAAAACACTTTCAAGACAGGTAAGAGTCCTTTTGTTGCAGTGTACTGTAACAATAGAAATGGAAGTAAGATGAACTTGGGAAAGACTGTTGGAGAATGAAGATCCATTTGCTCTCTGAAACCATACACATTAGAAACCACACATCCCACCAGAAAAGTATCCTTCTCAAAGATATCCTTGATTCTGATATTTTATAGACTTTCTCTAGAAACTTTTTCCTAATATGAAGAAATCGCTTATCGATGAATATTCAAATTATAAATCCAACCATTGCCATTCATCTTTAAATAATCATCAAGATACTGAAATTTTTTATCAAAACACAATTTTACTTTTTCCTCTTTAAAGATTTTCAAACACATTTTCAGTCAAAGGAGAACAAAGGCTAAAATTAGGTTTTTGAAGAAGAATGTATAGCCACAGAAAGCAAGATCAAAATCTAAATATGTTTCCCCATTGTTTATATTTTGAGAAAGAACTGAAAAAAATGACAAGAAATTCTGAACAAAGCATTGTGTTCTGCAAATATTTCAAACACTGACCAGTTCTCTTGATTACACAGAACGAACACAAAACCTCTTTCAATAGGGCCTGCACAGCTTGAAGATGAACTCCCTGTGCCTCTTAATCCTCTATTCAAACCTGGCTACAATTAGTGGTGTCAAAGGAATCCAGCTACAAAGTAAATTCATAGCTGATAGTATTATTGTATGTCTTTGAATTTAGGTTCTATATGATTATTAGATATAAAAATTAACCTATTTCTTACCATTCAATGGCAAGTCAAATACATCAATAACATACTCCAGAAAATCAGTCAATGGTCAGTATTTAGTGTACACATTTATTTGTCTGAAAGATTGTAAAATATATACATCTAAGCTGGATACCATGTTTATGTGAGTTACAATAGTTATCAAGATAGGCAGAAAACACTCTTAAGATACCTGAAATGTATATTGAAATGTACCATATCTAAAAAATAAAGAAAAACAGAGGTAAGTCTAAAATATGCATTCTTCAAAAGTAAGAGACAATGCCGCAGAGTACAAGCTCTGCAAATGATTGGTAATAGCCACAAACAAAAGCATGAATATTTAGAGGGCTACACACTACAAAATAGCAAACTTTCACAAAGGTCTGTGCATTTATAATTAACCTGAGGTATCTGTAACTGGGAAATTTTTGTAAAATACTTACGTTAATCAAATAACAAATTTGCCAGACTGCTGCTTAAAATAAAACAGGCATACAGTTTATACAATTAACTGTCCTTTGGACTCAAGACAGGAAGAAAACTTGGTAACATCCTAGGGACAGAGGTGTGATCCATTAATATCAAAGTATGGACAAGGACTTTTAGGTCTTTCCTGAGTTTGATATAAGATTCTTTAATGCCGAAATGATCAGTTGCTGAGCAATAAGATTTCATTGTCTCTATAAAGTTCCATATCTAGCATGCCTTCTACTTCTGTCAGTTGCTCATTATTTACTATTATATCTACTTTACTCTTTATACAAGTCTTGTCGAGTTATAAATTGACAGGGAATCTTACTCCTCCAAATGCATCTGTCTGAGTCTCTGGAAGAAATTCTCAAGACCCAACACTTAAACATTTATAGGTAAACCAAATATCTTTTTTCAAATATTTTTAATTGTAATTAAGAGGAATTAACAGATAAAAGATGCATTACTTCATACATATTGATACCCCTTCTCATATTTTTGTCCCCATATCCCCTTCCCATCCCCTCCCCTCATCTTGCTTTCCCCCTTCCTTTTCCTATTTCAAATAAACAAATAAACATATATACACTATACCAGATAACAAGGTAAGATAGTGTAATAATATGAGAATAACCAAGGAGCAACAAAAGAGATGAGAAATAACATAGTACATTAAGAACAACAATCACAGGGCCGGGAGTTTGGCCTAGTGGTTAAAGTGCTTGCCTAGCATGCATGAAGACCCGGGTTCGATTCCTTGGTACCACATATAGAAAAAAGCTGGAAGTGGTGCTGAGGCTCAAGTGGTAGAGCTCTAGCCTTGAGAAAGTCCAAGGACAGTGCTCAGGCCCTGAGCTCAAGCCCAGGACTGGCAAAAAAAAAAGAACAACAATCACACATTATCTAGCTCTAGAGATAAACTAAATATCTTGATAATCTTATTTTAAGTGGCTTCCATCAAAGATAGCAATAGTAACAAAAATAATAATGATGATGATTATAATAATGATCAAATAATTAACAATAGTCTTGCTTTTATCTACATGTAGAGTTTTTAAGGACTTCCTAGAGTTCTTTTCTATGTAACCACTATATCAATTCTATATCATTTGGCTTCCTGATCAAAACAAATTTTTCAAGAGTATAATTATTACAAGAGTATAATTACTCTTATGCTTGGCCTATTATAATTTCAATTGCACTGACTGCAGAAAGAAAAAGCATCATTTTTGCCTCTTCTTTTAAACTTTTGTTTACTGAAATGAATCCTTGATATATGTTCAAGTAAATTGCTCATCAGATGCAGAGGAAGGAATTGTCCATGAGTTCCTCTGAGTTTGTATGTTTGTTTTCTTAACATCTTCTATTAACAGCCACTGGGCACTTGGCATTTCTAGTAATAGCAGATTATAAGAAGAAAATTGCAGATCTAAAATGAAAAAAAGTAGAGGGAATTTCTGAATAGTATTTACCTAATTATATCCAGTATTGAGATAAAGGAGGAAAGGGAGGAAAAGCAAGATGAGGGGTGAAGTGGAAGTGGAAGGGGAACAGAAGTAGAAGGAAGAAGACAAGAAAGAGGAGGAAGAGGAGCCCAAGCATTGTGAAAATGATATGCATTTTGCAAAGGACTGAAGTTATTTTAGATCATAAAAAGAACAAACTTTTAAATTGTAGTGATACCATATATCCTATTTATATTTTGTTTAGAGACAGTTTGTGTTTTTCTGTTCAAATATTTCAAACTGTCTTCTGGAAGTCTGTTGATCTATTCAGCACAGTATTATTTTGAGCAGCAAAACCCTTAAAGAATATACTGGCCTTAAGATATAGGAAAAAACCTGAGGTTTATAGTGATCAAATGCTTTCTTATTGCTTAAATTAAAATGTTACCTATAAAAAATTTAAGATACATATATTGAATTACATTTTCCCATCAAGAATCAAAGGGTAAGATTTATGATTATTAAGGCATATGAAAATTAATTCACTAATTTTGTCTCCCCATTATTAATTATATCAACAAAAGTAAAGGGGAAAAACTCACCAATAGCAACCAAACAAGAAAAAAACTTAAAACAAAATGCAACAAGTTCTCCAAATTGGCAACCAAGTAGAGGTGATAGATATTAATAAAATGACAAGAAATGTCATTAAAATTCCCATATTTGTAAAGAAGCAGTTTTGTTACCATTTTTTAATTTCATCACAACATAATAGAAAAATGAACTAGAAAGAAAGAATTAACAGGGCTATTTCCATATAAAAGAAGTGAAGATTCTAAGTCTACAGATTGCAATTGAGGAATGAGGGCAAAAAAAACATTCTGGATAGATGGTAACATGTTCACAATACTACGGAAAGGAATTATAAGACAAAAATCCAAAAGAACTCGGGAAACACAGAACATCCAAAGATACATCTAATTTCTCCCTATATCTATTACCTTCTCATCCCTGATAAATAACTGTCTCTGATTTCAAATAAGAAGAGCAAAGAAACAAAAAGGTAAAACTATCTGCAAAAACTGTGGAATAATGAAAGCATGACCAAGATGCTGAATAAAGATGTCGTTTATTCATGAAGATGAAAGATGGGTAGAATTTTGGTAATAATATAGCTCTAAAACTTTTGAGGGGATATCACAATATCCTTGTACTGAGGGGGAGGGGCGAGGAATTAATTTCTCTGAACCAGCCAATTAAAAGAAAGTGAAATAAAATCAGGAAAAGATGTGATAAAAGAAGTCCTAAAAGCTATTGCACTCCTGCTGCATTTACACACTAAATAAAACTAAATGGCCATAGGATTCATAGATACAAAGTGATATAAATGTTATAAGGCCACATAATGCAAAGCAAAATAGAAAACAATAAAAAGAAGATGAACATTAAGAGTTTATAATATCCTTATCTTTCAAAGTAGACAGTATTGCTCTTAAAAATAAATACATAGCTTTAACAAACTAAACATAATGAGGAACCCTTTTTCAAGTTTCATTAATATTTTATTTGATCTTAAACCTCAAGGGAAATCTTTTAACAAATATTTATAACAGAAAAATACACATTTTCTTCAGATTCAGAAACTCTTTTAATTCTTCTTTAGCCTCTTTTGTATTAAGTATATGCTTCCTAAGACTTTATGGGAAATAAATATATCTATAGGTTACAAAATTTGATGTGCGTGTGTGTGTGTGTGTGTGTGTGTGTGTGTGTGTGTGTGTGTGTGTGTGTGGTGTTTAGAATCAAACCAAAGGCAATAAGCAAGAATCTACAACTAAGCTATATATACACCTGCATTTGTCTAATTTTTTAAATTTCCCTATTACTTTAGAAAATAAAACATAATTAAAGATCAAAAAGTACATAATGGTGAAAATCTTGAAAATTCTAGAATCTGAGTAATAGGCACATAAAGGCTCATGATATCATTCTTTGTTTTTGTTTGTTCAAGCTTTTTTCTAACGTATTTTCTTAAATATCGCTTTTATATAAACAAAATAAGTTCTTTGTAACCTATAAGTTATTCATCTTTAGAATAAAAATATTCCTTTAGAAGAAAATACTCCTTGCTTTGAGGATTCATTAACATAATTTTAATCTAAGGGTCTACTGATAACTGGAAAGAAAATAAGGCTAATTTTGGAAAACTGGATATTTCAGGAAGTGAAGCCAAAGGTTGTAAAAGTTAGAAAAGATGTAGTAAGTTATACAACAAAACAAAACATCTCTGTACATCACATATATTAACAATAAAAATCATAGGTAGATTCCTTTGAAAATTTGTTTCATTTTTAAAAATCATTTCACACATTATCCTAGTTCTCTTCAAAACAGGCAGTAAATACCGTTTCAGACTTTGTCTTACAAATAAAATTAAAATCGCTTCATATTCTACCTAATGACAATTAGCCATATTCTAGGAGAGTTTTGTTTTCTTTCTACCTCTAGTGGTAAGTAACTACTGATAATTTTTGAGTTTTTATGTAATCTCACTTGATGTTGTCTAACATACCTTAATGTACTTTCAAAATATAAATGACATCAGACAGCAAGTATGTAACAGAAACAGCATTCTCACCCAATCAGTATTAGTCCAGAACCTGTGTGTATAACCACTAAGTTGATGTTTAGCAAACATATTTCTACTGTTTTCTGTAAATGTCACTCAAGATTCTCTCCCTGAGGAAGACACCAATATATGACTACTTACATTGCAAAAATATGTGTATGCCCTCCATGAACAAAGTAGAAGGTGCCAGAGTTAGCAAAATTAATAAAACAATCTTAGAATCTTATTTCTGTAACTCTCGTAATCCCTCGCTTTCTCAATTGTTTTTTACTAAAGAACAATTTTTCACCTTGTTATCTGATATATTTTATATGTGCTTAATTGATTATTTGAAATTGGATAGGGAAGGGGGGAAATCAAAATAAGCTGGGGGGGAGGGAAATGGGGCCCATGTCATGAGAAAGGGTATCAATGTATGGGAAGTTATGTACCTTCTATCTGGTGAATATATTGTAACCCTTCTATTAATCACAATAAAAAATTATTTAAAAAAAAGAAGTGGGGAAAAGGAGACATTTGCCTCATGAGTCTCTTTTTTAACTGTGGTCACTGGCCATCTAACCCAGTTCTACATACTGGGAAATTGGACATAGTCCACTTGAGACTTCTGAAAAGGCCCTCTTGAGCTAGTCTGGTGGCTCACGCCTGTAATCCTGTCTACTCAAGAGGCTGTGATCTGAGGACTGGGGTTCAAAGCCAGCAGGAGCACTAAAGTCTGAGAGACTCTTATCTCCAATTAATCACCAGAAAACCAGAAGAGGCGCTGTGACTCCAGAGGTAGGGCTGTAGCCTTAAGCTGAAGAGCTCAGGAACAGCGCCCAGGCCCAGAGTTCAAGCCCCATGACCGGAAAAAAAAAAAAAGGACTGCTTTGGTCCCTGTAATTGCCCTAAATAAAAAACTCCCTGAGGAATACTGCAGTATTCTCTACTGACTGACTTCATTTCAAACGGGGAGATGCTCTGGCCAACTTGTAATGGTGATGAGAAGACCAGATATTTAGAGCTGCAGACAAAGCCCTAATACTCAGTCTTTTCTACAAAACCACCACCCATTCAACCATAAGACTTCCATTTTGTTGGGGGAGGGAAATTAAGCACTTTTCTGTAAGCTGTAATGTTTTGGATGTTTAGTTTGTCTATTTTTTCTTTTCATTACTGAGATTCACAGCAAAAGGCATTTCTAATACACAATATTCACCACTTACTTATGCCACTTAATTATAACGAACCCACAATTTATGCTGAATTGTTAACTAATATAAAAGTTAAATACTGCATTTGTCACACACTGATTTGCATGTTTGTTTTTTAAGTTTAATCTAAGACATAAATGTGCATTGTGTTTATTATCAACATACATTCTAATGGGAGAAATGGTTGACACCACTGAATTCCGTTCTACGGCTAAATATCTAAGCAGTATAAGTAGACTATGTGCTATGGATTGAACTAAGCCTTTCAAAACTCATGTTGAAGACCTATTCTCCCAAGATGAAGGTATTTAGAGACAGGGACTTTGGGAGGTAGGTAGATTCAGATGTAAGAACCTTTTAATGGGATTAATGCTACTAGATTTCTTTTGTCCCTCTCATCCCTATACCATGCTACTCCTTCCATATAAAGATTCACGAAAAAGACAACTACAATCCAGGAAGAGTACCCTAAGTAGAAATCAGCTAGCATCTCCATCTTGCCCTTCCTCCTCCGCCTCATACTCTTCCTGTTCCTCCTCCTCCTGTTCTTCCTCCTACTCCTTCTTCCATTTCTCCTACTCTCCCTTCTCTCTCCTCTCTTCTCTTCTTCCTCCTTTGCTCTTGCTGCCTCCTCCTCCTCCCCACTCTTCAGGTTCACCTTTTCCCCTTCATTCCCCTTCCTCCTCCTCCTCCTCCATTTTGTGGAGGCACCAGAGCTTGAACTTGGGCTTTCATAGCTTCTGATTGTCATTTTTTATTCTAGATGCCAATGTTACCACTTGAGCCACTCCTCCAGTCTTTGGATTTTCTTCTCCAGGACTGTAAGAAATTTCTGTTATTTAAAACCATTTGGGCCCGGAGTTTGGCCTAGTGGTTAAAGTGCTTGCCTAGCATACACGAAGACCCGGGTTCGATTCCTCGGTACCACATACATAGAAAAAAGCCGGAAATGATGCTGAGGCTCAAATGGTAGAGTTCTAGCCTTGAGAAAGTCCAAGGACAGTGCTCAGGCCCTGAGCTCAAGCCCAGGACTGGCAAAAAAAAAAAAAAAAAAAAAAAAAAAAAAAACCACACATTTCATTCTATAGTATTTCCTGATGACAGTCAGAACTACGTGGTCAGATAAGGCAGATAGGACAAAAAAAGAACCTGATTGTAATGGCATATGACTATAATACTATTGGGGGAAGCTCAAATGAGGCAGATTGCAGTTTGAGGCCAATCCATGTAGAATTTTGAGGCCCCTTCCCTAGGTCACAGAGGCACATGCTGTGATCCCAGCTACAGGAGGAAAGGTAACATCTTGGTTCAGGCATGGGCCCAGGGAAAAGTACAAGACTCTATACAAAATAAAAATGCAAAACAGGACTGAAAATCAGCATGGTTCAGAAGTAGACTATCTGCCAAGCGAGCATGAGGCCCTGACTTTCCTTCCATTCTCTCTCTCTCTCTCTCTCTCTCTCTCTCTCTCTCTCTCTCTCTCTCTCTCTCTCTCTCTCTCTCTCTCTCTCTCTCTCTCTCATACACACACACACACACACACACACACATAGAGGCCCTGACTTTCCTTCCATTCTCTCTCTCTCTCTCTCTCTCTCTCTCTCTCTCTCTCTCTCTCTCTTCTCTCTCTCTCTCCTCTCTCTCTCTCATACACACACACACACACACACACACACATAGATAGGGAGAGACAGAGAGAGAGAGACAGAGAGACAAAGAGACAGAGAGACAGAGAGAGAGACAGAGAAATGCACTACTTAATAAAGTCAAATGTCTTACACAGTATTTAACAAAAGGTCAATCTTATCCATAGGCTATCTAGCTTCCATTTAGCCTTAATTCATTTTGGAGGGATATGCAAAACCTCACTCTACAACCAGTTTTTCTGATAGCTTACTATAAAGCAAATAAGTAATCACACTGAGTTTGCAATTACTCAACAGGGTTTGTAATTCAGGTTCTGCCAATTATTAACTTCATGACCTTGAATATCAGAATACTAAGAGATCATATATAAGTATTCTTAGCCACTCTGTCTGGTATTATTGAAATATTTCATAAATGTCATAGAAAAAATCAGTGATAAGATAATGAGTAATGATGAGTAACCCAGACAAATTTTACTCAAATCTTATGAAGTGTTTAGGTATCTTAGCTCAGTTGTTTAAAAAGAACTTCATTGATTTCTAGAACTGTTTAGGTTTGCTTATTTCCAGACTGTCCAAGGCTTAAAAAAATTAAACAAAAAATACACAATTTATCCCAAGTACCTTCCATTTAAATAGAATATCCCAAATAGGATCTACTTATTACCTACCCGGGAGCTTTCAAGTTAAAAAAAATTATGTTCAAATATCTCAACAAGACATAATTGCCTAATGAGTTTATTATCCTATAAATACTACAATAATTACGACCTAAGGTACAAACATAAAACAATACAATCTACTCCCTTCCCACAAATACATACTCCATCTGATCAAAACTACACACTAGAGGTATTACTCAGAGCTTGATGTTCAGATGCCAAGCTTTCTAACAGGCCTTTACTTGTACCTGGCATAAGAGCTGTTGAACACTCCTGACCTCAGTAGAAATTAAATTAAATAGAACTTGGGTCCTGAGAGCAATAATACTAAGTTTACAGAATAAAAAAAGAGAGAGAGAAATAGATAATAGACATGTTGGATAATCTACATGGCAAAAGAAAACCTGAATGTAAAAATAATGTGCTTATAGCAACTTGAACGTGGATGGAAATAAAAACTTCATATCACTTTTATCAATATCTAAAACTTAAATGCCAGTGGCAAGTTTTTACAGATGAATAACTGTAAGCAGAATATAAATGTAAACTTTATGGGGTTAGAAATTAACCTACGAGAGAGTTTTAATAAATGGAAACAAAAAAAAGCATAAACGTAGACAAGGGCTTTATGTGCTTTTTCTTATGAGTACAAGTTTGAATAGTAAATGGTAACACAATCCCCTAGAAGGAAAGGAAAGCAAAGAAAGATGAATGGGAGCTAAGCAAAAGCACTATAAAGTAGATATGATTATCTTTTTCCTCTGAGAAATTCCCAAGTTCCCAGGATTCCTAATTTTTCATCATAATTCTTTAATTTCTACATTTCATTTCTCTTTCATGATGAAAAAAATAATTTTAGTTACTGTAGAAGCACAATAGTTGGCAAACTCTAAATGTCATAGAAAAAATTAGAAAAAAGTAAGCCCAAAGGACAAAAGCTGGGTATTGTAAAATTTAGAACTAATTTCAATTCTTAAGAAATATGTAGCCAGACACAATGGCTCATGCCTGTAATTCTAGCTGCTCAGAAGACTGAGATCTGAGGATCATGGCTCAAAGCCAGCCCTGGCACTAAAGACGGAGAGACTCTTATCTCCAACTAATCACTAGAAAACCGGAAGTGGTTCTGTGGCTCAAGGGTAGGGCCTTAAGCTGAAGAGCTCAGGGACAGCACCCAGGCCCACAACCAACCAAAAAGAAAAATCAGAAATATGTTTTTAATTACTTCAAATTTCGTAATGACCCCACTTTAATGTACACAACAAAAAGTAACATAATAAATTCAAAGACATTTAGGGTAAATCAATAATCCCTCTTTAATTTTCATACGATCTTCTGAAAAATACTCTCACATTTCGCCTTTACTTGACTATTTTTGAGGAGTGTCTACTGTGGATATATTTTTCATACACTAAAAATTTTAACTATTTTAGTTTTGTTAATTATAATGTTGCTTATCAAATATTTGAATGGAGGTTTCTTGCCTAATTTCAACAATACTTTGCCTTGAGCTTCTCAAAGACTCATAAAAACTTACACTTCAAAAATAAGCACAATTTAAGC
Source organism: Megascapheus bottae (assembly GCF_031878675.1). Classification (NCBI taxonomy): domain Eukaryota; kingdom Metazoa; phylum Chordata; class Mammalia; order Rodentia; family Geomyidae; genus Megascapheus; species Megascapheus bottae. The sequence continues at coordinate 33,337,596 of NC_143524.1, read as the reverse complement.
TCTGTGCCAAAATATATCTAGAATCCATTTTTATATTTTTGTATTTGAAAATCAGTCAACTTCTAATTTATGAAGGAAACGGGTTTGTTTAGTCCACATATGCTCTGTGAATGATAGCTTCATCATAAGAGCAAAGAAATTTTACACCAATGAAATATATTACATCTCAAAAAATCTACATTTGAATATCATACTAAGAAGCTTTCAAGACAAATCAGAAAATGACACCACATTTCAGTCCACTCATGCTGTTTGAATACAAAACCTCTATGTTAACAAAAATAGCAAAACTTATCAAGAAATAACTTGATCATAAAAGAGCAGTTTCCTTTCGAATGCTAGACTCTAAGTTGAGTAAGCCAGTAAACCCTGGATATATATGTGTGTGTGTGTGTGTGTGTGTGTGTGTGTGTGTGTGTGTGTGTGTGTGTGTGTGTGTGTAAAAGCTAAAGATTTTCTTGGAGATGTCATTTTTGTCTCAAATGCAGACATGGTAATTATAATGCCAAAAAATGGTATCAAATTCATTTTCCCAACAAAAAATTTGGGTTAGCCCTTGATTTATCAAAAACAGAGACTTCTGTTACAGGAGGAATACTAAAACTGGTTAACCCATCAAAATGCTAAAACAAAATAGAAAGTTATCATATTTTATTTGAGCTGAGTTTTTTTTATAAGAACCATATGTACGACTTTCACTTTCTAGAAAGTAGTTTCTCTTGAACTCACATCAGAACCATTCATCATAATATAATTGCAAGTTGTCAGTCAGGGCCGCACCCTTAGCTTTGTGGCAAACAGCCAACACATCTGTCAGAAGCTCTCATAAGCTTCCGTGTGTTATTGTAATCCTTTACAAGAGAACAAGCCCATTCACCAATTTTACATTTTCCAAATGAAACAATGGCTCACTTAAAATCTCAAATGAAATTGTGTTTCTCTGTATGCTACAAGCCGCTTTCTCACCGAGTTACTGATTGCACCAGAAGGTAATGGCAATCATGTATCTTGTATATTGTTGAACTCTTTATGTACTGAAAGCATGTATTTAAAAATAGGTATGTATTTTGCTTAGGTATGTGTATACAACATGAAGCTACTCTTGTTCATAAGACAGACTTTTAACATCCTATTTTAATACACTTCTGCCATCAAACATTGCATAGTGATTAAAAAAACAATAGGAACAAACCTATTTTGGAATTATAGCAGATCAGTTCAGTTATCACTTATTTAAATCATCCCTACTATCTGAAGGAATTGTATTCTCAATGGAGAAGAAAGTAGAAAAGAGAATAAAATTTCTTATAGCTACATCAAATAGGAGTAAATAGGAGAGCTCTTTTATTCACTTTATATCTGACTTTCCAAGGACGTTTCCAAGTATAGGAAGATTAAAATCTGTAATATAGCAGCAACATAAACCTCTTGTTTCAAAAAACAGATCCAAAGTGCCAAACGTTAACTTTTCACATTGGTCTCAGTTGAACATAGGTATCCATTATTGCCTACATGCTTTCTCCATGCAACTGATAGACATTTTTCCTACTTTATTTCTAAGACAATATTAAAGCATATACAATAAAACGTTATTGTTCCTTAGCTATAAATAACATACATATTTAAGGAATGAGTTAAGTGGTTGATTACCAGCTAAACAAGTGAGCCAACCAAGTACAAGGCCCTAAGTTAAAAAAAAAGCAAAACAACAAAAAACATTTCATTGGACACTAGAGTCACTATACCATACATGTATACTCCACATTAGTAATTAGTATAATATAGTACCTAGGACAGGCAAGTGATTTCAACACCATTTAATCATTGTCCAGGTCGCATAATGGTATTAATTACTTGATAATACTATCCTAGGGTTGTTTTGGTTTTTTTTTTTTTTTTTTTGCCAATTTTGAGTTTGAACACTGTCCTTGGACTTTCTCAAGGCTAGAGCTCTACCACTTGAGCCTCAGCACCACTTCCGGCTTTTTTCTATGAATGTGGTAGCAAGGAATCGAGCCCGGGTCTTCATGCGTGCTAGGTAAGCACTCTACCACTAGGCCAAACTCCCTGCCCTATCTTAGTATTTTTAAAGATTCAGAAGCTAGTTCCTAAAGACATACAACAACACAAATTCCTACCTACAGATTCTAGAAGAATCATATTTTAACTGAGTTATATACATGTACAAATATAAATATTAACACAGAAAGCCTAACATATAGATGCTACATATAGTTCTATATGCTTTATAAAAATCATGTTGTTAAATGGATTGCTAGAAGATTTTCATGATTATGATCTCCCACTTGTCAAGCAAGTGCTATACCACTTGAGCTACAACTCTAGCCCTACATATTTATTATTGAGATAGGGTTTTTCAGAGTTAGGAGGTTATGATCTAATGATCAAGATTAGAAGACAGCCTAGAAAGGAAAGTCTATGAAATTCAACTCTAGTTAACCAACAAAACTCTAGAAGCAGAAGTGTGATTCAAGTGGTAGAATGTCATTCTTGAGTGAAAAATCCAGGCAACAGAATGAGATACTATGTAAGCTCCAATTCTGGCACACACACACACACACACACACACACACACACACACACACACACAGAGTTTCTATTGAATTTTTTTTTGGCCAGTCCTGGGCCTTGAGCTCAGGGCCTGGGCATTGTCCTTGGGCTTTCTCAAGGCGAGAGCTCTACCACTTGCACCACAGCACCATTTCTGGCTTTTTTCTACATATGTGGTACCAAGGAATTGAACCCAGGTTCTGATGCATGCTAGGTAAACACTCTACTACTAGGCTAAACTTCCAGCCCCGCTATTGAAATTTTAAAACAAAAGTTTCTTTAGTAATATTCATAAACTGTATGTCCATTAATATTGAGATTATTCTCAATTAGCTGTCTCATAGTAATATCTTGTTCTTTTTTATGTGCCAGCTCCAAGGCTTGAACTCAGAGCTTATCCATTCTCTTATTCCTGGCTTTTACTCTATCACTTGAGCTACATCCCTAATCCAATACAGTAATATGTTAAGACAGAAGAAACACTGTGGAAGCCAAAACAACAAATACAAATGATCAAAAACTATTGTGTCTAAGGTATCATAAATCTTAGTGAATGGTAAATAAAGTGCTGAGTTTATAATATTAAGTAGCAAATATTACTGTACAAATAATTATGAGTTCTTTTCGTCGTCAAAATATTTACACATCAAAAAACCTTTACATTTTAATAATTCATTATTATCTTATTAAACATGAAAATTACAGGCATTTTCAAGCCACTTTCCAAAAAGTAAAACTCTCACTATTTGAAGTCTGATTATATAACATTTATTTGCCTAAAGAGGTATTTGTGGCATGATATCAAACACCATTCTATAAATTGAACATATTCAAAATGAAAGAATTTAAGCCGGGCGTGGTGGCTCATGCCTGTACTACTAGCTACTCCGGAAGCTTAGATCTGAGGATCAAGATTCAAAGCCATCCTGGGCACAAAAGTACCTGAGATTCTTATCTCCAATTAACCTCTAGAAAATGGAAAGTGGGGCTAGGCTCAAGGGTAGGGCAGTAGCCTTGAATTGAAGAGCTCAAAGCCCAGGCTTTGTACAGGCCCCATGATCTACAAAGAAGAAGAAGAAGAAGAAGAAGAAGAAGAAGAAGAAGAAGAAGAAGAAGAAGAAGAAGAAGAAGAAGAAGAAGAAGAAGAGGAGGAGGAGGAGGAGGAGGAGGAGGAGGAGGAGGAGGAGGAGGAGGAGGAGGAGGAGGAGGGAGAGGAAGAGGGAGAGGGGGAGGGAGAGGGGGAAGGGGAGGGGGAGGAGGGGGATGAGGAGGAGGGGGAGGGGGAGGCGGGGGGGGGGGGGAGGAAGGAGAAGAATTTAAATTTATTTGTTTATAGCCATATACCCTGGGAAGAAACAGACACCGAGAAAGAGCCAATGAATATATGTGTGTGTGTGTGTGTGTTGTGTGTGTGTGTGTTGTGTGTGTGTGTGTATACACATTACATATCAGTTTATATCAATTAAATAACAACATCCAACCAAATACCAAGTAGTAAAAAAAAGGAGACTGCTAATGACCAATTAACAAACAATAAAATATGATATCTTGTGTGTGTGTGTGTGTGTGTGTGTGTGTGTGTGTGTTTGTGTGTGTGTGTGTGCCAGTACTGCAGCTTGAATTCTGGTCTGAGTGTTTGTTTCTGTTGTTTTGTTTTTCTCAAGGCTAGCACCCTACCAGTTGAGCCACAGTACAACTTCCTGATTTATGGTAAAATGGAGATAAGAGACTTACAGACTTGCTACTGTGGCTTGATTCAAACTGCAGTTCTCAGGTCTCAGCCTGTTGAGTAGCCACAGGCACCCAGCTACAACTCACTTTTAAAAATTAAATTTGAGTCAGGTGCTGGTGGCTCACGCTTGTAATCCTAGCTACTCAGGAGACTGAGATCTCAGGATCACAGTTCAAAGCCAGCCCGGGCACAAAAAGTCCCGGACATTCTTATCTCCAGTTGACTACTAGAAAACTGGAGGTGGCAATGGGGTTCAAAGTGGTAGAGTGCTAGCCTTGAGCTGAAGAGCTCGGGAACAGCACTGATTCCAAGTCCCATGACCGACAAAAAAAACAAAAAACATTGCAGGAACTGATGAATGAGTTCATAACAGTTAATAAGCTTGTGTTGTACAATGTATTGATTAAGACCATCTTATTTAAAAGATGAAACAGTTCAATACCACAAATATAGGACATCTAGACGCATTAACAAACATGATTCTTCAAACAAAAGGCACTAGAAAGACTTGTATACATAGCATGCAACACTAACAAGACCTTGAAAAACATTTAAAATTACTTCGGCAGCTTTCATTTTATTTTTAATTATTGTTACTGAAACTTGTCTAAAATCTTTAAATGGCTTATATACAATTGAGCATAATATAGAGCAAAAAATTCTTTCAATAATAACAGATGCTGGAGGGAATGTGGCCAGGAGGGATCACTACTACACTGTTGGTGGGAGTGCAAACTCATTCAACCACTATGGAAAGCAGTGTGGCAGTGCCTCAAAAGGCTAAACATAGAGCTCCCCTATGACCCAGCAATTCCACTACTTGGCATTTACCCAACCATCCAGAATCTAGGACATACTAAATCTACTAGCACAACAATGTTCATTGCAGCACTGTTCACCATAGCAAAGATATGGAACCAACCTAGATGTCCCTCAGTTGATGAGTGGATCAACAAGTTGTGGTATTTGTACACAATGGAATTCTATGCTGCTGTCAGAAAAAACGACATCGACCCATTTGTTAGGAAATGGAAAGACTTAGAAAAGATCATATTAAGTGAAGTAAGCCAGACTCAAAGGAATGTAGGCTCAATGGTTTCCCTCATTTGTCATAATCAGTAGAAACCTTGGGCTCTACTAGCAGAGATCTGCCATAGAGCAAAACCTAGATACATAAGGCCATATAGTATGAAGCTAATTGAAAGGACCTCCAGGATATTGAAACAAAAGCCATATAACGAACTGTTGTCCTTAATGTACTATGTTATCTCTCATCTCCTTTGCTGTCCATTGGGTATCTCATATTGTTATAGTATCTCACTTTGTTATCTGATATATTTGTATTTGGTTATTTGAAATTTGATAGGGAAGGGGGCAAAACAAATTGGGGGGGGTGGGGGGAGGGTAATGGGTACCAAGACATGTGAAAGGGTATCAATGTATGTGAATTAATGCACCTTCTATCTGGCAAATATCATGTAACCCTTTTATTAATTACAATTTTAAAAAAAATTTAAAAAAAAGAAATTCTTTCAAGTAAATTATACAAATGAACCTAAACAAATATGATTATATTTGCCATATTTCTTGACAAAATTGGAACTCCATTCAAGGGGAGAAATATGATTTAATTTAGGTTTTTAAGAAAAGTCTTCTAAGTTCCATTTAATTCTCTTTAAATAATTTATTTATTTAAATGGTTCTATTTGTTATTTAAATGGTTTAAATATTTATTTAAATGTCTTAAGATATCCCAGATATATTAAAAGAAAAATTTCTAAAAATACAAAAGATTACTAAGTTCAGCTTATAATTATGCACAGTTTATCATATTGATATTTAAATATTTTTATACTTAATGAATTGAAATATTTCTTTTATCTTAGGCTAGTATTTAACAAAAAGGTATTATTTTCAATGCTAAAATATTAAATCAAATCACATAATACTACACACATCTTTCTTGAGTCTCCAAAATTGCCTCGGCAGTCTACTGCAGTAGAACTAGGTGTCCATGCTAATCAAATAATTAAATGAACAGAGTTACTATGTTTGTGGCACACAGGCTGTTAATTTTCATTATGGTTTTTATTATTCATCTGGGTTATTTGTACTAATAGAACATAGTTTAGTTTTATTACTTCAGTAACTACTTCCAAATTCGAAAATATCATTGTCATTTGTCAATAGGCAAAAATATCTGCTAATACTATAATGGTAAAAAATAATAAACCTAGTTTCTATGTCTCAGTATAAAAATATTTCCAAACTGATTTACTTCAGAGAAGATGCTTTAGTTTACCTGTACTCTTTGTTCAGTATTTCTCTCCTTACTCATACTTCTTTTAGAGTAATATAACTCCTTATGTTCACTCACCCAACAGATATTATTGATCAGTTCCTATGTTCCAGGCAATATGCTAGTTTCTGGAAAGAAAAAGATGAATCAAACAAATAAGATGCATGCCTGGTTGAGCTTCAGTTTCACAGGGAATATAAACGCATAGCCAGACAACTATAAAAGTGTGTTAGAAGTTTGACAGCAAGCAAAGTTCAGTTACTATAGAAATCCACGTGTGTCAGTATACCCTCTCCCATATCAGATCCCATGTACTTATACTTCTCTTGTGATAATACTATATTTCATGCAACTTCTGTTGCATTTTCTCATCACTCTGCTTATTTCATTTTTAATATTTGAATTATTTTTACATAAGTATCTTAAATACTACCTTCTTTCATTTTATAGTATAAATATATATTTCATATATCTAAAAACTCACATAGCATGTACTTCAGTTGGAAATTAGATTATAAACTACAATTTAACATGTGAACCAGACTATTTCTAAGTTTGTTTGGAAGGGTAGTTTCAATCAAGTGATGTTAACTGTGCCATCATGAAATAGTCTTACCCATTTTCTTTCATTAGTAAACATTCATTAATAAACAACATTCAAATTTCAGCTAACTAGACAACAACCAGCACAACACTAACTAGATTTTTACATAGAACTAACAGAATAATAGTAAAAAAAAAATCTCAAGAAGACTTAAAATTTCTAGAGAATTCTTCAGTGTTTCACACTATGATTAACATGTAGTAGAAGCTCAGTAAACGTCTATAAACAAATGATGAAGTTGCCAGGTTTCCACATGTGTGCACCACTCTGCGTTAAATAATGATCAGACTCAAAGATGTTGCCTGATTCGGAATCAATAAGAATGTACTCTGTTACATTACCTATACTGATGAGCTATGTTCGAAAAATCAGAGATTTTGCAAATATTTTCAAAAGGTGTGGAAAAATTAGTTTTCAAAGAACTATTAGAAAATAGTAGCCATTTTCTGCATTTTCCGATTCTTAAAGTTACTCAAGTCAATAAAATTTTGGTATAGAAAATTAATATAAATCCTTTTCTGTTATGCTTTACGAAATGTTCTATTGTTTCAAGGTATAAGTACTCACAAATTCAAGTAACTAAGATATATTAAGAGATTTTGTTATTGTTGTTTTTAGGTTTATTTCTATGTTTTATGGGGCTAAACTCAAGACCTGGGCGCTGCCCCTTAGCTTTTCCATTCAAGAATAGTACTCTACCACTTTGAGTCACAGTGCCACTCTCTGTTTTCTGGGGGTTAATTGGAGATAATAGTCTCACAGTTTCCTGCCCTGGCTGGCTTGGAAACAGGGTCTTCAGATCCTGAGTAGCTAGGATTACAGGAGTGAGCCATTTACACCCAGCAAATATATTCGTTTTTAAAGCCAAGTAATATGCATGTTTGTTCATTGTTATGTTAGTACTCCTGAGAGAATTTTCTTCCCCAAATTTGGCTTTGCAGGTCCAGAGATATTCAGACAAAGGTGCTTGATAAAAGTATGTGAATGTTTACTGGGATCAATGGAGATGACCTAACAGCTAAGCAAAAGCAGACACAAAAGTCTAATGAAGTTTTATTCACTGCCATTGACTTCTCATTTTATGCATAGTGTTATTTTGTTTAGAAAGACAAAAAGAAATGCCATAGCAGACATATCATGAGAATACTACTTGCTTTTATTATGTCTTTTCTATTTTTTATCTCTGTCAGTTATTGTAGTCTCAAACTCATTTGATGTAAACATAATGTATGCTAATTAATAGTGATAAAAATTGGGGTGCTATTTGTTTTATATTCCATGTTTGACATATTTTGAAATTTGCATTTTAAGCTAAACTTTAATCAAGCAAAATTGAGGAATAGATGAAATGATGATCATTTTTGGAGCTAGATAATGGGTCCATAAGGGACCATCATATCATTCTCTCTACTTTTGTGTAAGTTAGAATTTTTGCTTTAAAGATTTCTTTAATGAAAAATGGTTCCTGTGGAAAATACAAGGAGAAATATTTAAAGCTGAAAGAAAGCTTTTTTTAGTCAATATGAAACTACAAATATACTTTCTTGCTGCTATTGCTCACTTGTTCACATAGATGCATCCTGAATTATACATTTGTTCTGATGAAATCAATCACTCAAAGGAAGAAAAATAACTTATCCTTTGATAACTCCTTATCAAAGGTATTGGGAGCAAAGAGACATTCTATATTGCACTACACAATTTTTTTCCTTTGAGACTCTCTTTAATCTCATTCTGTGTGCATCTGTCTCCAGAAAATCAATCTCTCCCTCCTTCCTATCTTCTTTACTCCGCACTTTCTTCCTCCTTCCATCCTTCTCTCTCTCTCTCTCTCTCTCTCTCTTTCTCTCTCTTTCTCTCTCTCCCTCTCTCTCTCTCTCTCTCTCTCTTTCTCTCTCTCTTTCTCTCTCTCTCTCTCTCTCTCTCTTTTCTCCCTCTCCCCTAATTATTACTGGTTTAAAAGAACCACCTCACACTCTGAAGACAAATTACCAATGGTTAAATAAAGGAAGGGCCAACCAGCCCTAATTAGATGAGCCTGTTACTTAAGTTACCTCAGAGGGCCCTATTATACCAACTATTCCACATCGACACTGTGCTTATCATGTTGAATGGCAACATAGTAAAATACAAAGAACATTGAAATGTCAAGTGACCTAAAGTTTTCCTCCATCTTCTCCTTAACTAGTTTATCAATATATTAATCATTAATTTCTTTGCTTCTAGAATAACAGAAGAATAATATCTTCCCTTACTGCCACTCAAATTTTTATGAGACTCAACACACATGATAATCCTTTGCAAACTGTAAACTATATACAGTTAGACCATTACTACTGTAACAAACTAAGAACCAGAAGTTTTCTGGTGAAATCATTTGCATAAGAAAGTCATTGAACATTTGAACTGACATATACAAGCCTGTAGGCTCCTGGATTTTCCCATTGACTTGAGGATAATGAGTAGGAAAAGAGAAAGATATATTGCAAATGAAACATAAAATGCCTTTATACTCATGGACATTTGAATTTTTAAAAAAGGAGAGAGAAAAATAGAGCTCAGCTTCCTAGCAATAATGTCCCCCACCTTCAATCTGTTCCCTTCGAGCTCTATGCTGCCTTTTATTCTTTATAGACACAGTGGCTATTCATGAACCAGATTTTACTTGAAAAAAAAACATTTATAATAAAGAATAAAGACATCAGTATGGTATGACTTCCCAAAGGTCCAATATTCTCTGGGAATGGTTCTGTTTCACCACACCATGTCCAGTTTCTTTAAATCATCACATTGGGTTGAAGCCTAGTCTATCAACATATTTGAATTCATAGTTTTCTTACAATGGATCAACTATCAGAATTCTTCATTCAATTTCTATCCACATGATGCAGCTGCTTCTAAAATTCTGTTTTTCTGTTCCACTTCACCATTTCCAAAATACCTTAAGAAACACATGCAAGTACAAGTTTGTAAAATCCTATAAGGGTTTGTCTGTAGTATAGAAGACAGTATATTTTCCTAACATTTCAACCATGAAAAGTACACCCTCATTCAGTAGTGTATATGATTGCTCTATACAGGAGTTACCATTAGACAAAAAAATGTATTTTATGTATTATTTATATATTTTAAATATTATATATTGATATTTATTGTGTATATATTACTTTAATGTTTAGCTTTCCTGAACAAATTCAGAGATCTATGACTAATTTGTCCACATTTACTTTTCATTTTTATTACATGATTAATATTTAACATGAATACAACCAATGTATAATATTTACACATTAATAATCAAAGCTAGTCTTGACCCTGGCTTTTTCAAATTACAAAATCATGAGCTATAAAAAGTAAAGAATTGGGCCAGCAGTTTAGCCTAGTGGTAGAGTGCTTGCCCAGCATTCATGAAAACCCCTAACACATACATAGAAAAAAGCCAGAAATGGTGCTGTGGCTCAAGTGGTAAAGCTCTAGCCTTGAGAAAGCCCAAGGACAGTGTGTAGGCCCTGAGTTCAAGGCCCAGGACTGGTAATTGAGAAAAAAAAAGATTAACAGCACAAAAAATACTTGTGAGGGTTAAAACAAAAATTTTAATTAACCAAGGAAAAAATTCGACTATTTTATAGTTAAAAACAATTATTACTCCTGATTAAAGTCAGAAAAATGAAATAAGGTTACAATTATTCTCAACATTTCAAAAGATATAATCAACAGTAGTTGGAATAGTAGTATTTTAATTTTATACAACTCTGGGAATCTTTTGCTAGAAATGGAGCTATTGAATGTGTGAACATATCTGTGAACAGAAATAACTGGAAAGTTTGATGTACTTTAGGGGTTCCTGTTTTCTACTCCTTGAGCATGACTGTACTAGGTTTTTCATTTTTTAAATAGATAAGTTTTTCGGCAGACAGTAAATAATATGAGTTTGAAAAAAACTGGGGTGTCACACTGATATCTTTTTAATCAAGAGTCAGATTGCTGTGCCTAAACACATTTTTACTCTTCAACTTAAAGAAATGAACATGTCAGATTAAATAAATTACTAGAGAGCAGCTAACAAAAAAACCTAGGTGTGCCTCTTAATTTACTAAAGCCCAGATGCATCCAAATCAGAGAATAAAAATACATAAATGGCAAACCTTCCAGAAAACTTTTTGGGTACAAAGGGAATTATTCAGAACCTATCCACTGTGTCTGACAAAGCAGTTTTGAATGTAAATCCATGTAATAAATAAAAGCAGAAGTTGATTGGCCCAAGAGAAAAATGAGATTCATCATAAGCCTAAAGTACAGTTCAATAAGCAATCTATAATGGCTATGTCTCAAAGAACATGTCTCTTGAACATGTTCAAGGAAAGAATACAATGACAGAAATGGACTTCAGACATTATCACAATGGCTCTGCTGGGAGCTGAAGCCTAATTAGGGTGATTAGATATAAAAATCTTTTAACAAGCATCGTTTTAATAAAGCATAAAACTTGAAATTTCTACACCTGTGAAGATTTGCCATGTTTCGGTTTCAATTGCATATTCACTGTGCTTGTTTCCCTTGCTACCTGCAGAATGGGGTTAAGTCAACAACCCAAGCATACTGCCTCTTACACCACCAAGGAACTGCCTTCCTCTGGGCCTATCAATTCACACCCTGACAAATCACAACCAAAGCACAAGATCTCTCCAAAATCATAGTGAAAATAAACAGCCCCAATCAAAGAGAAAATAAAATAGCTTTCAAGTTTCTTAACTGGTGAATTATTCCCATCTGAAACTTAGGAAATGGTCCATTTTTGTGACACTTTTAATAGTAATATTTGAGATTACTAGCATGATAAACTTCTCACCTATTTATCTTTTACTTTTAAAAATCTGTTCATCTTATGACTAACACCTTGGCATTCAAACAAATACTATGCTGAGACAGAAAAAAATAAAACCTGTATAAATGACAGAGTGTTCAACCATGAACACATTGTCTTTTATGAATATTATAATCACAGAATCAATAAGCCTACAAAGAAAAAACAGGACACAAAACGTGTTTTGTCATTTCTGACGAAGTTATAAAAACAACAGACATTCAATATGCCAAGTGTTCTTCAATCCTTCATAATCATAGCCTTATTGAAGTGAGGACAAAAAGGGTCTAATTGCATAGGAGCAATCTCAATGTAATAGGTTATACACCCAGGCACTGCTGCACAATACAACAAAAACAACGTTCCCTGTGTATAGCAGAATGTCATCTCTCATTTTCAGGCAATTACCTTCTTTCTTGTCAACAGTTTTAATAACCTCCATCATCTCTAAAAGACTTTTGCTTCAGTTAAATAATTTTCAGCTTTTTAATATGCAAATGTGCTTGTTCATATGCATGGGTGAAGTGGCACTGCTACTTGAAATGTGTCAGTACATTGTGGAGCACCTGCACCTCGGGGAAGCTTGATTTAATTGACACCTAATACTATTCATTATTCCACTTAGTGAGCAACTCCTATTAGTCACCTGTAGGTTTTCCTATAAGCAGTGCTTTGGCCACCAATAAAAATATGAATATTTCTATAAATAGCATGTCCATATTTAGTAAACGGGGTTCACTACTGCCAGCTTTAGGAGGCTATAGGGACATAGTATGGAATCAATAGTGTTTATAGTAGGCAATTTATAAACTTCTTTCCATCTTCCTATAGATTTCTATGTATATGGAGACACAAGGTGCTATGTTTGCTTTTATTTGGCTAAGCAAGTAACATCCAACTCAATGGAATGAATAAATAGCTAGATGGATGGATGAACATATGGTTGATGGATAAATAAACAAAAAAACTTTCTAAAATATACCATTCATTTGGGGAGTATTTGTGTTTTAGGGTGGTTGTTGTTGCTTAAGTCAGAAAGGAGTTCCTAATTTTAAGGACTTCAGTCTCAGGTGTTATTTAATCTGAGTTCTTTACTGTAGTAATAGAACTTGTTTTATGCCACAAAGTAAGGCTAGAGCAAAAATCCTGTTAATAAACAACTATTTGTAGGTATTATCTTCTGAGGTAAGAGATGCTATTGTAAAGGATGAAGGAGGATATTTTACACAATTCCTAAATATCAGCTGAGAGAATTATAACACATATGGGATTTTGCATATTTGTTGGTATTAATGGAATAAACGTACTGTAAACGATTACAACTTAAGTCTGTTAGTCTTTTGACTTTATGAAAATGGAAGGATTAACAATGAAAAGTACACGCAGACTTAATAATATTAGGGATGCTTCTTTACCACACGATCTGTGACCTTTTGTTCAGGCCACAATTCTTTGTGGCATTAATGCATTTGTTAGTCCCAGGGGCTTAAACTACAGATGTTTAACATCCTGCTTATGGACAGATCATCTGGAATATGAAGTGAGAAATCTATACTACTTATTAGTATATATTATGAGTGTAGCAGAGATTTAATAGCCCATTCAAACAAGATTAGTGAAACCATAGCTCAGGGAAGAATGTATCATCTTAACTGAGATATGCTCTCAAACCTGTGGGGGGATAAAACAAAGAACTTAAAGCATTTTTTCAGCTGGAATTTGTTTTAGGACATCAAAAGAAATTGCCACTAATTAATGTTGTTTATATTGTAGTGTAAGAAACATTAATTATATCCTTCAATGTAAACTTTAAACCTTTTTATGGAAAGGGGATTTATAAGTAAGGTGGTAATCTAGAAAGCTTATCTACAACATTCTGAGAGTGATCATAAATCATGTTAATGTCTAGGATCAAAATTTTAAAAGTGAGGTGATAGTGAGAAAAGATAGAGTTCTACCCCCAGGCCTAATCATTTCTATGGCCTAAGCGGGGAGGGAGAACAACCAGAAAATAGAAAGCAGTGGTCAACTAGACCTTTGTTGATATCCTCCAAAATTTAATCTCTAAACTGAAGAATGGCAGCTGGCAGAACAGCTGGTGAATAGGATTAATGTCAGAAGAAAGAAATAAAACTCAACATATGTCCAAGCCTGCGGTGCTGGGACTGAGCATGATTATACCCCGACGGATAGCCTGAATACAGCTGGAAAGTGCCACTGTGCCATGCTTCTCCACCCCACAAGGTCATTGCTAAGAAGTGCAGCTAACGTCTCAGCAGCAAACTTAACTTTGCCTGAAGAACTCTGTAACTGGGAAAGAAAACGGAGCCCAGATTGTTTTCTTTTTAACTCTTTCCATGTTCCAAACAGTTTAACCCTTCCTGCCTGGTTTTCTATGCCACAAAGCAAATCAGATGACAGATTACCAGTGAATCTAACAGATTGCACTAAAGTAAATATAATTTTAAATCATTTAAACCGCTTAATCTCATCTCAATCATATCAAATATTTAGAGTAAACATATTTCCATCTTTTATTTAGAGTTTAAATAGGCACAAAGGAGGAAAAATATAATTAAATATATAGCCATAGATGTGGTTGTATAACTTGTCAATGCTTTTCAAAATAAACATTTTTAGTTATTGACTCACAATTGCAAAATATTTTAAAGAGGCAGTTTTTCCTAGCTTGACTGTCATGGTCTCACACTACATAAAATGAGAAAGTTATGTCTTCCTTTCCTATTCCCATGTTTGTAACTGGCCCATTTTAGCCTTTTGTAATAGTAGATGAGAATTTAACTGTTGAAACTGGTTATAGAGATAAACAGCAACCATGTGAACATAACTGATAGATGAGAAAAGGCTTTCTTATTTATAGAAACTTAAGCTGAATAAAGTCTCTCCAATTGTTCTCCCCATTAAACAACTGTAAACACTTTAAAAAGAGATCAGTAATCATTACTCAGAAAGTAGGGCCCTGCTTGTTTCTGCTGATTATTTCTTTCAGATGCTTGAGCTAACTGGAGCCCAACAAGCAGATTGTCAGGGACAACAAATCAACTTCCCAACTAAAAACAGCTAGTTCTCTGGCCACATTCTTTTTAGCAATACACCCTTAAGTAGATGTGGGAGTAGGAGGAGGGAGATGGAATAATTTTATTACAAAGAAAAAGAATGAAGCCTAAGGGCACAGCTCCACAGGAATGAGAATCTATGTGAAAAATCCAACTAATGAACAAAACTTTACCTAAACAGCTATGGCTGAAGGAATGACATTTTCTCTTTCATATTCAAGACTGAAGTTTGAGATCATTACTGTGAAGCCCTAAAACCAGGTATTTTGCTGAAGCTGTTCAAAACCTGTAACAGGCCTTTACTGTCTGCAACTAAAAAAACTAAAAGATAAACTTGTCACTAACTTGCTTATTTCCTTTTTGTCTCTACACATAAACTTATGCCTAGCTGATACATACATCAGCCCCAATGGTAACACTGCTAAAAAACTGGGATGCAAAACTTCAGGAGTTCAGGATACTACTAGGTTGAAATTCAAAGGATTAATCTGATTTTTTTTTTCTTCAATGATTGCAGTATAAGCATAGTTATATTTAATAAGGAGTTTGGTATACTTCTTCCAGGTAAAATGCTCTTAGCTTTTTATATTACATTTCCAATGACCTAGCAGGACAGAAAAATTATTTTATGGTATTACTGATTTTCTCCAGGAATTAATATATTTTTGTTAATTCATTTTGTATACATTCCAAGTTTTGCTAAGATCTAGGAGTAGCAATTTTCAATATCTATAGGTATTTGGGCTTATTTTATTTGTGATTACATTTTTATCATCTCAAAGGAGCTGTACAATGGAATTACTACTCCACAAATCAGTTTATAAGTACAGTATATTTTAATTGGTATCACCCCTTTCATCATTCTTCTCCATCCTTCCCAACTCAACCCCTCCCTTCACTTTCCCTAGTTTCGTTGGATATCCATTGGATATTATAAGTGCATCTCCACTACTTCCTCTAAATATTTACTCACATTTTAAAACTCTCCTTAGTATACGGAATTTTTAAACTGCTAATCTGTATGGTTTATAACTCTGTGAAAGCTCAAATTGTCCTATATTAAATGTTTAACACTACAGAAACAGTCATTTCTGCACAACTAAAACACTTGAAAAATCTGGGTATAGTCCAAATAAATATTTAAATAGTTTTGTCAATTTTAGTGCTCTTATAATGGTTACTTCCATTTTATAAAATTCCAAGATTGTAAGCTTCAAGTTTAATGGCAACCAACACTCTAGAATCTTTAAATGCTGGAAAAAATGTTTTTATTTGTCATTATAGAACCTAGAAAGAAACCTACATAGCTTATTAATGCCTTCTGAATTGTTTAAGAGGATTTTAAGATATGAGTTAAAAGAATTTCATAATCTTAATTTCAATTTCTCCTTTTCATTTAATAGTAGACATTCATTAGGACCCACACACTGTAATAAATTATAATAATTTCAAACAAGAATTAAATTACTAGGTACCTCGTGAAAGAGCCATTTTTTCTTAGGTACCCTGTAATCTAACTGTCAGATTTAAAATCTATTCCCAATCAACTCTTCACAACATTCACATTTATTCATCTATGTTAAATTAATAAAAGGTGTGAATAATACTGACAAAATTGATCATTATTGTTCATGTAGATTTAGAAAATTATAAGGTAATCTAAAATGTAAAAGGAATTGAGAGAAACTATTAAGGTTCTTATAAATAAATTCATCCTATGCTATTTTTTTCAAATCAAGACTGAAACTTCTATGAGACTTATTTAAATTGACTATACACGCTATTTGATAAATTGTACATTTTTACAGCATAAACCATTTTCACTGTTTTTGACAAATACCACTACAAAGACTCTTCTATACTGTAAGATTCAACAAATACTTTAGGAAGCTATATCATAATGATTGGAGAAAGCAAAAATCGAACAATAGTCTGAGACAGTTTAAAGCCAAGGCAGTTTGATAAAGGAAAAACACAACCACGAGAAATATCAATGAACCTTTGCGAAAGAAAAGGCCCCATCCCCCTCATTTTTCCTCTAAGCTACAGTAATACAGTGACAATTCTTACCTGGCCTACCATAGATAAACACAGTTCTATTGACTAATGTCTCAGAATAGAAGTCCCTTTATGGAACAAGTTCGCATGTTTAGTATATTTCCTACCATCTAACCTTGCTGACCCTCTTGTCTTTAACTGGCATCCCTGAAGATAAAGTAAAGCATGTCAACATCTGTTCCCATTCACACCGATTTTAATTTACCAAAAGAGCTTTGCTATTTTCAGAGCAGACTCCAGAGCACAATGACAGATTTAGGGCCTTGACTGAGGTTGTATTTCTAGTATGTCAGCATTTCCTACTCACCAAGAGTAAATTCCAGGGGGTCACAACAAAGGAATAGCTGAAATTCAAACTTCATTACGCAAGCTTTTCCCACCCCTCCTTACTTCATTATAACTTAAACTACCAACATACTATGTCATTAGTGGGACATCACTGGTGCTGCGAATTAACTGGACTAAAATCATCTAATCCTGGGGCAAAGATGAAGGTCTTCTAGGCCCTCCCTGTGAAGTTCAACATACAAGTATCTCTTTCAGAAGTTCATACCTGAGTAAAACTAAATGCTCATAATACAACAATGTTATAAGTCTTTACATTTGCGTATGTTTTTAAAACACTTCAATATACCTTTTATGTTTCATAATTTGATTACAGTTGAGGTTTTAAGCTACAGATACTCTTTCTAACCAGAATTTTATAGTTCATATTCTTTATACCATGCTTAATTAAGACATTTTGAACATAGGTAAAGAAAGCCACTCACACCGTTCCAGTTTCAGAGTTTGAAAAACACACTATGAAGAGCAACTTGGAGAAACAATGCACAACTTGTGTTGTAATCAAATAACAACGAAGATATGAGCAGCTGAGCAGAGGGAAGATGGACAATGGAATGCCGTACAGCAATCAGCTCTGTTGACTAATCAGAATTTGAGACACTAGAAGGTAATAAGGGTATTATAAAGAATGGCTTATTGAAGGAGCAGCTGTTTATGTGTAGCTCACTGTTTAAATGTGTTCCACTAGATTTCCATGATATGTTTTGGTGAAAATGTTTAACTCCTTTTAAAATGATCATTAGAGAAGAAACAGCAAGCACCAAGTGGCAAGTTTGGAGATACTAGAACACCAAATGGATTTAACAGCTTCAGAATACTTAATTGGAAATTATTTTTTTAAATGCCAGTTCCACTGATCTTTTAATTTAAAAGTACTTAGGTACTCTTCTTCTCTTTAAAAGGTCACAAGTTATATCTTTGCCACCATCATTACTGGATTGCCCTGTGCACAAACAATAAATAAACAATGTCATAGCAATAAAATGGGAAAATCTTGGGGGAGGGGTGGCAAAAAGAAGAGGCAGAGTAAAACCCTCAAGCAGGAAAATACAAATCACAGATGTCTTGGATTTTTGAAATATTTCCATGTTCTCAGAAGGAGAGTGATCTTATATTAAATTTCAAATTAAAGTTTTAAATGTGTTTGTTTCAAAATTTTGTAACTACTAAAACTGTTCTGTGTGAAATTAGAAGAAAATGATTTTAAAGCAAAGGAGAGAAAATGTAAAATAGCATTTAATTCACTGCTGCTGTTTTCATAAAGCAATAGTCATCTTATTCAAAACTATTTTGTCATATATGCTGGTGGATTGATTTACAGAGTTTTAGGTTCTTTACTTTAATCTTTACTTCTATTCCACAACAAGCCCCCACCAAATAAAGATTCTACAAATAAAAATACTGAAATAATACTTCACTGAACTTATCATAATATAGTATGAATATTTCATTTTGACAAGTGTTCAGTAATATTTTAAAGAAGCTAGCAAACAGTCAAAACTCTGCTATCTTTTGTAACAGTTCACATGTCAAACTGGCGAAGTGCCCACAGTGTAAGGCAGAAAAAAAAATCTATTTAATGTCTGCCCCACAAGGCGACATGAGGTTTGATTGGCAGAAAGCAGAGAGTGGCTTTTGATCATGTGCCCTAACAAGCACTTCCAGCTCCTGTCTTTTCAGCTGATGGGCTCTGCATTACCCATTCAAACACAAGTGACAGACCACCGCACTACTCCCTGGCTCCAGTCACACGCAGTGGGAGCTATGCTGGAGACAGAGTCACTGATTAAATATATCACTTTTTCAAGACAAGCAGGTTGTCTGAATCAAAGTTGGACAGAATAGACTCAACATTATTAAAAGGGGATATAAACTAGGATTGAGTGATGTTCAGCCAGTTTGCACAGCCTCAGGGATTCCCAGGCTGACAAGGGGAATAAGGAACAGCAGAACTCATAAAACAGGGTTAGAAATTAGCTGTGACACCGTGGCTATTTTCCCATCACTTCAGGACCACTGGATTTCAAAATTCTAGAGTCCCTTTTTACCTTTTTTGTTTTTTACTTTCGTTTTTAAAAATGTATTCAGTAGAGGAAGAAAAACACATAAAATCATGATTACTGCTGTTTGTCAATTATAGTCTTAGAGGGAATAAAATACAGGATGAAATCCTTTGCGTTTCATTTTAAAATATACTAATACAGATTCTTTTAACCAGGACTCTTATTTTAGACTTTTATTGCATTTACTGGCTTGGCAATATCAGGAATGTTAATCATAGGTATGCTAATGCTTAAAATGTTTAAGTACCCTCGCTACCACAGGGTATACAAGTGCTTAGTTATCATAGTTGGCCAACTTATGTTCTATAGAAAACATACTACTTAATCCTTTTGCTTCAAATGTACTTATAAACATCTAAAAACATGCTTAGTACACATTTTTATTGTCATAACTTTATGCTTTTAAAATTATTGAACACAGTTGCTTAAAGTCTGCAATGCATTATCAGCTACCTATGTAATACAAAAAATACAGCAAAATATAAACTGGCTTCCTATGTGGAAAAGTAAAAATTAATGTCTAAAGAAGTCAAAAAGAAAATAAGTATCTAGCTATGGGGAATTAAAACAGAAATATAAGCAATAATTTGAAGCCAAAATATAAAAATAAATGGTCTATGCAGATGTTATTTTAAAAGTTACTCCACAAGCACTGAATTTTTCTCTAATCTATGATAGAAAAGAATTGTTTTCATTTAGTTATTTTAGTGGCACACTCTAGCTACTTCTTGAAACACATGTTCTTGCTGTTAGCCTTGGCATTACCATAAATATTTAGTAGCAACCTGCTTGTTAGATATTTAAGATACAATTAAAAGATTAAATATTCCTATCAAGATGAGACAGTTTTAATAGAAGAGAAGAAGAAACTGAACCAGAAGAAATACTGAACCAAATGGAGATTGAGAGGCACATTCTGCATTTGCCAGAAGATGACAAAATTACAAAGAAATGATGGGTGATAAATCTATGAAAAATAATGTATTTTATTACATTGCTCAGTTAAATTGCTTTAAATTTCAAAGCTAATTTAATACTTACTGGTATATATTGGTTAGAACATGTATCATTTCTCAGAACAATCTTAATACAAATAGTATTTGATTCATGTATCATATACCATAGATTATGCTTTTCCAAATTGATAAATATCTCCATATGAATCAAAAACATATCCCTCCGTACTTCACGTCTTTAAAGGTCTTTGAGGATGATAAAAATAATAATGCTAAATTTTATCTCAAGTTATCAAAGGCATAGTCAAGCATAAGAAAATTAACGTGAAGAGGATAATTTGACTTCCTACATGTACCTAGATTTTTTTTAGTCTTCACTGACAACTGCTCCTCAAAGCCTGAAGTGCAATAAAAAAAAGCATTTTGCTTTTTGCTTTCCCATGTAGCTATTTAATAATCATCTCTAACACCACCACTATCACCTTATGCCTTTTTAGTTAAGGTTGGAGAGAGAGAAATAAAAGGAAACTGCTACACTGGATAGTCAACTAGAATAGGTAAGTAAAGATTAAATCTGCATATGTATTGCCAATGAAAACATACTAGACGCAAAATAAACTTGAAGCAGCCCAAATTACATTTTTCCCTTTATATAACCCAATTGTGAAAAAACAATTCTGTTGTTAAAAAACAAAGTATTTATTATTCACATTTCAGCAGATGGGTCTTTTATAATCTGCACCAGGAAAGGCCAAAGGTGGAAGAGGAAGAATACATCCACAAAATGTTCAGCACCATGAAAAAGAACACTTTTCTTTAAAAAGAAAACAAATAATTAATCATTTTAGCCACTACATTATTGCTTACAGTAATACACAGCAATAACATTTACATTGATTGAATTCTGTTTCCTTAATGTGAAATTTGTTTGGGGTTAATTAGCACGGCTGAGGAATAAGCTTAATAATTTTATGTTGTTTACACTGGAGGCAGTTTTCCACGAGCATTGCTCAGAGAGGAAGTGACATCTTCTAATTTCAGACAAAACATGGAGGTAAGGGCAGCTGCTTGCTATAGATGGCAAGCTAGGGCCTTCCTCCTTCAGCAAACCTACTGATTATTTGGCATATCTTATGGCAACAATATAAAGTTGTTCAAATTATTTCTCAGGCATAAGTTTTTAAACCTAATACTGAACTGAGCAGGGAAGAAAAAAATAAACTTATCCAAATGGGAAAAGTCTACAATATTTGACATTTTTACTGTCCCTTCCTTAAGAAAAAGCAGGTCTAATTAGTTGTCTTCCTAAAATGCGTACCTAGCATTTTTATTATGTATTATAACATTTTGCTCAGAGCTGACATTTTTATTCTGACAAGCACTGTCTGGAGAGCTCTCAATAAATAATACATTGACAATTTTCAGTAAATAAGCAGTGGACACAAATCGTTATCCTTACTTACAGCTGCCCCACTCTAATAGTGCTTTTACAAGTGAGGTGACTATTCAGTCTAATGCAATCCTCTCAGTGCTGGAAAGACATTTTCATTCATTACCACGGTCACAAGCACTTAAAGCACTTTTAAGTCCTGTTGCAAAACAGCAGGAATGGTAGAGCAAGTGGGGCTAACGAAAACTAAAGTTCATCACCAGAGGAACCTGAAGCTGTTCACCTAAACAATTATGAAATTCACTTCTGTTCAGGCCACCCTAACACTTCTAGACCTGTGTGTCTAAGGACAACACAAAGTTTGCTTTGGCAATTAAATGTTAATCTTATTAAAGCTCAACTACTGTGGACTTTTTTCCTGTATTAAAATTGGCTCATCATCCAGTTCAGTAATCATTTCTAAGCACTATAGGGCTTGTGTTAATTACCTGAGTCTTTGATAAAGGTACAAAAATTTAAATAAAGTCTAAATCCAAATGGAAATATTTAAGATCTCACACTAACTTTCTTCTTTCTCTTAGTATTTTTTCTCTCTTAACAATAGTCCCTAATACCAGCACCATAATATGCCATTAAACTACTAATGCAGATTTGGCTATCACTTCTTTACAATATGACATCAACCTGATTATGTAGTTATATGAAAATACAAGCATAGCATTTAAAGAATGATAAAATGTGAAGGTACTATCTGTATAC
This sequence comes from Megascapheus bottae, assembly GCF_031878675.1. Taxonomy (NCBI): domain Eukaryota; kingdom Metazoa; phylum Chordata; class Mammalia; order Rodentia; family Geomyidae; genus Megascapheus; species Megascapheus bottae. The sequence goes on along the minus strand of NC_143524.1, from coordinate 33,314,878 downwards.
CTTGAAATAGATCATTTAGCTAATACTTTCACCCTACTCCTTAACCAAATTAACATATCCCTTATTTTAACATTCATTAGACTATTAAATGATTGTAAAAAAGATGAAAATAAGGTTACCTGGTCAGAAGATAAGTTCATAGTATATCAGAGGTGATTTCAAGTTATCATAGTATGTTATCATAGTATGGTAACAAGATACATATATATATATATGTATATATATATATGGATATTTGGTCCAACAATGGACACAAATATAATGGCAGGTCCATTTAGAGGAAAATAAAGTTGAAAATTCCCTTTCACTAAAATATCTTGCTAGTCGTCATAAACTCATAGTACAACACATTTCCTCACGTTTGAAATGTGCCTGTAAACAAATGATTCTGACAGTTACATGGAAGTATAACATATTCAATTCTGCATAGCACATACTACTTAATAATCATTTTACATGACTATTTTCTTGGCTTATATATTTACTATAGTATACTTTTACTAATTTTCAGAGTTTACTTCTACTACAATAAAACAGAACACCCATGGTAGGGCAGTGGGTATGGCTCAAGTGGTAAAATGTGTGCCTAGCAAGCATAAGGCCCTGAGTTCAAAAAAAAAAAAAGTGGAAAAAAAGAGCCAAAACATCACGCCCAAACAGAATGCTAAGCTGTCAGCATTTCTTGACTGTCAAAAACCCAATTAAGAATGATGCCCTAAACCATCTAAGATTATCGAAGTACACACCATGAAGTTTTCACATGATAAACTCTAACAACACATATCTTAGGAGATATCTCCAAAGTTGAACAATGTACATACCTTGAGCTATAGTTCAGTGTAGTCTAGGGGATGTATCAGAAATACATAAAAAGTATGTTAAAGCTGAGTAGTCAATAATGCCAATCCTAGTTTCTAATTCAATAGATGAAAGAAGAGATATAGGAATGAACATTTTCAATGATTGAGACAATGCTAAGACTACTGACAATTTGGAATGAGTCAAGTAGAGAATAAATTGAGTTTATTTGAGGAGATATGTTTCACATCACCCACCTTGGAGCCAAGTCTTAAAGCTAACTATAGTTAGCTTTCTTTTCAGATGAATACAATGACAGATTATAGAACTTCCTTGTGTAGACCAAGTTTAAAGACACCTGACAACAGGTGATTAAAATGAGCTCGTTAAAGTAAAGGAAACTCACTTTTTTTTTTTTGCCAGTCCTGGGCATGAACTCAGGGCCTGAGCACTGTCCTTGGACTTTCTCAAGGCTAGAGCTCTACCACTTGAGCCTCAGCACCACTTCTGGCTTTTATCTATGTATATGGTACCGAGGAATCGAACCCGGGTCTTCATGCATGCTAGGCAAGCACTTTAACCATTAGGCCAAACTCCCAGCCAGGAAACTCACTTCTTAAGAATGGTAGGAAAGGGAACTAAGGGGGACTCCTGTCTCATAATTTCCAGGACAGTCAATTGTTCATTGGCATGCCAGATGTGTTCAGCATTCACAGAAAGGATGCCAAAAGCCAAAAGGTCTTAATCCAAAATTCTTTTTCTGAAATCTTCTCATCTATCTAGATTCACCATCTTACTAGCCTCACCATTAATGCTCCTTGCTAGATTTTTCTCCAACTTTATTCTCCACACCCAATTAGCAACCTCAAGTGAATCTCTAAAAGCTGATTCCTCCTCTCCATCTTCCTGTTATTGCATTAGCTTATCATCAGGACATGCATGGACTCTTAAATAACCAACACAGTTTTCTACATTTCCCCTTGCCACCTTCCAAATAGTAGACAAAATGCCACCAGTTACATTTCCAGGAAAAACGTTTGATTATGTAGCTTTTCCTCCTGCTTAAAAGTTTTCATCTACTTTACAGTATTCAAAGGATAAGATTCAAAATCTTTATGTCTCCAACCTACTTTTTTCAGTCCATGCCTCCTGTATTAACCACAGAAAACTTCTTGACATCACCTCACCAAACCCACAAGTGTTTTTACACCATTGAAAATTTATACTCTTCAGTGTCAGTATGATTAGCTTAAATTCATCAAAATCTAGTTCAAATGTCTATAAATCCCTTTGTAGATCTCCTAGATGAAATGATTTTTCTTTCTTCTGCACTCCCACAGTGTTTTAAAGCCTCTTCATGGCACTCAGGATAATTACTCTACCTATATGCATTTCTCCCATTGAATTACAGGCTGCTACAGCACAATATCTATTTATCCTGTATTCACCTTTGTTTCCCCACGGTCTCCACTTATACCTTTCCCACACCAGATCCATTATAACAACAGATGAGGGAGCTTAATAAACGCTTATGAAATTATGATAATATGTACATGGGCATTTAAGTATATATAAGCTATTGCGTTTGTGTGTGTATGTGTGTCTTATTTCAGTGCAAAGGAATTCCAAACAAATGAACATAAATTTTATAAACCAACATTAGATTCATGTATATTATATGCCAAGATCTATAATAGGCATTGTGACAAGAGACAAGATCAAGGTAAATATCAGATTTTTCATTTTTACCTCTGTCAAATAAATTGAGGCCATGTTTGTGTTTTTATATCTGACATTATTATACTCCACTGATCTATGTTTCTGTCAGTACCATATTGTCTTTAGTCCTATAGCTCTAGAATAACCCTTAATATCTAGCAGATTCTGAACATTCATTCTTCTTTGTAACAATTGTCTTAACACTGCCAAGAGTTAAGTCATCAGTATGGATTTTAACATGTCTGTCTTTCTGCATTTTAGAAGGGGCTTTGTTAAATCTATAGGTCATATGGGGACGAGCTTACATATTTACCATAGTAAATACTCCATTAGATGAGTGCTCTGGGATGGCATTTGTTTACATTATCTTTGATTTTTTTAATCAACACTTTTGTAAACTTACCCTATAGATACTATATACATATATATTTATATATATATATATAATTAGTAAGGGCATACATACCTAAGTATCTCAGTTTATCTAGAAAAAATACACATGATTTGTTTTTAGTTTCTATTTTTATATGTGGATATGATTTGAACATTTTTGTCCTCCTGTATTCCTGTTCTGAAATTGAATCTTCAGTGTAGTGGTAATAAGAGATGGGACTTTGGAGAAGAAATTAGGTAATAAATGGAACATGTGGAGTTTACTGTCCTTCCAACCAGGTGAGAGCAGAGCAACGTGGCATCAACCACAAAGCAAGGAAGCTTTACCTATTCTACTCATGCTTTGATCTTGGAGTTCTCCGCAAAAATTGACCAGTATATGGTATTTTCATTTAGAAGCCAGAATGGACTCTGTTATATGTTTATTACTATTGTAGATGAATGCAGTTCATGTATGCTGATCTTTATCCTATAACTCAGTCTAGAAATCTGATTTGGTGGTAGGGGTGGTAGTCTGTTTTGTTTTTAGATTTATTGGGCTTTTCTATGCAGATAAACATGTCATTTCCAATGTCATTCATTGGAGAAAGGTAAGTCTTTTTAACAGATGACACTGGAGCAAATTAAACATCTGATACTTAATAAAAACTTTAAGCCTAAATTTTACATTATATAAAAATTACCTCAAAATGATACATGGACTTAAATGTAAAATACACAACTATAAACACTTTACAAAAAATAAAGCAGGAGAAAATGTTTAAGCATATCTAAGTGCAGTCAAAGTGTCAGCAAAACTAATACAAGTATGATTAATAAAATTTTGACCAGTGACAATTCATGTAAAGAAGAGAAACTAAGCTAAAAACTGAAAGAAAATATCTGCAAACAGCATATTTAATATAGAATTAGAGCTTCAAATGAAAAAGGCCTATTACAACTCAATAATTGAAATAATCTAAATAAAAATGGGGAAAATATGAACAGATAGAGAAATATATAACAGAGTAGTATTCTGCCATTTAAAAGATGAGCTGGGTGCTGGTGACTCACCTTGTAAACTTAGCTACTCAGGAAGCTGGGATCTTTGAGGATCATGGTTCAAAGTCAGCGTAGGCATGAAAGTTCATGAGACTCTTATCTCTTCCAACTAACCACCAGAAAACTGGAAGTGGCACTATGGCGCAAATGGTACAGCAGTAGCCTTGAGTTGAAGAGCTCAGTGACAGCACCCAGGCCCAGAGTTCAAGCCCCACGACCAACAAAGAAATAAAAAAAATAAAATAGAACTATACCATTTGCAGGAAAATGAATGAAATTGAAATTGAGATATTCACATTTAAGTGAAATGAATTATAGTCATATAGACAAGTATCCTGTATTTTAACTTATATAAAAGATATGTTACTTAAGCTATAACCCCTCTGGATATCACTTTTACAATAAACATAAGAAAATATAGAATAAATTTTAAAATAACTTTAAAAAGATGCTAAGACATGAAAGCTGAAAGGATTCAATTACTTGGTGGGTCTAATGAGAGGAATGGAGAGAGAAATTGGTGAAGTACTTATGATTGAAATACAAAATACGTAAATGTGACGATGTCTAATGAAACTCACTGCTCCATAAAATTAATAGTAATTAATTTTAAAGAAGATGAACAAGAGATACAAGTAAGTCACCAAAAAAACCACAGATGGAAAACAGCACATGAAAGATGTTCAACATCATAAAAAAATATAAATATAAAAGAAATATAAATTGGGGCTGGGAGTTTGGCCTAGTGTTAGAGTACTTGCCTGGCATGCATGAAGACCCGGGTTTGATTCCTTGGTACCACACACATAGAAAAAGCCGGAAGAGGTGCTGTGGCCCAAGTGGTAGAGCTCTAGCCTTGAGAAAATCCAAGGGCAATGCTCAGGCCCTGGGCTCATCCCCAGGGCTGGCAAAACAAAAACAAACAAAACAAAACAAAAATCAGCATAAAAGAAAAGTCTTATTTCAAGTGTAGACAAAACATTAAAAAAAGAAAAGAAAACCACTCTAGAGGGACAATTTTATTGAAGATGCTTTAACTTTCTCTCCTAACGCTCTCAAATGATGTAACAAAAAGCAAAAAAGGAAATATAAATTAACACCACAGTAAAATATCATGCCATAGCTATTAGAAAGCTAAACTAAGCTGTGTACTAAAGGTTTATGCATCCTAGCTACTCAGGAGGCTGAACTCTGGGGATCTTGATCTGAAGCCAAACTAACAAGAAAGACCATGACACTCTTATCTATAAGTGAACAGCTGGAAGTGGAGCAGTATCTCAAGTAGTAACATGCCAGCCTTGAGCAAACTGGCACAGGGAAAGAACCCAGGCCCTGAATTCAAACAACAACATTGGCACACACACACGCACACACACACACACACACACACACACACACACACACACACAAATACCTAACCTATAAGAAATAAAATTAAATATTAACAAAGATAAAGAGAAAAATGAATCTCCCTTGTACATTACTAGAGAGAGTGTAAAATGGTAGAGCTACTCTAAAATATAGTATGGCAGTTTCTTACAAAACTAAAAATGCAATTATAAACGACAATTATGTTTCTGGTGTTGGCCATAAAGAAATGAAACTTTCAATTCTGTTCATCCAAAGTCTTATAAGCAATCTCATAAATGTATAGAAACTTATTTGGTGTAGCCAGAACTAGAATCTGCTCACATGTCCTTTAACCAGTGAATCAGCAATTAAATTGTTATATACACTATGGAATAAAAGTACAATTTTTGATATAAACAATTTAGATGAATCTCCAAGAAATTGTGTTGTATTTGTTCAAAAAGCTAATTCTGTAAAATTACATACTGAATGATTTCATCTATAAGACATCTTTGAAATGGCAAAGTATGAGAAATTAAGAAAAGATTAATGGCTGCAGGACTTCATACAGAGAATGAGAGGTGCTAAGGTGAAATGGAGATAAACAAATTTATGACAAGGGATCCTGGAAATATTGAAACTGCTCAGTATTTTGCCTATTATGTTGATACTTGAATCTAAACTGGTGATATACAGGTAATAAAACTGTATTGTACTTTTATTGTAAACTCACAAATAAATTCAATTAAAACAAAATTTTTGAAAAAGACTAATGATTGTATCCATCTTAATAGCTTTGCCATGATAGCATACAACTGTTTTATAAATGTTACCATGAGGTAAAACAGGATACATTACATACTATTTCTGAGTGCTTTATGTGAATCTACCATTAACTTAAATGAAAATCTATTTAAAAAAAGTAGCAAACAGGGCTGGGAGTGTGGCCTGGTGATACAGTGCTTGTATGAAGCCTTATGTTTGATTCACATACACAGAAAAAGTCAGAAGTGGCACTGTGGCTCAAGTGGCAGAGTGCTAGTCTTGAGTAAAAGGTGTCCAAGGACAGTGCCCAGGCCCCGATTTCAAGCCCCAGGACTAGGGGGAAAAAAAAGTAGCAAATAGTTAAGCGTGGTGTCCAATAATTTAATCTCTGTTCTTTGGAATGTTCTCAAGATTAAAAAAAAAAAAAGTAAGACCCTATCTCAGAAACAAAAACCTGGTAAAGTGGTAAAGTGGTACCCATCTCTAATCCATGCTATATGGGAAGTAGAATTAGAAGGACCGAGGTACAAGGATGAACCCCAAGCAAAAGTGAGTCCCCCAACTGAGTACGAAGGGCTAGCAAAATGGCTGTCTAGCAAGCCAAGACTCTGAACTGAAACCGCAGAATCATCAAAAATAAATACATATGAAAACTATAGGGTTAGATTCTACTGAAAATGGAATGGCAGTTTTAATTACTGATAATTTTAAAGAACAGGGAAGTCACAAGAACTAAAGAAGCCACTAGAAGACTAGATATGGTTTATATTTTGTTTATTGGAAAGTTGAGAGCAATAAGAAGAAAGTAAATAGAAGGTCAATCTGGATAAGAAGGATCCTGGCTAAGCATGAAATTGTCTGATTAATTCAACTTAACACACATAGAGCTGTTTCATTAGATAAGAGAAAGTTTTTCCCTGAAATTCTTTGGTATATTTTTTTTTGCCAATCCTGATGCCTGAATGCAGGGCCTGGGTGCACTGCCTATGGGCTTTCCTAAGGCTAATGCTCTACCACTTGAGTCACAGCACCACTTCTGGCTTTTTCTGTGTATGTGGTACCAAGGAACTGAGCCCAAGACATTTTACATGCTAGGTAAGCACTCTACCTCTAAGCCATGCTCTTGGCTCAATTCTTTGGTATACTTTTTTTTTTTTGCCAATCCTGGGGCTTGAATTCAGGACCTGGACACTATCTTTGGACACTTTTTGCTCAAGGCTATCTCTCTGCCACTCAAGCCACAGCACCACTCCTGGCTTTTTCCATATATGTGGTACAGAGGAATCAAACCCATGTCTCCTGCATGCTAGGCAAGCACTCTACCACTAGGCTACACTCCCAGCCCAAATTCTTTGGTATTCTTAATTAAAATGCTCACTACAGAAATATTACAGAACTCTAGAAGCCAAATTCTAATTTAACTAAAGGATGTCCAAGTTATATTCACATCAAGAAAAAAAAATCACAGCAATGTAGAGAATGGAGAATGACATTAGAAAGAAATTTCAGCCAAGCTGAAAAAAAAACTCAAAGCAGCTGGTTTCCATCGGTAAACAATAATCATCATCTCTAAGAAAGGAGAGAACTGTTACAAATAATGAGACAGAGACTCTTCCTTCTTTCCATAGTGTGAAGTTGTTTTGAACACCTAAGAAAAGTACTCAGTCATTATGTAACAGAGAAGCTTGTAATTCTGCATGGTTAAGATAGGTTGAAAATGGAAAGATTATAGATTCAAAATTGTAAGAAAGTGCAAGTCCATCTGAGTGGACAACAGAAAGATGATATTTTATCTAGAAAAACATACTTGCTAGCAGCGTGACAACTATTAAGTAAGTGGTTAATGTGGCCCAGAAAGGGTAAAGGGCCATTAATAGGAAACTTTTGGATTTCCTACAATGATCTGCATTGTTATAAAAGACAAAGTTACAGCTTAAGAGAAGACTGATTTGTAGGAGGCCCGCAGAAAAGGGCTGGCACCATGTGACTGCAAGATAAGAGAGGCAGAAGTAATAACAATCCTCACTTGTTTATTCAAATAGCAAATATTTATTTGAAAATAGAACAGACTGAAAACTGAACAATAAAACCTGTTGAAAATGTTTTAAGAAGAGGCAGGTGAGAAAGAAATTTAGTAATGGTATTTAATAGAAACAAAAATGACACTGAAACCCCTTAGAACTAATATATACAAATTAGAAAATTTCTTTTTTAATAGTCATAGGTACTTGGAATAGAAGTGTGGAACATGACAGAGGATAGGATTTCTGCTCTTCCTAACTTACCCTTTCAGTAGACTTAAACAATGATACAATAAAGGATACAAATGAATAAAGCGTATAGCAATAGAAGGGCTAAAGTGAAAATTAATTAAGAATTACATTTAACAGTGTTTATGGTCTACTTTAGACTCAGAGGTTAAGTGAGGCTTTTCTGAGGAAGTGATTAGGATGAAATCTGAGTGACAAGCACGAGGCAGCTACAGAAATCTAAAGAAACAACCTTTAACAATCAACAAACAATTTCCAAGACTCTATACATTAAGCACATGTATTGTCCCCAGTCTCTCTCTTCTGGGAATAAAAAGAGATTGCTTGATTCTTAAAATTTCTATTTCTTTAAGTAATAGTTACAAGGTATGAGATGTTTCTGTGGGAGGTAGGGGAGTGCTATTTAAGTTAATTATTGCATTCCAGAGTAGAACAAAATCCCAGTGCCCAGTTTATTAGTTACTCTTTCTAAACTGTCTTTTGACTCTATTTTGCCTTTATCCTAAACACTGTTATCTTGTCATTAATTTTATATAACTGATGTCATGCTGTTGTTAAAAGCAATTAAAAACTTTTGTGATATTTTTGTAGCTATTCTTCGGAACACTTCCATCCGTTTTTTCTAGCCACTGCATTTGCTCATTTATAATTGATTAAGTGAGAATATTAGGGAAATTCATGGGCCTCTGATTTCTATGCTTCCAATGGTAGCGAATAGCTCATACTCTATAAACTAATGGTGGGAATACTAGTCCGTATTCTCAATGTAAAACATGACTCTTTGGTTGTCCACACACTCTGAAGACATCAGTTTAGAAAGCTATGGTAGGTTTAATTATCACAGATAAATTCAGCATTGAGTCAGAGCCTTGAAGCCATGGCCTTGTCTATCAGTACTTCATTGGACAATGCCTTCTTCATATATCAAAATAGAATAGCAGCTTTTATTTCTAACTTAATAAATCAGCATTTATCTCTGATTTCTAAACTTCATAAAGAAGATAGGGAATAGTAAAGAATGGTTTCAAAATAGAAGAAAATGAATCATGAGATTGGCTCAGAAGAATGGTTTAGTCTGAAAACATCAGAAGGAGAAAACACTTGATAGTGGACTCTGAAATTTGATTACAAACCTGCAAATAAAGGATCAAAATGGCCATAAATGGTAGAATGTGTCCTAAAACACTTAGCTAAATAAAAATCCTCATTTCAAACTACAGCTAGTCAGTCAATTAATTGGTGTTTTATAATAAGTTACTGAAATTCAGGGCAAGAATGCACTTCAAACCCAGGATAGTTTCACCACCTGAACTCTCTTCAGTTGAAGATTTCTAGCTAGGTGGTCAATTGTGCACAAAATGTCTATTTCAATATAAAAATGGTTGGTAAAACAGTGGCAATAATCAATAAGCTTGTAATTTTGAATGTGATGTAAGTGTTTGAGAAAAGAAATGACTCGGAACCCAATATAATTAGAGATCAGGAATTACCTTAATTCTAAAACCATACCCTAAATGGGAAACATCAATAAAAAGGATCAAAGGGGAAAAAAAGAGGTATGTTTCCTAACAAACCTAGTAATCATAGTTCCAGTCAAAAAACAACAATGTGCTTATACTTATAGTTGAAAGAAGGGCTGAAGACATTCTATTAAGATACAACAAAAGGAAAAAGGAAAATTGCAGTGAGGGGTCCATCAAAGGCTCTTGTGGAGCATCTAAAAAGCTCAGTGATAAAAAAAAAATCCTATACTAGACATTTTGAGGAAAGTAGAACCAAAAGATATAGACACACACACACACACGCACACACACACACACACACACACACACGCACACAATTTCTTTGTGTAATGTTTTCACAGAGAGCAAAAATGATATAAAGATTTGTCAATATAAAATCTACTCTTGAGGAGATATCCTAGAGAAGAAACTCATCCAAGGCACATCAGTAGACAGACACAGTAGATAGTAATATATTGTTATGAAGCATTTTACCATAGAATAGTGCATAAAATATTGCAGGAAAATCAACTAAAACTGATGCATTAAAGTTGTTCATACAATATGTGTTTCAAATGCAAGTCTAGGTGAAATTTTACGAAGTTCTAAAACAACCATGTAAGGATTTGCATAGAATACCAGAACCAGGGAGGCTGAGGCAAAGGAATCACATTTCCAACCAACCACCATGGCTATGTGAAAGACTTTGACTGAAAAAAAGCAAAAATTCTAAACTGAACAAAATTCAAGTAATGTATACACATACAAGATTATTTTAAAACAAAAATGGTAGATAATGATAAACACCAAGTAATAATCTACATAAAACAATTGATCAGATAAAGGAAACATAAATATATTCAGTAGCATTCATCATGTTTATTAAGATATATAATGAATTCATGGGTGTTTATTTTCCTTTCATGGCTTATAATACAGACTTCAAATACTATGTAATATGGAATGTTTACATTTACCACTTTTTATCCTCTTTTTATGGGTCATGGAGCTTGAACTTGGCCTGGGTCCTACCAGTGGGCCTGGGTGCTGTCCCTGAGCTCTACAGCTCAAGGCTACTGCCCTACCCCTGGGCCTGGGTGTTGTCCCTGAACTCTTCACCTCAAGGCTACAGCCCTACCCTTGAGCCACAGCCCCACTTCCTGTTTTCTACAGGTTAATTGGAGATAAGAGTCTCAGGTCCTTTGTGCCTGGGCTGGCTTTGAACCTTAATCCTCAGATCTCAGCCTCCTGAGTAGCTAGGACTACAGGCGTGAGCCACTACACCAGGCTATTACTATTTAATCTATTCATTTATTCCTTCTGATTTTGTACACATCTAGAAAATAATAGAGGTCCAAAAACTACCCTCTGTTTACTTTTTGAGACTCCCTGAAAAATCTTGAAGAAAATATAAGAACAAATCTATGGAAAACTGCAAATGCTAATTATCCACACATGCTCCACAAACTCAAGCAGCACACAACATGACTTATTTTACTAAACTATTAGGAAGCCACGTCCTCTTTTTAGACAAAATGCCCAAAGAGTAGCTTCAGCTTCCCAGTTCAGTGAAAGGAAAAATCCGAAAAAATTGCCTACATCTGTTAACATTCTTAGTAAATGAGCCTTTAAAAAATAATTTTTAAATTTGAGGAGCTAGAATGGACCAAGAAAATGTGAGGCATCTTTTTAAGACAAGGACATACAAATTGAAATTAAGAAAATGATTCAACCTAGCAGTATAGTATCTATGCTGTAAATGAAAGTTGCAAAACAATAGAAAATAGAAAAAAGCAAGCTTTGACAGAATGTCTATAGTTCATAGAATTCTAGCTTATTTTATATTTTATAAAAATTACAAATGTACATAACAACAAAATACACCAAGCACCATTCTTTATATTAATACTTCATAATTGTCATAAATAAAATACCAATAGTTCTAGCTCTTATTAGATATCCTAAATGTATAATCCTTTTGAAAGGTATTTGTTTATTTAAACTATTCAAAACTGGATAGGTTATCTATTCTGAATTGTTTCCAAATAGGAGAAAAAAGAGGTCTCATTGGTAGGAAATATTTATTTGAAAGAGAAGAAATATGAATTTAAATGTATCAAAATTGCTCTGAATATCCAATTGCTTCTTCGGCAAGAACTTGAGTGGTCTTCAGCATTTAAATGACTTGAAATTTTCAATTTGTTTGAAATAATAATTTGTGGAAGTTTTATAATGAATATTTAATATGGATCATATACAAAAATCTAAAACCTGACCCACTTCTCCTAAGAATGAGAAATATTATGATCTGAGAGACAGAACCTTCCATCAGAATGGTAGTTTTAAAAAACTAATAACCCTAAATTTTGCCTTAAAACTATTTTGATGCTACAGAGTGGCATGAATGGGAAGTTATTTGTTATTGCAAGAGATTTAATAGTTACATTTTTTTTACTGTAATAGGAATGTATTACTCTTAACTGGATACTATCTAAAAGCCTCCTCCAAGGCTTTACCAACATACCTCACTGACATCACATTCCACACAGTTCTCAGCAGGGAAGGTTGGCTTCTAGTGGGGAAACTTTAGTATCAGCTTTTCCAAAAAGCAAGTTAAACTGAACTGCTCTTCCGGAACACAAAAGCATCACCTTCGCCAAATGCTAAATCCCTTAACACCATGGGACATTTCCTATGAAGGGTCTGTGGTGCAGGGTGAGATTCCTACAATATTTCTTTAAAAGTTTCTGCAAATAATAACAGTGACAGTAATCATAGTTACAATAACAAGATTTATAGCTCCCATTAGAAAAGCTAATGTAAATCTGTTGATCAGTAGAGGGATGGAAGCAGGGAAAGAGAAATGCTCTGTTGAGTCCGGAGACAAGCAGGAGCAGGGTGGGCTAACCAGGAAAATGAATAAGTTTGAGGTAAGTTGTTTGAAACTATGAAAACTAAAACCATAAACCTGCTGAAACTGTTTCAGAAAGGGAGAAGGGATGAAAGGAGTATGATAGAAGGAGTAAGATTGATTAAACTTGTGGCAATGTAACAATACAATCCCCCCCACCAAGTAATGAAAGCTAAGAAAAAAATATGTCATATCCTCACAACAATGCGGAAAGGCAGGTATTGTTCATCGTTTTTCACAGAAGGAACTGAAGTATGCAGTATGCATTTTTCCAAGGCCACATAGATAGGAAATAATGCTAACTACATTTGTTGAATTCTTTTGTCTACCAGTAGTCTAAATGCCTTAGCTCCATTACCTAATTCGTGATCTCCATGATAGTATGGTAATAACAATGCCCAGTTTTTAATTGAAAAAAAACTGAGACAGAGCAGTTACATAACTTGTCCTTTGTCACTCACTTGGTAAATGCTGAAATAAAATTTAAATATTGACAGCTTCAGTAGGCTGTGCTGTCTTTCTAAGTATTAGAATTTAGAATCAAAACCAAATCTAGCTCCCTCAAAACTATGACTTTCAAAATTTTTTCCTCCTTGCTTTACCTATGTGCAGCTAAAGTACAGCTAAAGCTCCCAGAGTAGCAAAACACTCCAACATAGATTCTATCTATACTTCAGTGAAAATATATATGTAAAAATCCAAATGATTATTTAGAGATGCAAATAACGATAACAATCCATCAGATATACACATAAACACTAGCTCATTCTTGTGCCCACAAACAGCTGCATAATCCATTAGAAAGCCTATCCCACCAGGAATCCAAAGCTCAAATGCTGCTGCCCTTTCTCTACATGCACAGCAAAACGAATCCACATACTTTCATTAAAATGATGGCTGAAGCACACAATTCCACAGGCCAAATACATACCCTGACTTCTGAATAATGTGTGTTCAATGGGATTGTACCTAAACTGGTTTGTCTTCTATTAGGTTTTAGGTTCTGCCAAGAAGAGTTTATTCATTCTAATATTATTGCCTAACTCCAATCTTTGTCACTCCCTTCTGATCACAAAAATTATTACCCACAAAATAGTCTTGAAAATGATCAAAAAGCCAGAGACTTATTTTGTCAGATAGTGGTATTCCATTTCTTGCAAGTCTCACGTGACTCCAGAACCTGACCCAAACCAGTCTACACCACCAGGATCATATACTTAGTAGTATGAGACACAAGACATGATAGTGGCTAAAGTACTATTATTAAAGAGAGATTAAAACAGCTGTACATTATGCTGAAGCACTCACTCTTCTCTTTACAAACAGACGGTCCTGGATTACAAGCAGCACTTGACCATTTAAATCACGACAACAACCAGATTTAACCAGCTGGGCCATATTCTCCTAGGCAGTGCCTGTTGACCTCCTCAGTCGCAGCTGCTCAAATGAAATTCTCATTAGACAACTTATTTTCAGAAGCCAAAGGACTCTCTGATTAAATATATGTATTTAGATATAGAAGTCCTTTTTTAAAGTATTCATTTTCTGACAACTGTCGCTTATGTTAGAGCCCAGCTACACTGGCAACAAGATGGGTAATACAAGGATAACTAAAAATCATCATTTAATTGCAACCAAAGGATGTCTCCCCCCCACACACTCCTCGGAAGCATTTTAACCTGATTCTATTAATCAATGCTTTACTGTGATTTCTACACATCAGTTGCAGCAGTATTGCTATTGAGTGTGTTTATATATAAATATATGTCTAGCAATATCTATCAGCCTACTACACACACCTATTTATGACTCTAAAGCGAAGTTAAATTTGCAAAAGGTAGAAATGTTATCCACTTTCCATTGCCCTTACTTGAATAAAGGAGCAGGGAATTTCTGACAGAGCAAATTTCTTCATCAGTGTTTCTGCAATTTATTCAAACCATGGCTTGAATAAGGCATTTCTTGAAGAAATGGCAAATTAAACTCTAAACTGTAATCCATCAAAGTATCTGCTTTATTACATATGTATTATTTTAAAATGGACCATAGTCAGGTGCCAGTGACTCACACTTGTAATCCTAGGTACTCTGCAGGCTGAGATCTGAAGACTGTAGTTCGAACTAGCCAGAGCAGAAAATTCTGTGACACTCTTATCTCCAATTAACCAGCAAAAACACAGAAGTGGAGATGTGACTCAAGTGGTAGAGCACCAGCCTATAGTGAAAAGGCCAAGTGAAAACATGAGGCCCTGAGTTCAAGTTCCTGTACCAGCACGCACAAAAAAATCAACCACTCAATCAATCAATCAATAAATATGACCATAATAAAGAATACAGATAAATGTTTGCTTGTGAAGGCAAGGAGGGTAAAGGCAATTTGACAGACAAAATATTCTCCAAGACAAAAATTACTCAGAAAAGATCAGCATCTACTATATTAACACAAAGTCCTGCCAATCAACTAATCATATGGTATGATTCTTGAACCATGAAGCAATATTGAGGAAGGGTCCTGTAATGCATTTGTAATATGAGTTAATATGTCTCAAATGAGAAGGTAGACTTGTAACTTTAGAGTCAAAGCTGTAATTGTTAACGGTGGCTCAGGCCTGGATAGCTAGCAGATTCAGAAGCTAACATTTGGAGGATCAGCTGGCCAAAAATATTTAAGAGACCTCTTCTCAACTCATAGATGATCATTCTAAGGCAGTGGAATACTGAGATTGTAAGGATTGTGCTTCTATAACAGTGAAAATAGAAAAGTCAACCTCTACAGAGGGAAACTAGATATTATAAACCTTCATGCCCACAATAATGGGAAGCATAAAGTAACCAGATCTGGTTCAATCCTATTCTAAAAATAATCAACAAATATCAGAGGTAGAGGTATGACTCAGTAATACTGTGCAAATATAGCAATCACAGAACACTGAGTTTCAAACCCCAGTACCATGGGAAATAAATAATCAAGACAGCTAAATATTGGTAGAACTCCTCTATCTCCTTAAACCTAGAATATAATTATATTATCTTAGAATCAAAAATTTATTCTAGACTTTTAATGACCTTTTCTACAGTTATTTGTTCTATGTTACTAATAAAAACTAGAAATTCACCTTCTATCTGGCAAGTATCATGTAACCCTTCTATTAATTACAATAAAAATATATAAAAAAATAAAATAACAAATTAATGCAGATGTAAAAAACTAGAAATCCTCATTGCTTCCATTTATAAAACTAAAAAAATTACTGTATTACCATTTCCTAAAGGCATCACTTTCAAAAATAATTTCTGAGGTTTTATTTATTTATTTTTATTGTAATGTTACATTCACCAAACAAAGGGTTCATCCACTTCTCACTCATTGACACCCCCTCTCATGTTTTGTCCCCATTTCCTTCAAGAATAACTTTTTTTTTTGCCAGTCCTGGGCTTGAACTCAGGGCCTGAGCACTGTTCTTGGATTTTCTCAAGGCTAGAGCTTTACCACTTGAGCCTCAGCACCACTTCTGGCTTTTTTCTATGTATGTGGTACCGAGGAATCGAACCCAGGTCTTCATGCATGCTAGGCAAGCACTTTAACCACTAGGCCAAACTCCCAGCCCCAAGAATAACTTTTTTTTTTTTTTTTTGCCAGTCCTGGGCTTGAGCTCAGGGCCTGAGCACTGTCCTTGGACTTTCTCAAGGCTAGAGCTCTACCACTTGAGCCTCAGCACCACTTCTGACTTTTTTCTATGTATGTGGTACCGAGGAATCGAACCCGGGTCTTCATGCATGCTAGGCAAGCACTTTAACCACTAGGCCAAACTCCCGGCCCAAGAATAACTTTTTAAAAATATCCTTTGAGATATCTTTAAGAAACATATTTCTTGGTCTCCATCCATAACTATGAAGTCTTAACAATTCTGTTTTCTAATATCTTTCCATACGCATCCTACTTCTCATTCTTAGTACCTGTACTCACGCATTCATTATCTCTAGCCTGAAACAATTTCCTTAATGTCTCTCCCTGCTCCCATTTGTACTACACAGTGCTGTCAGATTAACTTTCCTAAAGGAAAGCCTTGATCCATCACCAAAGTGTGCTCAAAAGTAGTCAATGGTTCCTCTATTGGCTTTAATGTAAAGTTCAAATGTTTCAGCCAAAAAATTAATGCGTCTTTATCATTTGAACACAACCAAGATTTTCAGTCATATAGCCTGATGCAGATACACCTTGTTAGAACTTGAACTGTTTGTTTAAAAAAAAACTATTTTGTTTGCCTTAAATGTATCCTCTTACCATTCCTATATAAATCCTTTCTTTTTTTAATCCTTTCATTTTTTATATCAGTTAGAACTCATTTCCCTATGGAAAATTTCCATGGCTTACTAGGAAAGAATAATCTCTTTATAAGTCACCACCAATACATTTATTTATATAGCAGCCATGGAACTTTTATATCAAACATTGACTTAAAGTTATATATATATATATATATACTTTCTATTTGTAGCAGAACATGAATTACTTCAAGTTAGGAACTGTTTCACTCATTATAGCTACTATCATCTAACACAGAGGTTCTTCACCTGCAGTCCACAAACCCAAAAGACAGGAAAATAGAATTCATGAGTTCTGAAGTTAGATGGCAAAAAAAGTTATTTTCTCTAAATTCCAATTTAAATTTTTGGATGCAATTTTTTTCATTGATCTCTAATAAAAGAATCTCCATCTATTTATGCAGATAACAGACAATTATAGCTGTTTTTACCATCAATACATTGTAGTTGCTATTTTAGAATCACACTTGTTAGAAATATGTCAAAGTATCTTATATGGTTATAACTATTTTGAAAACTATAACATTGTTAAACTCTATAATATATAATTTTAAGGTATTAGTAAACTAACACATTCTACTGTCATAAAATTTTTACTTTAGTATTTTAATATAGGTCATTCTATGTGCAATTCTATCTATAATTACATGATTTATTTAAAATAATTCTTAGAAGATTCTCTGGATATGAAAAAGATCCAGAGAAAAAAAACAAAGTTTTGAGAAGGCAGAAGTATCAGCATGCAGTTTACCCACTAACAATCATGTACAGAGTCAAGCATGGTAGCTCACACCTATAATCCTAGTTACTGAGGAGGCTGAGCTCTGAGAATCACAGTTCAAAGCCAACACAGGCACTAAAGTCCATGAGACTCTTATCTCCAATTAACCACCATAGAACCAGAAGTGGTGCTGTGGGTCAAGGGGTAGAGTACTAGCCTTGAATTGAAGAGCTCAGGGACAGCACCCAGGCCCAGAGTTCAAGTCTCATGACTGACAAAATAAAAGATCATGTTTATTACCCATAATTTCTCATGTTTATTACCCATAATTTCTCCATAATAGTTCATATTAAATATAATCTAGAATTTCCTAATCATCCAATAACATAATGTACAGATGAATGGAAGGAAAAAGAGAGATAGAAAAGCATAAAACTAAAAGTTTGCAATTTCAGAAAAATAACCACAAATATTCAACAGTCTATGGACATCATTATACTAAAACATGGTAAAACAATTGAAATTTATAATACGATAATCAACAATCAACAATAACCTCAAATTCACATAGTTTACAATGTCTAAGAGAATTCTAGATTCATTATTCCAGTTAATTATCAAAATATTTGGTTTCTCAAATCCAGTACTAGTATCACATCAAATTCTGTGGCATAGAGAGATTTCAGAAATTACTGAGGGACAGTTAGCTGTTAGCTGGGTTCTGCAGTTTCTAATCTACATTGCAACCTTGAGACATCAAGAGGCTGACACTGTCAGACTATCTGGTTACTGAAACAGGGAAGTAAGAAACACATTTTAGATTTGCACAAAAATTAATTTAATTTTTTGTCCTAAAAGATCAAATTAAATGAAATTAAAAACAAAAAGTTCTCCTATATCAAATCCTCATTTCCTTGTAGTTTCACAGTGGTCTAAAGTTAACTTGTAAGACTAATGATAAACACACACACACACACACACAAAGAATGTATATCATATAGCAATCACATAGACCTCACTTATTTTGTTTAAAATTTTACTGGAGAGTTTTCTTTCTTCACTGTTTTCTAGGTTTTAAGCAATCCTGAGTAGACTTGTGTGCACAGCAAAGAAGCTAAATGGGAGAATTTACAGCAGACAGTATGCCAAAGCAATCAGGCTGAATACTAGCTTTAATAATATTGGAAGCTTACTATTCTCCACATCAATTGGAGGTAAAACTAAAATTTATAATATGTATAAAGTAGAAAATTGAATTTTTTAATATTTTAACTTTTTGAGAAGTTGGAATGTTCATGAAGGAAAGCTAGGAATTTCTTTTATTTCCTGTTTCCCTTGGTGATGCTTATGGAAATTCTACTATGAAAACCTTGCTATATTATCGCAAGGGCGAAATAAGATGCACAAAGTTTAGAAAAAGTGAAGCTATCTGCTTAGCACTCCCAATGGTTCACAGTGCCTCTGAACAACTTTCGTTAGCTAGTGCTAGTTATATACTTCTCTGGTCTTTGAAATCCCACTCTTTTTTGTTTTGTTTTGTTGTTTGTTTGTTTAAGGCCTAGGAAGTTTAAAAATAATAATAATAATAATAATAATAATAATAATAATAGGCCCAACAGCTAAGTCCACACATACCCTCTTGTTCTGTCCGAGTCATTTCCTCAAGCTTCTTCTGTTTCAGTGTGTCCACCACATCGGCAAGACTCCCTTTGCGGCGTTCTGGGGTTCCGAAAGTAACACTGGTCATTATATCGCGGTCCCGACTCCCTTCGTCAGGCTTATGTGGTGAGGTAGAGGTATTTCGGAAGGAATATAGGGAACATAACTTATTATTCTCTGACTCCTAGAAGAAAAATAAAACAAAATAAATCCATTGGAATACAAGCTTCTTCAAAAATTACTGCAGAAAAAAAATCCAAACTAGGGACAATACATAGGACTAATGGAATTGGAAAAATGTTAAGTTAAAATAAATATAGAAACAAACTCACAACCTTAAAAAAGTAGATACATACAATGTATGTAAATTAATGCACCTTCTATCTGGCAAATATCATGTAACTCTTTTTATTAATTACAATAAAAATATTTTAAAAAGTAGATACATAGAAAAACATATTTTTACCTTAGAACCTACAGAAAAGTACATTTCAGTATCTAAAACTCAAAATTCATTATACCTACATCAGTGCCAGAAATTAGTCAAACCTGAATATTTTTGTGTGTTGGAGTTTGGGAATAATCCTTTCTTTCAAGCTATACATATGCCCAACAGAAACATCTTTCTATTCTTTACCTAAACACTGTTATTTCACCACCCAGTACACATTTTTCATCTAGAATTTTTTTACATTTTTTAACAGGACAGATTTATTCTCATAGCATTTAGCACAGGAATGATGTCAAGACACAGATACATTAGTTAAGTACTAGAAGGAGCAGATCTATCTGCTGAGGAGGAAAAGCAAATTTTTGTTAAAAATAACAAGCACTGGGGCCGGGAGTTTGGCCTAGTGGTTAAAGTGCTTGCCTAGCAGGCATGAAGACCTGGGTTCGATTCCTCGGTACCACATACATAGAAAAAAGCCGGAAGTGGTGCTGAGGCTCAAGTGGTAGAGCTCTGGCCTTGAGAAAGTCCAAGGACAGTGCTCAGGCCCTGAGCTCAAAGCCCAGGACTGGCAAAAAAAAAAAAAAAATAACAAGCACTAAAAGTTTATAGAAAAAAGTTTACAGAAAGAAAATCACACCTGGATATTATTTGGCCATTGGCCTTGATATTCTTTTTCTTTTGAGAATTAGATAAAAAAATAATTCTTTTATTTTCTCGAAGGGCAGGAAGAGAAGATGTTTCTATATCTGTGTCCTTCTCAAAGACGCCCAGTATGCTTCAATAACTAGAGGAAGTGGCATGAGGGAAAAGGTACATAATTGATAACTAGTGGATGGGGGAGAAATGGAACATGAAATATAGAGCTCTGAGTTTTCATCTATATTAAGTGAGATAATAATTATATTTGGTAAGTGTTAGATATTTAGGTACTCATGTTGCTTTATACATAAGGTAAAATCAAACCTATTTTCAAGTTTATTGGGCATATAAAATGGGATATTTGTAAAGTTCCCAAGTCAGTGTTCCTGAGCTGAAGTGGTATTAGGGTAGTATTCTTCTGAAGGAACAGATTTAGGAATAAACCAAGGAGGTTTTTGGTTTTCTTAGCGCTGTGTGTGTGTGTGTGTGTGTGTGTGTGTGTGTGTGTGTGTGTGTGCATTTATGCTTTCTAACCTTTAGAAATAGTAAAGTAAAACAATTTAAGTTAAACTCTGACAACCCTGTAAATACTCTAAAAAACATTGCATTATATACATTAAATAAGTAAAATTTTTGGTTTATTCATAATACTTCAAGAAAGCTTTTTAATATATTGTGAGCTAAATCTTTATCTTCCCTGAATTCTTATTGCTACCATAACGCCGAGAAAAAGGAAGCAAAAATATATTTGAGCTGAATTTAACCAATAAAGATAAATAAATGAATCAGGAGAGGAAGAGACCTCCTTTTTACTTTGCTCCTGAATCATTTCCCTCTCCCAGAAAGACAGGTATCTCACTAAATATTTACTGTGATTCTGTGGTGTGAGACAAAGGAATTCCTTCATTTAGGCACCTGACACATTTAGTACATAGCTCCTTGGAATAGGCGGTTCCTTCTCTAATCTGAACAAATGAAAAGGGGTTATCAATGCTCTTTGACCCTGAATAAAGTTCAGACCAGATAAATGACTAAGTCTTTGATGAATCAGTAATCAGCATTTGATCAACTAGCTTCATTTCTCAAATGTTAATTTTTTCAGCTATTAGCCCAAAATAAAACCCTAACTCAGTCAGAGATTAAGACACAAGAATTTTGAAGTGGCTACCTACAAATAACATATCACAGACCATAATAAAGGTCTTCTCATCAGTTTTAATTAAATAGAGGCTCTCCGGCTTAGGTAACACATTTAGTTTGTACCTGAGCACTAAGTTCCATAGAAGACCACTTGTCTGTCAGAACTAAGTTCAGTCTTATGTGCTCATAATCACTTACTTGTTAGTCTGTCTTCCTTGTATTTTGCTCATGGACATGTGGTCACTGCCATTCTGTACCACAGACAATAACCACTGGTTCCCTATTGCAATGATGACCTACACTGTCCTCTGATCCATAATTTGTGCAAAGTGGATCAACACTACCCAGTATAGACAGCAAGAGATTTAAAAGTCATGATTACCCTCATGAAAGCCATAAGAACTACTTACAATTTTCCCAAAGCACCAACACAGACCATAAATAAAACCATGAACAACATAAATTGTATAAGTCAGTTTACATCTTCCTTAGGAAAAACAAAAAGAGAACTATCATAGTGGCCCTCACTTTTTAATTTCTAAAAATTAAAATATTTATCTTTTCATGAATAGAAACCTACAAGTGGTTCAGCTAAAGGTCCATATAAACCAATACACACAATAAATATGTTTGATACAATGTAATTCCAATTTTTTTGCTAGTCCTGGGTCTTGAACTCAGAGCCTGAGTGCTGTCCTTTGGTTTTCTCAAGGCGCTAACATCTGAGCCACATCACCACTTCCAACTTTTTTCTATGTATGTGGTCCCAGGGACTCAAACCTGGGTTTCTGTGCATGCTAGGCAAGCATTCTATCACTAGGTCAAACTTCTGGCTCCATAATTCCAATTTTTAATTACAAAAGATCTCTAATCCCCCCCAGGAGCTACACAATCTTTATGCAAATTTTTTTTTGAAGAAAAGAAAAATCTAACTAATTCTGTAATTTTCTAAAACCAAAACTAGTCCAGTTGAGGCAAATGTTTGAGAACACTATCAATACAGCAACAATTGGCATCGTCATGCAAGCAAGACAAGGCTCTCCCAACATTCTAAATATGCCAACTCTTAGCTTTCTATTATTGTAACAAATATCTAAGGACATATTTGCCTACAGTTCGGAGGTTTCAGACCTATTTCTTTGAGCTTGTGGTTGGCACAAAATGAAGGAAGCATGCTGGGGAGGAAGACTGTGTGCGTGGCCGGGATGCAAAAAAAGGGAGAAAGAAAAAAAATACCAGAACCTCATAATCTTGAAAGGCATACTCCCAAGGACCTAAAACCTCTCCTGACACTGCATTTTGTACAGGTTCTACAACCACCTAAGAGCAATCCTTTGAACTCAGGCTCCACGGAGGAACCTTATCCCATCAATAGCATCAACCTGCAGAACTGTGAAATCCCAGCATTCAGGCAGAAGAATCATGAGTTCAAGGCCAACCTGGACTACAAAACAAGTTCAAGGCCAGTCTTGACTATATATAGTAAGACTTTGCCAAAGAGAGAAAGAGAAGAGAGAGAAAAAAAGAGAAAGGAAGAGAGAAAAGGACAGAGAATAGAGAAGTGGTAAGAGAGAGGAAAGAGGAAGAAAGAAAATGGACAAAACTGAAAAGAAAAAATTAAAAGAAAATTATAATGAAATCTATTAAAATGTAAAAAAGGAAATAAGAAGAGTAATAGAAGGGATGAATATTATCAAAGCACACTGTATGGAAATATATGCATGCACGGAAATATACAAATAAATCCTTTCACAATTAATGTACACTAAGACAACCTTGGCACTTGTAACTAACTAGCTTTTGCTAGAAATGCCATCAAGCTCAGTTCCCTGTACATAAGAACTACCTCCATTCTGTGCAGGAGCAGCTCCAATCCAGTACTTCACTGATCTGAGTGGGCTGCCAGCCATGCCTAGCCAAGGAATGTGGATGGGCAGCTACACTGCAAGCAGAGGAGAACAGTGGGCTAGTACTGCACAAGTAAGATAAGATGTCAGGAATTAGGAGTTGGAGAGCTTAGGTCAGGAATGGAATTTTGCCTGTATAGTAGAGTAAAACCCACATACAGGTGGAAGTTTTCACAGTTGAAATAACTGAAAAATGGCTTAAGAAGCTGTATGAATCAACTTCCAACCAGCAGCCTGTCCTAATTGTAGGGGAATAATATGACTTTCTGTTACCATCTCTGAATGATTTTTAGCAAGATTAAATTAGAAGGATTCATTCTAGTTGCATTGTGTGTTCTCAGTCTGTTTCGTTTTTCATTTCATATGCAACATTTTTAATGACAAATGTAGCCTCACTGTTGTTTTCTACCCCTGTAGATAATGCTTATTGACAAACCTAGTCATGAGCATCTAATGAATCAAATGCATGCCAGACCATCTACAGTACTCTTCTGAGCCCTTAGACCCAATTCACACCCATTCAAAAAAAGCCTAAAACATGTTCCACCCTGCACTTAGACACTCAAGTATTTCTACCTTAGTATTCACTGCATCTGAATATTTTATGCTGTAACTAAGTGATAAAGCTGTGATACATAAGTATATATATGTTAAATATATGAAGTCAAATATATTACATGATACCATATATATATATATATATATGTATGTATAAACACACACGTTCCATATGCTGTATTTTCTGATCTCCAATCTTTTTACCCTTGATCTTTAAACATCTTTTTCTTGAAGACTCAAAAACTATCTGCCAACTGTCTTATAAAAGAAGCTTTACATTATTGTGCTAGTAGTAAATTATTGTCCAAAAAGATTTACCTAATCTAGATTTCAATCATTTTCCGAAGGAAAGTTAACTTTTTTGGTAGGTTGGAGACTAAAATGCTAATGTTTATACAGGGTGTTTTTATTCTCAGAAGAAGAAAAATGTTTTCTTGAAAGTAACATATTGTTAGGGAAAGAATAAAGTTAACAAAGTTTAGATGAATGAAAATTTGGATCTAATTACCAACAGATTATTTGCAATGAAAGTATCATTTTTTCTAATAGTAAAACAAAATATGTTCCTTTGTTCCTTCATTGAAATTACTGTTTCCTGGAATATACTAAAATTACATGCACTCTCAAAAATAATATAACTCGATGCCACACACATTACTAACAATTAATAATAAAATTATTCATGGATCCATGAGAAAATAGATTTCCTAGTGTCATGATTCCTACCATCTGTAACAAAAGAGCTGCTGTTTTAAAATATTATTTTCATTCACAGAAAAAGGCACAAGCCCAAATTGTTCTAAATGACCCAATAATCGTATATAATAGAAATAAACGTACTGATTAGTATATAGAAATATATTAAAATTCCAAGACTGTCAAGAGAAGTACATTCAAAAGGTTTTCATATCCCAACCTTAGCATTTCTTCAAACAAACACAAATAAGGCTGCACAAAAGCCCCCAATACATCCAAGTTCAGTGCAGCATTTTTTTTTTTGCCAGTCCCGGGCTTAACCTCAGGGCCTGAGCACTGTCCTTGGATCTTCTCAAAGCTAGAGCTCTACCACTTGAGCCACCATTTCCAGCTTTTTTTATGTATGAGGTACCGAGGAATTGAACCCTGGTCTTCGTGCGTGGTAGGCAAGCACTCTACCACTAGGCCAAATTCCTGGCTGGAAATAAACATATTAAGTGAAGTAAGCCAGACCCAAATAAACATAGGCTCCATAGTTTCCCTTATTTGTAATACTTAGTATCTGTCTAGGATAGTCCTAGCAGAGCATAACATCAGCTCAATAGCTATGTATATATGACCATATAAAATGATGCTAATTGAAATGAACTCCAAGATAATGGGAACAAAAAATTTATTGTTATTGTTGTTAATATACTGTGTGAAGTTATTTCTCCCCACCCCCACCCCTGCCCTGCTTTGGTCTATTACCTGTAGTTACTGTTTTTTCTCTCTCTTTTTTTTTTTTGGCACTCCGTTATGTATACATTTATCTGATTTGGGAGGGAAGGGATATCACAAAATGGTGAGAGAAAGGACAAAAGGTGAAAGAGAGGGGGTAACAAGAAATGTACTAACTTACTCATGTAACTGTAACCTCTTAATATAGCATCTTTACAATAAAATTAATATTTTTAAATGTTTATAATATTCAATATATCATCATCCTATAAAAATCAAATCTCAAAATTGAAAAGTACTTGAAAATACAGGTATTGATTCCATCTATCTATCACTTAAATTCTCTGTGCAAAGGAAGATAAGATAATAAATTAGTTAACAATGGACAGGCAATCTGAGCCAGCTTTTCTTGTTTAAATGCAAGCTTTTCCATCTTCATCATATAAACTCATACAACTTTCTATAAACTCAAACTAGTGAATCTCACTGGCCTTAACTCACTGGCCTTCTCCAAGATGCATGGGGCAATAATAGCATGCAATCTACCAAACACTTGTTACAAGTATTATATGAATAAAAGTTAAACACTTAGAAAAATGCCTATGACATAAAAAGTACTCATTAAATAACGACAGTAGTGGCAGTGGTGTTTGTAAACACTATTTCACCCTTTATTCTCTCCATAGAAACATTCACAATTATAGCCCTTCTACTATAGACACAATATTACTAGAGAACCTTCATATCTTTATCCATTAAGAAAACATTGCAGTTTCATTCATTTCTTCTTTTTAAGGTATAAGTCATTCATTCCAATCATTCCTATGAGTATCCTCCAACTTGTTTATTGTTCTTTGTCTCCTAACGAACAGTGCCCTAAACTCAATGTACTCAACATTGTCTAAACAACAAGAAGTAAGACACATTCTCATTCACTTAGAAATATCAGGTTTTCAAAGCTGAATGCCATGGATCGGCTGTCTCATGGATGAGAATACTTCAAAGTCTTTTGGTAGTGATATTTAAGAGCTTTGTGGCAGTGAATTCCTTAGCAACTGAAGCAACACTCTAGTACTGTTCACCTGCTGGCTTATCTGTGTGCCTACCAACTCAGGAAGTCACTTTCATCTGGAAATTCATTAGTAGCTAAACAATCTTGTAGATACTAATCTAAACAATGGTACTATCCTAGGCTGAAATGTTTAATACAGTGAACCTTGAAACCAAGAAGTTAGAAGTAATACGATATTCAATGATAGTTTAAATCTTCACTTTCTGACATCCTCTGAAGTGACAAAATTAAGTGATTTTCCTAAGGTCACAGAGCAAAGTAGAAGCATAAAGAATACAGAGATGAGAAAACAGCATTTTCATGAAAGAGAAAGATTTCCTTTTCATGGTTTAAGGCACTAGGGGAGAGATTTTAAGAGACTATGGGTAATGACAAATTCTTGCAGAATAAAGTTTCTATGCATGGAGAATGTCAGAATTCCACAGAGCTTTTCTTAAGAACTATTTAAGGTGAGGAGTCAATTTCCTCAACTATCAATTTCCTTGATAGTTGTCTACTTTTTTTTTCTTGACTTGAGAAACACTAGGACACATGTAAAAAATGGCTGTATTTTGTTGCTTGTTGTAGTTTGTTTTGTAAATAGCAAGACTAGAATGTTTCAAATAAGAAGAAACTACTCTTTTTATACTCTTTTTATCTTACAAATCTTAACGTTAAAAAGTTCCAGAGCGTGGCACCAGTTGTTCATATTGGTAATCCTAGATCCTGGATCCTAATCCTAATCCTCCTAATTCTCCTAATTCTCCTCAGGAGAATCACAGTTCAAAGACAGCCACTGCAAGGACATTCATGAGACTCGACCACCAAGTTGGGGAGGAAATGGAAGTGGTTCAAGTGGTGGAATGCTAGCTTTGACCACAAAAGCTCAGGGACAGCACCCAGGCCCTGAGTTCAAGGCCAAGGACTGACGGAAAAAATCTGAAGTATTAGAGCCTGTAATCCTGGTCAAAGAACAGCAGATCTTAGTTTGAGGCCAGCCTGAGCAAAAAAAAAAGTCTCCATTTCAATCAATGGCTAGGTACAGTGGAATACACCTGTTACCCCAGCAATAGGGAAAGATAGTGTCTGGTTGTAGCTTTGCCATCCCCAGAAACACAGAGAAGCACAAATAGGAAAATCACATCTCAGGCTAGCTTGGGCAAAAAGAAAGACCCTACCTCAAAAGTAACTAAAGCCTACCAAGCATGAGGCTCCGGGTCCACTCGTGTATCATTAGTAAATACCAATAAATAAATAATTTCAGAGCAAGCCCAATTAAGGTTTATCAAATTCAGGCCTGATATAGTGGCTCATGAATGCTACTCTGGAGGTGGAAATCAAGAAGAGGGCTGGTTGAGGCTAGCCTAGGCAAAAGTTAGCAAGATCCTGTCTTAACAAGACATTTAGATGTGACAGTGTAAACCTGTAATTCCATGTTTTAAGGAGGCATATAAAGGAAGATCATAGTCCATGGCCAGCCTAGGAACAAAGCTTTGTCTGAATAGCTGAAATACAAAGGGGTTCTGGGAGGCAAAGCTCCAATAGTAGAACATTTGTCTAGCAGCACAGGTTCTGGGTTCAAGCCCCTGTATCATCAAAACAATGGGAGGGTCATTATCCAATCCATTTTGTCCCCACTACAGATGTTACTCTATTAATAAAGAAGTCCTTTCAAAGTCAAGGTAGCCAAAGGAAAAGAAATGAGAAAAAATTGCCTTATATGTCATGCATGCTTACACTTTAGGGCCATTCTGTGATTTCAATTATCTCTACTTTTCAGTAATCTAGCAAAATATAAATAATATATCCAGCTCTTTAATTTAATCTATTTTGTACTCAAGTTTGAAATCAGTCCTCCCATTTATGAAGCAATACAGTAAAATACAGCCAAAATCCTGATCCATTTATTTTCCAGGTAAGGTCTCAAACTTTTGTTCAGGTACCTGGGATTACAGGTATTCACCACCACACCTAGCCCATTTTAAGTTTTCATAATTAGAACAAGTACAGATAGAAAGACTAAAATGATTCCCCAAAGGCTATGTTGCTTATGAAAGAATTATCCAACCAACCACTTACTTACAGCTTTATTTTTATTTGCAATTCCAAGAAAAGCAAAACTAATCATAAAGTGGCATCACTTTAAGACAAAGCGGCATGAAAGAAGTCAAACCCTGCCCTCAAGTTCCCCCAGTGTCTGCCTACCTATAAGCCATAAACCTTGGCCTGTTGGGCTGAGTTAAAAGTATACAGCCCATGATTTTAAACTTTGGCAAGGTAGCAGGGTATAAAATTAACCCTCAAAAATCAATGGCTTTCCTGTATGCCAACAACAAGAAGAGTTGAGGCAGAAATCAGGAAACCAACTCCTTTTGCAATAGCCTCAAAGAAAATAAAGTACTAGGAATTAACTAAGAATGTAAAGGACCTTTATGATTAAAACTTTAAACACGTAAAAAAGGAAGTTAAAAGCAGAACTGAGGTAATGGAAAATCCTCCCATGCTCCTGGATTGAAAGAATTAACATGGTGAAAATGGCAATCTTGCCAAGGGCTGTCTATAAATCCAACGCAGTACCCCATTAATATCCCTGTGTCATTCTTTAAGGAAATAGAAGATGCAATCCAAAATTTCATATGAATAATAAAAGACGCCATGTAGCAAAAAACAATTGTTAGCAGAAAGAACATCACTGGAGGAATATCAATACCAATCTTTAAACTCTATTACAGAGCTCTAGTAACCAAAACAGTGGTACAAGAACAGGCCTGAAGACCAATGGAATAGAACTGAAGACCCAGAAATCAACCCACAGACCTAATGGCCACCTAATCTTTGATAAGGGAGCCAAGAAAATAGAATGGAAGAAAAACAGTCTCTTCAACAAGTGGTGCTATGAGAAGGGGTAGCAATGTTTAAGTAATGCTCCTTGTATCTAGCGAATATAATGTAACCCTTCTATTCATTACAATAAAATATATATTAAAAGGAAAAAAAAAACAAGTGGTGCTAGCAGAACTGGTTCAGCATCTACAGAAAACTAAAGATGGATCCTTCTATGTTACCCAGCACCAGGATTAATTCCAAGTGGATCAAAGACGTCTCGGTAAAAGCAGATACACTGAAAACTTTATAAGAAGGAATAGGACATACACTAGGTCTCCTTGGAATAGGTCAAAATTTTCTTAATAGAGCCCAGAAACACAACAAATTATAAAGACAGTTTGGACAAATAGGACTGCATTAAATTGCAGAGCTTCTGCATGGCAAAAGACAACTAGCAAGTTGAATAGAAAGGCCACAGAGTGGGAGAAGATCTTTACTAACCATACAACAGACAAAGGCCTCATATCTAAAATATATCTACAGATAAAAATATTAAATCTCCCCGAAACAAATCTCCAAAGAAACAACCATTCCCATTAAAGATGTGCCAAAGACTTAAGTCTTCTCTGAAGAGGAAATAAGAATGGCCTGTAGACACATGAAGAAATGCTCAACATCTCTGGCCATAAAAGAAATGCAAATTAAAACAACTTTCAGATTCCACCTCACTCCAGTTAGAATAGCCATAATCAAGAAATTTAATAACAACAGATGCTGGCTGGGATGTGGCCAGGAGGGATTACTACTATGCCGTTGGTGGGAGTGTAAACTGGTTCAACCACTCTGGCAAGCAGTATGGTGATGCCTCAAAAGACTAAACATAGAGATCCCCTATGACCCAGCAATTCCACTCTTTGGCATTTACCCAAATGTCCAGAAACAAAGACATGCCATGAAGCACAATGATGTTCATGGCAGCACTATTTGCCAAAGCAAAGATATGAAACCAACCCAGATGCCCCTCAGTAGATGATTGGATCAAGAAGATGTGGTATTTATACACAATGGAATTCTATGCTGCCATCATAAAGAATGACATCACCCCATTTGTAAGGAAATGGAAAGATGGGGAAAAATGATAATAAGTGTAGTAAGCCAAACCCAAAGGAACCTATGTTCCTCAAAGGTTTCCCTCATTGGTAATAATTAATACACTTTAGGAGTCTCCTAGCAGAGGATTACAAATGCACAAAACCTAGATTCATAAGATCATATAGGATGAGACTAAATCAAAGGATCTCTAGGATATGGAAATAAGAGCTTTATCTTGTTCTTAATGTACTATGTTATTTCTCTTCTCTTTTATTTTTGCCCTTTGGTTAATCTCATATTGGTACTATACCTAACTGTATACCTAATTGTATATATGTTTGATTATTTGAAATAGGAAATGGAAGGGAGGAAATAAGATTGGAGAGGGTGGAGGGAGAGAAATGGGGAAAACATGAGAAGGGGTATCAATGTGTGAGAAGTAATGCACCTACTATCGGGCAAATGTAACTGTAACCCCTTTATACATTACAATAAAAATTTCTTAAGTATAGAGACCATTCTTTCTCTCTAGAGAGACAAAGGTGCAAATGTATATTTTCCTCATTTAGCTGCCAAATACTGAAAACAATACAAAATAAAAAATAAGATTCATTCTTCACCCTGTCTCATCATCAAAGACAATAGCAAGGAGAGCTGAACCCTACCTATGAAATACAAAAAGTAAAGTAAATGTAGTCAAATGATAAAAATACATTAAGAAGAGGATCGCAATGAAATATGTATCTTTAGTTGGAGCAGATGAGGTGAAAAGTTACTACAACTGAATGTTAACTATACATTCAAAAGCAAAAATATGTAAAAATTTGTGCATGATTCAATTTGCTTAATTCTGGCAATCTTAATGCTCATACAAGAACAGTTCTTACTTATTTTGTTCTAATTCTAATCTTTCATAAATGACTCTTCTAGTATATAGCTATAATCTTTGTGATTATTTTGCAAATTTCTTCTCAGAGTTTTGAAAAATTTGAGAGCATTGTATTCACAATACTTTGAACATACTAGCATCTAAAACAAATTACAATTAAATTATATTGAGAGAAAAAGTTTACAAAACAACTCATCATTTCTTTAATCAGATTTTCTAATTTCTAGAGCATTAATGAAACAAAGAAAGCAAATGAAATGCATAAATATTATATAATTTCAACCTAATTATAAAATTTTATTACAAAAGGTTTATAATTTATACTTTGGATTCACAAAGACCTATTAATGAATTTGATTTGTATCACCTAGGAAAAAATAATGTCTAGGGATTATGGGGATGTAAGTGTACCAAAAAAATACCTAAAGTGCTTATAGTTTGAAAAAAATAAATGTTATTTCATTGAAAAGTATTTTAGTAAATGAAATAATAGCTTGATGTTTTTCTTTAAAGAAGTACAACACTTCATGAGTTGGGGGTCTGTTGGCTCACACCTGTAATCTTAGCTACTCAGAAGGCTAAGGTCTGTGGATCTCAGTTCAAGGCCAGCCTGAGCAGGAAAGTCTGGAACTATGGCTCAAGAGGTAAAGCATTTGAGAATAAAGGGCTAGGGAGAGTACCCACACCTTGAGTTAAAGTCCCATGCAAAGTACCAAGGAAGAAAGAAAAAAAATTCTCTTGGAAAGTCTTGAAAAGCAAGAAAAACTTTATACCACAAAAGACAAGAAGGGAGGAAGTCACATAATAAGGCACATCACTAAACACTTGTTCAAAAAAGACTAGATACATGTGTAGAAAGAACAAAGTAGGCGTGAAGCAGGTGGTTTGACTAAATAAACAGAGGTGGCCCTCTAAATCACATCTCTGAATGAATGGTACAAGCAGGTTTCATTATGCTGAAGTTGCCTTTATGGATAATAACCCATTCAAGTTAAAGAAGGTAGATGTCAGGAAATGTAGACATAATCTTGCTTTCGTCCTTGTGAAGGAGTATGCTGCCTATCACAGTCCTTATCACCTTATTCCTGCAGATCTAGAAGGAGACTCATACCTTAGTCTTATCATGCAATGTTTTAATTAGCCATGTAAATGAGTCCATGCTATGTGATGTATACTTTACTTTCTAAAACATGTTGCTTTAGATGCATTAAAAACTTGTGCAAGTTTCATTATTCCAGTCACGCTGTTTCATTATAGAGATGTACCCAAAGCCAAACTGGAAGGAACTGCATGAGGAATTCTGTACAAGAAAGTATACATAAATCAAAACCACCTGTAGCCAGAAGAATTTTGGTTTAATCTAAAAATAATGGTATGAAAAAAAACAGCTTCCGCTGAGTAACTCTGACAAAGGTCTTACTCAAAAAAATCTAGGTTCC
Source organism: Megascapheus bottae (assembly GCF_031878675.1). Lineage (NCBI taxonomy): Eukaryota > Metazoa > Chordata > Mammalia > Rodentia > Geomyidae > Megascapheus > Megascapheus bottae. The sequence goes on along the minus strand of NC_143524.1, from coordinate 33,282,016 downwards.
TACATCCAAATAACATGTCAATCCGTCAAGTAAAATAAACCCTGAAAATAATCTAAACAGTTCATACTAAACTAGATTATATTAGATTTTCTATTAGTTGCCAAGTTTTAATTTAACTAATTATCATAAAGCAACTTCTGTTGTATCTAGAAATGCTATAGACTGCAAACCATCCTTTGGATAGTAGACAATAAAAGTCAAACCATAGGAGAGTATGAACCTAATGGTTAATCTCATGCTGCTACTGTATCTGACTTTGTTAGCTGATATATTGTATATACATTTGTTTGTTTATTTGAAATAGGGAAGGGAAGGGGGAAATACAAGATGACTGGGAGGGAGTGAGGGAAGGAAAATAGGGACAATAACATGAGAAGAGGTATCAGTGTAAGAAGTAATGTACCTACTACCTAAAGAATATAACTGTAGCCCCTCTATACATTATCCTGACAATAAAAAATTTTAATTATGTGAAATGCACATTAGCAGCATGCAGGTAAAAGAAACAGAAACAAAAGTGGTTGAGAATTTAGCTTAGTGGAAGAGCACCTGCATACCAAGTGCAAGGTCCTGAAGGTTGATTCTCAGCTCTGGAAAAGAAAAGGAAGTGAGGGAGGGAAGGAGGAAGGGAGAGAGGGGGAGAAGAAGGAAGGAAGGAAGGAGGGAAGGCAGGCAGTGAGAGAAAGGAAGAAGGAGAGAGAAACTCAATGTTTAAGCTCAAGTATCACATAAAACTAAAGAAAATTAAATTAAATGTTGGCTAAATCCCAGAAAAGGTAATCCTTATACACATATAGGAATGCTATAAATTGTCAGAGAATGTCAGTGATGGAGTTCACTAGTAGATTCATGTTATAGTCAGTTCTCTGAAAACCCAAAGCTCTGGGTCATCTGCAGCCTAGAAGATTAAAATAAAAATAAACATAGCAGGCCAGAAGTTTGGCCTACTGGTAGAGTACTTGCATGCTAATGCAGGAAGATCTGGGTGTGATTCCTTGGTACCAAATTCATAGAAAAAAGCCAAAAGTGGTGTTTTGGCTCAAGTTGTAGAGCTCTAGCCCAAGGGCAGTGCTCAGGCCCTGAGTTCAAGCCCCAGGACTGAATAAATAAATAAATGAATAAAATAAACATAGCATCTCCCATCTCCTTAAAGACATTCTCTAGAGGCAACTTTTATTGAACTAGGAGAAAAAGAAAACGATACTAGAGTAGGATTTTACTTGAACCACTGGAACACCAAAGAAACTCAAGTCTTCACAAATGTAGCAAAGAAGTAGATTTTTATATTTTGGCAGGTGATCAATCTGCAGCCCACATAATCACATGTTAATGATAGAGTATGATAATCAGCATGCATACCTGATTCCTTCATGCCCAACAGGGAAAAAAAGAATCTATTCCAGAGCAAGTAAATGTTCCTGCTTTGATAAATATTTTGATAATAGGCTAGATAAGATGAAAAACTTTTCCAAAAAGTACTCATATAAATGTATATGGTATCATTAAGGACAAAAGAGTTCACATGCCCAACATCAAGATATTTCCAAAAAATATGCCAGTAATCTCTTTTGCCAGTAATTACTTTCTTATTTCTAATATAAACAATCCAGGTTTGGGCAAATTATTTTCTTTCTTTATAGCAAGAAAATTATAATGATTATAAACATGTAAAAACACTAGACAATGCTACTTTTCTATTTTATTATCCATAGCAAGTTTTGCCAAATTCCATATAAAATTTGGTTTTACACTGGGCACTGGTGGCTCATGCCTGTAATCCTAGCTACTCAGGAGACTGAGATCTGAGGGTCTTGGTTCAAACCCAGACCAGGCATGAAAATCCATGAGACTGTTATTTACAATTAAACCTCTAAAAAACTGGAAGTGGTGCTGGAGCTCAAGTGGTAGAATGCTAGCCTTGAGATGAAGAGCTCAAAGACAATGCTCAGGCCCAGAGTTCAAGCCCCATGACCCACCAAATAAAAAAATAGCTTTACTTTTTAATTCAAATTGGAAATAAAAATCTTTCATGGCATTTTGTACATAGTTAAAAAAGGCACTAACATACTTTGAATTTAATGAAAAATGGACAATACTCCATCAGACTTCCTAGATAAATATTGCCACTCATTAACAAACACATTTCAACTCTATCAAAATTGAGTACACTTCCCAAATCTGAAAGCTAGAAGAATAATCATAACTAAATTTTTTTTTTGCCAGTCTTGGGCTTGAGCTCAGGGCCTGAGCCCTATCCTTGGACTTTCTCAAAGCTAGAGCTCTACCACTTGAGCCTCAGCACCATTTCCAGCTTTTTTCTATGTATGTGGAACCGAGGAATCGAACTTGGGTCTTCATGCATGCTAGGCAAGCACTCTACCACTAGGCCAAACTCCCGGCCCCATAACTAAATTTTTAAAGAGGTTTCAAAATCTTGCTGTTTCATGATCTTTTCCCACGTGCTCCATAGCTCAATCAGTACAACAAAAGATGTATATAAATTTTCCTTAAACATTTACAATACAAATCGGTTGAGCCCACCAGATAAACTATTGGACATTACTATACTTTCTAAATTGTCCAATAAAAAGGAAATTAATTTCATGCAAGTAATACCTAGAATTTGATTTTAATGGGCAAATCTTACACAAAAAAATTCACTGGAAAAAATTTAAGCTTGCACATCTTTCAGACAGTAACAAGGTGAGACATCTTTCAAAAATCTGTCGCAAACAATATGACGTATAACTACAGAGTAAATCCTCACTAAAAATTCCTGGACTATGTTATCACACAATGATAACAGCTCCATTCCCAGAAACAATACAAAGTCCACACCAGAAATTTTTATGACTCCAACTGAACTACATAAAACACTTCAAAGCTGATTAGCAACTTCATTGACTATGGGGCATGAGAAGCAAAGAGTAGACACTGCAAGCAAGAAAGCATTGTTCAAATAGTTATTTAATAAATATCCCAGCATGCTTATTATTATTCTCTTTCAATTACAACAAAGGGCATTATTGATATCTTATAGGAAAAAAATTATTTTAAGACTTCTCTAGAAGATGAAACTCATCTAGGAGAATTTGAGTATGTGGCTAAAATAGAGTTCAAAGGAGTGACATTGATCAAAATGCATTCATAAACTGCTTTGTTAAATGACAACTCCTTTGAACAATTACTCAAAGATGCTAAAACTTTTTTTTACTTTTTCCTTTTTTATATTTTTTATTGTAATTAATAAAAGGGTTACATGATATTTGCCATATAGAAGGTGCATTAATTCACATACATTGATACCCTTTCACATGTCTTGGTCCCCATTACCCTCCCCCCACACCCCATCTTGGTTTTCCCCCCTTCCCTATCAAATTTCAAATAACCAAATACAAATATATCCTATATATCAGATAACAAAGTGAGATACTGTAACAATATGAGATAACCAAGGGAGAGCAAAAGAGATGAGAGATAACATAGTACATTAAGGACAACAATCATTCATTATATGGCTTTTGTTTCAATATCCTGGAGGTCTTTTCAATTAGCTTCATACTATATGGGCCTTATGTATCTAGGTTTTGCTTCTATTGCAAATCTCTGCTAGTAGAGCCCAAGGTTTTTACTGATTATGACAAATGAGGGAAACCATTGAGCCTAAGTTCCTTTGAGTCTGGCTTACTTCATTTAATATGATTTTTTCTAAGACTTTCCATTTCCTAACAAATGGGGTGATGTCGTTTTTTCTGACAGCAGCATAGAATTCCATTGTGTACAAATACCACATCTTGTTGATCCACTCATCAACTGAGGGACATCTAGGTTGGTTCCATATCTTTGCTATGGTGAATAATGCTGCAATGAACATTGTTGTGCTAGTAGATTTAGTATGCCCTAGTTTCTGGATGGTTGGGTAAATGCCAAGTAGTGGAATTGCTGGGTCATAGGGGAGCTCTATGTTTAGCCTTTTGAGGCATTGCCATACTGCTTTCCATAGTCGTTGAACGAGTTTGCATTCCCACCAACAGTGTAGTAGTGATCCCTCCTGGCCACATCCCCTCCAGCATTTGTTGTTATTCGTTTTCCTGATCCTGGCCATTCTAACTGGAGTGAGGTGGAATCTTAGCGTTGTTTTGGTTTGCATTTCTTTTATGACCAGAGATGTTGAGCATTTCTTCATGTGTCTATAAGCCATTTTTGTTTTTTCTTCAGAGAAGACTCTCTTTAAGTCTTTGGCCCATTTTTACTGGGAAGGTTGTTACTTTGGAGATGAGTTTTGGAGTGATTCAATTTTTTGAGCTGTTGATATATTTTAGATGAGGCCTTTGTCCACTGTATGGTTGGTGAAGAAAAAAATTTTTAATAAAATGAGTTCAGATATACTGGGCTGACTCTAATTTGTTTTTCTACTCAACTATACTAGCAGTTAAAAGTCAGCAGTATAAAACATTATTTTGTTCAAAATAAATATGCTTATATAAGTATACACGTGCATACATACAACCTTGGTGTCACATTGTACACTTCATGACAAAGATTGCTGGAGGTTCACCCACATATCCTTAGCCTACCCCAGGCACCACCTATAAGCCAGTTTCTCAGGCGAAACTTCTGACTCTTTTGGATACCATTTAACCACGTCTATTATCTATTCCTTTTTTCCCTCTTCTTGATCCTAACAACTTCATTTTGATCATTCTTGATAAAGTTCCCATCCATATGTATAAACTATTCTCTCTATTCTGTGTGGCTTTGTCTTCTTTCACAACTCTGTAAACTCTTCAGTGAATAACCTCTCTATTTACTCTTTCATTTCTCACCAAACTCTTACTTGCATTATGGCAATGGTTTCCTGGGAAGGTTGTTTGCTTCTGATGTTATTTCCCATAACCCATTCTGTACCCAGCAGGTAATGAGATCCTTCAATACCTAAGTATAACCACACTACTCCTTGTTTAAAATCTTCCATTGGATTCGCCTGGAACTTGAAATAATAGTCAAACACCCTACTAAGACTTCATAATATCTGTCTCCTGCCTGTGTCCTTGATTTTATCTCATCTCATTTCCTTCCACTACAGCCATTCTGTTGTTTTTCTGCTATTCAAATAAGCCAATCTAAAGACTTTGGTAAGAGTGGTGGCACAAGCATGTATTGTTCTGAGATCGGCCTGGCTATGTAAACAATAACCAAAGCAGAACTGATTCAGGCTGACTTAAGTGGTACAATGCCTGTCTGGTGAGCAAAAAGGCTTTGAGGTTAAACACTAGTATAAAAAAATGTACTTATTATACACTGTGGTTGTGTGTCTTCCCACAAATTGTTACACAGTTAGCTTCGTATTATTCCAATTTCAGCCATATTGCTTCCTCTTCAAATAGACCTCTGTTTAGGAATGGTGGCATGGCTTAAATTCTAAATGGCCTGACTGCCTTGGAAGCCTGCAGCACTGAATTCAAACCCCAGTACTACCTAAATATATTTTAATGACTACTTTCTCTTTGGCTATTCCCTGCCATATTATCTAATTTTTTTCATAGCACTTATCACTGTGAGAAATGGTCTAAGTCTCTTATTGTCTAATTTCCATTAGAACAAGGATTTTATCTGTTGTTCACGAGTTCTTTTACTTGGATCTTTGTAGAGACTTTATACTTAAGTGGTAACAATGTGTCTTTAAATTATGCCCTGGAGGGAAAAAATACAGGATGCCATAAATCATTTTGACCAAAAAGACTATATAAATTTTACTTGTTTGCTAACAATACCTGTCCCTCATACACTTGAAACTAGCAGAAAATCATTACAGATAATATTATATACTGGTCACAAAACATTACTATAGAAATGTCCCCCCCCATAGTTACAACATTAGAAAGAATAATGCACTGTACAGTATTCCATGGAAACATTATGTAAATTTAGTCCTACCTCATGAGACATTCCTAATGAGAGCAAAACCATATTTCAGTGGACAATGTCAATGCTCTGCAAAAAATATTATTGATTTGCTGGTGCCATGATAAAAACAGCATTGCTTATAGCTGAAGAAGGTAAGTAAAATATTATGTACAAGAACTTTTAACTACCACATACAGGTCAGCAATTAATATAGCACATTAAATTTAAACATTCTGTTGTCCAGACTATACATAATTACACTTAAAATCAGTGTTGTCTTATTTTACTGGCGTTCTACCTCAAAATGATCAGAATTGAAATATATCAAAATTTATTTTTTTCTAATCAGAAAGTAGGGATTAGAGGAACTTCTTTGCATTCTCTTTACCTTTCCTTGCAGAAAATCTCCTCTGTGGTTGTGATATTTCAAAGTAAAACCCTTCATGAGCCAAAGTAATAAGAAACTCTGAAGGTTGTTTCTTAGTATGCCAAAAATGATGCCTATCACAGAAACTAAATAACAATAAAAATGAACTAATGTTGGCATATTCTTTGTTGTTTTAGAATGATTTTTAAATTTTATTTCTCCAAAATCATCTTATGGATTCAGATGTGATCCACTAGTAGGAACTACAAGTGTCAGGTCACTTCTTAAACACTTTTTAGGGTTTTTTTTTATATTTTTTATTGTAATTAATAAAAGGGTTACATGATATTTGCCAGATAGAAGGTACATTAATTCACATACATTCATACATTGATACCCTTTCACATGTCTTGGTACCCATTACCCTCCCCCCCCACCTACCCCCCATCTTGGTTTTCCCCCCTTCCCTATCAAATTTCAAATAACCCAATACAAATAAATTCAATATATCAGATAACAAAGTTCCTGTTTGGAGTCTAGTTGGTTGGATTTTAGGTTTTTTGGGGTACCAATCCTGTGTTTTGAACTCAGGGCCTAGAGACTATCATAGAGCTTTTTCCTCAGGGCTTGATCCCACCTCTACTTCTGACGTTTGGCAGTTTAGCTGGGACTTAAAGTCTCCCAAACCTCCCTGCCCCAGCCTTGAACTGCTATATTCAGATCTCAGCTTCCTGAGTAACTAGGGTTATAGACATGAGTCACTGGTGCCCAACTTAGATTTCCTGCTTTATGAGTTAGGTATTTATTAGTCAATCATAGCCTCTCTCTCTCTCTCTCTCTCTCTCTCTCTCTCTCTCTCTCTCTCTCTCTCTCTCTCTCTCTCTCTCTCTCTCTCTCTGTCGTTTATTCTGACCACTAATAATATAAGTATTTTGCTTGAAACTAGAAAAGTAATGTCATTATGCTTTCCATTTTGTTGATTAAAAGATGGAATTTAACATAAGAAAACTGGATAACACATCTCATTTATTTGTTGTGTTATTTCTGCTTTTAGAGCAAAGTCCTTCACTCTGAATTGAATGATACTCAGGAACTTTGATGTCCTTTTTAAATGACCATTTAGGCACATGAGAAAAGTTTTATTATATACCAAACATTATAAACACTAGTATTTCCTTACTGAAATAAGAAAATATAGTTATCTATAGACACCTTTTCTTAACTCAATTTTTCAGTAGGAATATAGAATCACAGTTCATTTCATCATACCTACGTCAGGATATTATCAAGTTCAATTTATTCTATCTAAGGACTCAGCAAATCACAAGTGAGTTTCCAAATTTTGTTGTTTTGTTACCATCATGGGGCTTGAACTCAGGATCTCAGCCCTGTCCCTGAGCTCCTTTTCTTCAGAGCTAATGCTCTACCACTTGAGCCATATTTCCACTTTCAACTTTTTGATGGTTAATTGGAGATAAAGAGTTTCATGGATTTTCCTGCTTGTTAACTGGAAATAAGTTTTCACAGACTTTCTTGTCTGGGTTGGGTTGGCTTGGAACCCTGATCCTCAGATCTCAGCCTTCTGATTACTAGTGCCCATCTTCCCAGTTTTATAGTAAGTATATTCCTCATGGTTGTTTTGTTACTCAAACACAAATAACTCTGATACTATTAATTTTGAGCTTCCCCTAACATGCCTGTTTATGAGTAGGACATACTAACAGACAATAGCCATAAGCTTATTTTAAAGCTCACCATTCTTTGCTGAGATGACAGAACACTGTCCCAGTCAGCATCTTGTTGAACAGTATTGACAAGTGTTGGGAGCTCCTCAGAGTGAGGTTTGTTGTGCATTATGGGGTGCAGAGGCAGATGGGAGGCCACATGTTGATCACTGCCTTCTTCTTTTTCTCTTGAGGTCAAATCCTGGGTCATAGTTTCCTCTCCATCAGCTGCACAGGCAAATGGAGAGGTGGCTTGCTTGGAAGACATTCTTCTGCAGAAGGAAAATACCAAAGATTAATAAGGGGAAATCAACAGCAAAAGATAAGCCTTGTCATACATTTAGCTAGTTCAGAGAAAAAAAAAAAGAAAGAAAATTTTCGGACTTTAAAGATATTCTAAACCAGTGGCAAACCACTCGAAACTCTTGGCTCATCTAGTCTACTTTCCCTCTTGGCTTTTTTCAGCTTAGCAAACGTTTTCCTGGTAATTGTCATTTTTTTACTCTTATCCAAATCAAAAATGAAATTCTTATAGAATAATTTTTCATAATGTTCAATATATGTATGTGTATATCTTTCCTCCTAGTTTTCCCAACTGGATTATAAGTTTTTTGAAAGTAATTAGGCTGATGGTTAGCAATGAAATGAATGAACTGTCTAATGAGCCAGTTTGTAGCATGAGAGCAAAAATATCCAACTCCCTCCTATGGTTTATATAGGAAAAAATAAACATGTACAAAAATATAATCAGAGTAAATAATCCATAAGGAAACTCCCAAGCAAATCAGATATGTCTTACTTTATACCTTGCATTATGAATGATAGGGTTAGTGCTGTCATTCTGAAGCATATTTTAAAAGCTTCCAAAGCAACACTGAACTCTCATTTATATAATCGACAAATAAACATTTTTATACTCTGTATGGCAGTCTTCATGCTGTGCTGTTATATACAATCAGAAATCAAAATTATTTAACAAAATTTTGAAACTTTTAGAATATCACTTTATCATGATGAATTTATCAAAATGGTAAGTAATAATACCTTAAAAGTTTATACCTTATCAGAAGAAGCCATTTTTTTCTAACATTTTATGTTGTTTTTCATTTGTTGAATCTCTAGTACTAAAATTGCTGTGTAATAAAAGGAATAAAATCTCTACCTTAATTGCTCTTTAACATTAATTGATTTCATACGATTTTTTAATGCACAAATCAGTTAACATAGAAAACCACATGAGCATTTTTCAAATTAGCAAATCATTAACTTGCTAGTACTGTTTCTACAGACAAATAAATACTGATTAAAGGGTCTAGAAATCTGAGATTAACAGTTAAATTTACAAATCTGTCACATGCTTTCATGAATATTGCAGTGAAGGAAATATCAAGTGCAAAGAAAAATAATTAAGTTAATTCCAATTTAAACAGTAGTTTTTATGTAGCAGCCCATGTTTCACATAGGATTTAACAGCTAATGCTAAATTTCTCACAATTAATGAGGGGGCTCAGATTCAGTATCCTACAGTGAAAAAATTAATATAAGATCAGCTTATCTAATTATGCACAGTTCTAAATAAAAGTATTACAAGCTTTTGAAGTGCTTTGAAACATATTAAAACACTGATACCTACTTAAAATAATCATTCTACAAATAATTTCATCTATTAGATTTGATAGTAAAAAATAAGATGAGGAAAAAGACTGCAGAAGTGTGCCTATATTTTCTTTGAGAAGAAAAGAACTGTTTAAAGAGTGCTATTTTTATTATGCAAATACATATATGAGGACTTTCTATTAGTACTTCAGTGGACAAATGCACACATACATAAGAAACAACCAAATGTTGCTTTTTGGTGTATGAAAAATCACTACAGAGCTTACTTTACCAGCCCCATCAACACTACAGTAAAATCAGACAAATTATAACTTTTGTAACTTTACCAAGACCTTGCTACAAATAATAATAGTGTTTTCATAGTTCAGATAATGGATGTTTATCAATTATGTAATCATTCATATTTCTAAACCAAAAGAATCAATTTACTGCTGCCTTTTGAAACAGCTAAAGAAAATTGACTCATGATCCAAAAATCTGTGACTTTGGCTCCCCCAACAAACATCCTATTATTCTAAAATGAACTGACCCTTACCAAGAGCAGAATCTGTGATTGTTACTTTAGTATAAATTAATCATGACACAAAACCAAAATGAAAAGTCTCTTAAACATAAATTCAACTAGAAACAGTGCCAGTGAACAATAGTGCACAATCCTAACTAAAAGCAACCATGCAGCTGTAAAAATAGACTAAATTTGTCCAAAGCTATGAGTTGAGTTTAAAGGCTGGTTTGTTAAGAGTGTTTTCTTAAGGAAGGCTGGGTCCTCAGTCTTAATCAGCCAATAAATTATTTCCTGCAATTACATTAAATAGAAAATTATCTTCAAATGGGGAGTGTTAATTGAAAATCAAAATTCAGAGGGAAGTTTAGAAATTACACGCTGAATACAATTAGTGAGGAAAGGTTTCACCTCTACTTCATCAACAGTCTTCTGGTGATTCCTCCAGTGACCATTCAGGAAAGCTACTTATTTATAGCATCACACAGTTTGTCTGTTATTTTGCACCTACAAATACAAATGTGTGTCAAGGTTGCAAATACAAGATAGGCTGCCCCCCTCAAAAAAAGACAAGGAAAGGCAGTACTCTAATCATTCATCTTGAGTTCACACTATCATTAGGGAAATGGACCATGAGGGAGGTAGAAAAACAATAGCTAGAAACTAAAGAAAACACAAGCAACTTTGAAATTCCTCACTTTTGCAAAAAAATGAAATCTGTCTCATTCCAAGGATACCTTTCCATATTGAACTCATTGGTTTTTATTTGTTCACTTTATCATATGTCTTAAATGTTCTTCAAGGAGGAAAATGATTTTTGTTGTTTTAATAAACAAAACCATGAGCATTCCAGTAGATAAAACTGGTATTTAGGGTGCTTTTCTAAAACTCTTTTCATTGTTAGCTTTGCTGTTGTTTTGTTTTAGCTGGGGAGGTATTTAAGATAAAATGTGTAAAAATTTTACATAGCTTATTAATTAAATCTGAAATTTACTATCAGATTTGATTTTTTAAGGTGTTTTACATAATTATGTCATGTAATTATTCAATTTACTGGTAGTAGTCTCATACATTTCTTTTCTTAGGCTATCTCTTTAAAAGATTTTTTTACATTAGATAAATTAGAAACTGAAAAAAAAGCTTTCCTTTACTACAACCACTTCACCATAGCTATTCCTCCTTTAGAAACTCAAAAATCCAATATGCTTTCTGAATTAATGTTTTTAAACACAACATGGATTGTTCATGCATATTTTTAATCCTTACATCAGTGATTTTTCATGAAAAAAATCTTTCACCTCCCAATATAGTAGATTAGCACCCTACCCTAGCTGATGCCATATACAACTAAAAAGCAAAAGAAAATAAAAATCTTTATGAAAATGGTCAATTTCTATATGACTTACTTTGTTTTATTTTTACACTATTATAACTTAAAATCATTCAAATGAATTGTGTTTTTTAATTTGTATTAAAAAAATCTTCCTAGTTATACCCCCTGAAAACAGGGGTTTATAATGGAAGTGCTGACACAACCCTAACTAAAGCAGCGCAAATGTTGCTGCTATAATACACAAAATCAAGTTCTATTATTCTAAACTATCCTCGCTCATGGGATTTTTCTTTACTGTGCTCCCAGCCAAACTGCTGAAGCATGAAAAATTTAAATGCAATCAAATGCGCCCAATTCTACTTTACCAGAACAAGTGTCTACAGTGGTACAATCTTAAAAGGAGATGCAACAGATTTGTTTGGTGTTTTTTTTAACTGTTTATTTATAATACAGTGCATTGGAGATAAAATAAAAGAGGAAATTACACTCACATGGTACCAGTGTATTGACTACACAGAGTACATTATAATCAGAGAGAAAAACTACATTGTCAACTTATCACATTGGTTAAACAAGATGGTTTTCTGGGGCATAGCTATTACCAAGTAAAACCACCAAAGAGATTTAGACATCTTTGGGACACATAAAACTAAAGTTCTTTTATATGCCCCTCACATTTGAATTGTCTCTGCCCAACAAAATCAAGTAGTTCCCAGGATGCCAGGCCATTGGAAAGAACTTTAGGTTTAGGACTTTTTTTTTTTTTTTGCCAGTCCTGGGCTTGAGCTCAGGGCCTGAACACTGTCCTTGGATTTTCTCAAGGCTAGAGCTCGACCATTTGAGCATCAGCACCATTTCTGGCTTTTTTTCTATGTATGTGGTACCGAGGAATCGAACTTGGGTCTTCATGCATGCTAAGCTAGCACTCTGCCACTAGGCCAAACTCCCGACCCTGGTTTAGGACTTTTTTGAGTGAGATTGTTGGAGATAAGGCCCTGCAAACTGATAATGATCTTCAGGAAATAAGTATAAATGGCTTTGTATAAAATCCCCAGTACAAAACTTGAATGCTTAGATTATGAGATCATTACAAACTAATTTAGACAATATTCTGTTTTTAAGCAAGAAATTTAAAAAAAAAGGTTGGGCCAAGACTTCATTAAATGATAAAGATAACAAAGATTCTACACATTAAGTATGTTATGACATAAAAAACTCTGTAATTTAGAACCTTTTTGATATAATGTCACAATTTTAAAGAAGTTATTTATACACCATTTTTGTCTCTATGTCAGTCCTTAGGTTTGAACTAAGAGCTTGGGTGCTATCCCTAAGCTTTGTGCACAAGGCTAGCAGTCTACCACTAGAGCCACAGCTTCCCTCTCAGCTTTCTGATGCTTAATTGGTAATAAGTCTCAAAGTGTTTGCTGTTCAGCCTGGCTTGAATGGCAATTCTCAGATCTCAGCTTCCTGAGTAGCTGGTGTGAACCACCAGCACACCAGTGAGTTATAACTATTTGCAAAAAACTTTAAATATTCCAATAAATCATAGTCCCTCAAAATTTTACTTTCATTCACTAAGAATCTTTCAGTACTATCATTTGGAATTGTTCAAAAGAGAAACTGCCTTTACTGAAGCAACATTGTTAACTATTTTAAAAATTCTCTTTTTATAGCTACTATCAAATGGCACTAACTTTTCAAATGTGCTACATTTATTCAAAAGAGTCTTGTATTTAACAAAAAGAAACATTCTAATCATGGGTTTACTTATAGAAAAATTAAACATCCAGACCAACATTTACATTTATTTTTGTAGCCTAGCCCCAGGCTACCAAGGTAAATGTATTTCAGTTTAGTAATTCACTCTTAGTTTAATGCTGCACTTGATCTGATTCTGAGAAATAAACAACTAATTTTCCAAAAATATAACACAGTGGCTCTCATTTTAAGGAGCATGAGTAACAGATACGTTCAGCTGCCAAAATGCACAATACCCAGGAACTCTTACAAAGGATGCCAGTCCACACAGCCAAGGGCAAAGAATGATTTTAGAACTCTTCCTGTATCGCTAATTCCCACATTAAGGGAATTGGGGAGAAACTGCAATGAGAATCTTATTTCTAGACAGTAAGATGAAGATATTCCTTTTAAAACTTCCTCTGCTTCATTCTTAGAGCCTGAGGGTTGGCTCTTTGTGTTATTTGATGCTGCACTATGCTGTCCTCTTCTCTATGTTACCTCCAAAAGTCACCTGGATTTTGCTAGACTTTTCTCTTGTTTCCAGAAGCAATTTAGAAAATTCAGGGAGAAAGAAGATAACCTTTCAGAACTCTTTGGAAAGTTGAAAACATATCTTCCTCCTAGAATTTGTAGCCACTCTCTCCGAATTTACATAGTAAACCAGAGACAATACCTGTTAGAGGTAAACTTTCTAATTTCAGTTAGCTGTCAAATAAATAGTGGTGAGAAAAATGAAATACATCTGAAGGCTTTGAAGTATGTCTACGAAATGACTTAAATTAATGGGTTTTGACTTTACTGAGGCTTTTAATTTTCACACCAAATCACGAAAATTGTCTCAAAGGCCTTCTGAGGTTCTTACAAAACAGGAACAACCTGGAACAGATTCCTCTCAAGTCATCAAAGTTTGTGTTTCTAGAGTTTATATTTAGCTGACAATATTGCTGTCACTTTATATAGCTTAAGACTGTTCTTTGGACTAGAGCTCATATGTCTTGGAATGCTTTGACTCATGAATTGTTTCTCCTGATAATGTTACACCACGTAACTACCTCTGTCTAATTGGTTGGTATCTGCTGGAAGAAACAAGCAGCCACTCTAAGGCCTAGCCTGCTGACTGACTGCCTATGGAAAACCTATAATTATTACATTTGTCCCTGTGGATCCAGTTTCTTCCTGAGATCAAAACAACTTGACTTCATTTAACCTTTATGTGTTTTTCTTGACAGAAATAATATTGAGTTTTCTCAGAGTATATCTACTAGTAGTTTATTGGAATTTCTACTTTTGGAAACCAATGGCTAGATTATATAAATAAAATCAGTGACTTAAGATCAAAACAAAAAATAATTCCTATAACTATATATCTAGTGGATTTTAATCAAACTCAGTAGCTTCACAATTCAACTGAAATGTCTATGTGGCTTGAGTGAAAGCTATCCAAAATAATAATATAATACATTTTACATGTCTCTTTGCTCTTTATACAATTAAAAAAACATTTGTTAGCTAATCATAAAAAAATTCAAACATAAAGAAAGGCAGAGTACATGGTTGTCTTATTTCATCCAAGAAACAGACAAACTCACATTCTCTTTGGATCTCCTCGTCATAACAAATTAGAACTAAAATTTTCTTAGTGAACACGAGACATATATTCATTAGCCTAAAACCAACCTACTAATATGGGAGGACAAACACTGCCTAACTAGTCCAATTATGAATAAAAGTCCTAAGTCAGAACAACGCCTCAAAAACCATAAAAAGCTATTACTATTTCTATTTTTCCTCTGTTTTCATTCTTTAATATTTCCTGAAAAAATAAAAATTGAGATTACAGAGATTGTTTCAACATATAAAAGTTTTCACATGGCACTGCTGATCAAAACTAGGCAAAGAAGCTATTCTCTGAAGTCTTCCTTAGCTTAATAAAGCTGTACAGAAATTCCCTGCTTTCATGTAATGAAGAAAGATACATAGAAGGACAAGAAGAGGAAGAGGAGGAGGTAATGAGGAAGTTTAGAAGGGGACAGGAAGAGGAAAAAGAGAAGGAAACAAGAAGTGATAGGGAAGGAGAGAAGCAACCATAGCTTTGCAGTTCATTTTCAGTTTGTCTACTTAATGAAAACCTCATTGAATAACTCTGAAAACCATTTCCAGCAGGCAAAGTATTTCTGATTCAGCAGAGGTTACACAAGCATCAAAGCAGTTAAATATAGGTGCCAAGCCACATTGCCAGGAGCTCTTAGTACTGTGAGTTAGTGTTACCTGACAGCTCAGTGAATATAAAATTACTTGTTTCTCCAATTGAAGACAATCAAATTGTCACCTTCCATTGTAATAATGCACAACGAGTGATCAGCAAAGTGCAAACATAATTACCATGAAGAAAACAAAAAATCAAATCTAAATCTCTCTACAGAGTAAACACATCTATCTGGCTTCCCCCAAAAAGGGCTGCATTTTAATACTGAGTGCTGTAAAAGAATCTTAATGTTATTTAACAACAAGATTTATTGGTGTTATATCAAATAAACATGAAAAACAAGAAAGACTAATTCATAAAAAATGAATGCAAATATCAATAAGACCACTACAACTTTCAGAGATAGTACAAATACATGCAAATTACATGACTGCAATGTACACCTTAACTCTAAGTATATGCAACAACATGTCCAATATAAAATCCTCACTTCTTGACATTACTGTCTAGAATAGAAACTTTTTAAACATTGAGAGGGACAAGCAGAATCAACTTTAAAGCTTTTGTCTTGATTAACACATAAAAATTCTCAGTAAAATACTTGCAAGCCAAATTAAACAGTGCATTAAGAAACTCATACATTTTGGCTTGACCAAACTGATTTCATTCTGGGGATTCAAGGATGGTTCAACATATGTAAATTAATAAAGCACAAAATATAAACAGAATAATGAGAAAAGAGTCACATTATCTTTTCAATAAGTGCAGAAAAGGCCTTGGGCAAAATTCAAAATCCTCTTATGATTAAGCTCCTGGACAAAGCATGAATAGAAAGAAAATACTTGAACATAATAAAGGCTATCACTGAGGGTTGGGAATGTGACTCGGTGATAAAGTGTTTGCCTACCATGCATGGATCACTGAGTTGGATTCTTCAGTACTGCATAAATAGAAAAAGCTGGAAGTGGCGCTGTGGCTCAAGTGGGAGAGCACTAGACTTGAGCAAAAGAAGCTCAGGGATGGTGCCCAGGGCCTGAGTTCAAGTCCCAGGACTGGCAAAAAACAATTAAAAGGTATAGTTGAGCATTGGTGCCTCAATCTACAAACTTAGCTACTCAGGAGGCTAAGAGCTTAGAATCAAGGTTGAAATCTAGTTGGGGAAGACAAATGTGTAAGACTCTTATCTCCAATTCATCAACAAACAAACTAGAACTGGAGGCATGGCTCAAGTGGTAGTTGTAAGCTAAAAAGCCAAGAGAGAGCATGGGGAACTGAATTCAAGTCCTACTACCCACAAGAAAAACAAGCAAACCAACAAATATAAATGTCATATACAATAAATTTATAGCCCATGGGGAAATATTTTAACAGACACAGACAAAAGTGTCATCTTGTCATTTTTATTCAATATAATGCTTAATTTCTTAGTAGAGGCAATAAGAAATAAAAGTGATACAAATAGGAAAGGAAGAGGTGAAATTATCTCTACTTATAAATGGTATGTACCTATACTTAAAATTGTACATATAAATATACTATTGAAAGCCATCTATACAGTTAACACAATCATCATAAAAATTGCAACGTCATTCAGAATTTAAGTATCAATTTACAATTCACATGAAACTATGAAAGACCCCAAAATAGCCAATGCAATTCTGAGCAAAAAGAGCAAGGCTAAAGCAATTATAATACCTTTCTTCAAAATATGCTATAGAACCATAGTAACAAAAACAGAACAGTACTAGCATAGAAACAAATAGGCCAAAGAAGAAGACATGTAAATAAACACATATCCAACTGAATTTCCATAATATATATATATATTGGAGAAAAGCTAGCCTGTTCAACAAGTGGCTCTCAGAAAACTAGATATCTAAATGTAGAAGAATGAAATCAATTCAAAGACCTTAACATAAACTGAAAACTTTAAAACTATATGGGAAAATATTAACAAAACACTTGAAGATATAGACAGCACTGAAAAAAGATATAGACAACAATTTTCTGAATAACATTCCAATTCCCCAATAATAAGAATTAATGTATTTCCAAATTAAAAAAAACCCTTCTACAGAGAAAGTAACCAACTATCAGAATGAAATGATAACCACAAAATGGGAGAAAATCTTTTCTAGCAATTCATCAAAGGCTAATATCTAGAATATATAAAGAGCTAAAAAAATTAAACACCAAAAGAAGAAATAATACAATTAATATAGATGGGCAAGTGAACTGAACAAATGATTCACAGAAGAAGTACAAATTTAAAATAAAATATGCAAAATGTTCAATGTCTTTAGCCATAAAGAAAATGCCAAGGTTGACCTACTGGTAGAGTGCTTGCCTAGCATGCACAAAGACTCGTGTTTAATTCCTCGGTACCACATACATAGAAAAAGCCAGTAGAGATGCTGTGACTCAAGTGGTAGAGCTCTAGCCTTGAGAAAGTCCAAGGATTGTGCTCAGGCTCTTAGCTCAAGCCCAGGACTGAGAAAAAAAAAAGTGCTGACAAGGCTAAGGTGGGAGATCTTCATGTTAAGCAAAAATAAAACAGTCAAAAATCACATGTTCTAGCTCAGGGTGCACTGCTCATGTCTGAATCCCAGCTACTCAGGAGGCTGACATCTGAGGATGGAAGTTTGAAGCTGGCTCCCACAGCAAAGTCTTTGAAACTAATCTCCAATTAGCCATCAAAAAGCTGGAGTTGTTTAACTGTGGCTCAAGTGGCAGTACAAGTAGCCCAGCACAAGTAGTCAAGACCCAGGCTCTGAATTCAAGCCCCACAACTGGCACATACACATAAAATGTTTTCTCTCATGTCCAATTTAGACCTAAAAAAGGACATGAATGTAAATGAGACTGTTTGAAAAGAAGGAAAAGTAGAGTGTGACTATAATGGAAGCACTTTATACTTAAATTTACAAATAGAATTATGAATCTATTAAAATTTGCAAAAAAAAGTTTAAATGAAAGAGGGAAGAGGGTTATAATAAATAGCAGGGGAAGGGATAAATTTGACCTTCATGCATTTTATATATATGAACAATTTGTACAACTACATATGCTAAGATAATTTTAGTTTTTATTCTGATTTTTCCTTATAAGAATAAATCTATGCCGTATTTTCACCTTATAAACTGACATTTTCTCATTCAGGTTAAAATTCACCTCACAAAACTCATGTTTTATTTAATCCCTATCCAAGTTATTAAAAAATAACTAAAATACTCAAATATTTTTGAGACATTCAATATCTGGAACTTGCTTTTCATTCTTCTTTCTCCATTCTTCCATTTTATTATGAAAAAGGTGAATGAATATAAAGATAGAAATAGAACAATGAGAATAAAGATACGGAGTAACAAGAGGAAAGGAAGTTTTATCTGGACTTGTAAGTTTTATTGTGATTTAAGACCCACAAATTCCACATTGCTAAGAGATGGGTTTAGAAGAAAATCTTGGTTTATGTCCTGTTGTTGCTGTATCTGACTTTGGTACCTGGTGTATTGTATATACTTTTTTTGTTTATTTGAATCAGGGAAGGGAAGGAGGAAAAACTAGATAATGAGACAAAGGATAAAGGTTAAACCCATGTAATAGCAATACTCACAAGACCATATGTTGGAAATGAACTTTACAACATGGGAAAGGGTGGGGGAAGGGGAAGTAGGAGAAAAACATGGGAAGGGGTAACAATGTTCAAGAAGTAATAGACTCACTACCTCACAAATATAACTGTAACCCCTCTATAAATCACCCTAACAATAAAATAAAATTTAAAAAAAGAAAATCTTTAAACACTTGGCCTAACTTCTTTTATTTTTTGCTGGTACCATCATTTGAACTTAGGGCCTGTCAGATTGCTCAGATTATCTACTCACTCTGATTACTTGTCACTGCCAATGAGCAATGCCTCTAGCCTATCTCTGTGCTGGAGATGTTGGAGATAGAGTCTCATGGATCAGTCAGGTTCCTTTTTAATTTTTTTATTTTTATTATAATTTTTTTGCCAGTCCTGGGGCTTGAACTCTGGGCCTGAACACTGTCCTTGGGCTTTCTTAAGGCTAGGGGTCTGCCACTTGAGCCACAGCACCACATCTGGCTTTTTCTATGGATGTGGTACTGAGGAATTGAACCCAGGTCTTTATGCATCCAAGTGTAACCCATGAAAATACAGATCGTATCTGTCTTGTTCATTACTGGATCCTTGGCACCAGCACAATATATCATACATTATAGACAAACAATAACACTGAAAAGAAAGACGAATGGACAAATGGAGAAGTCGAAATGAGGCAAATACCTTTTTTTATTAATTAAAGTAAATAGATGGTCACAGAAAGCATTCACATGTTAGAGCTGTGCCTGCCTAAACAGTATTTGATAGACTCTTTTATCATATAACTCATTAAATCATATGATTATTTTATATAATTTCCAAAATTACAATACAGTGGTTCTCAAATGACAGTGAGTTATTTATACTAAGACATCTCCTGCAGATTCATATGGGCACATCATTGTTTTCAATGTCTTTCCTCATTCATTTAGACTCAGAAATTTAATTTTCAGAATATGAATACTATCTCTATGGCTTTTTTATTCTTGTCCCTTATTGCCAGTCTGTCACTTAATGCCATCAACTCCACACCAATACTGTTTCTTAGGTTCATCCTTCTTACCATTTCATAATTACCTTAATATAGGGCTTATTACACCATATTCCTATAATAAGCTAAAATATCTATCTCATTTCAGTATCACCCCCTTGCAAACCAGTCTTACTGCTACTCCCTTCAACAAGTAACTCTCCTAAGCAAATAAGTCAGTGACCACCACAGACACATGAAGATCATATTTCTGACCCTGGAATTCAGGATCCTCCAGCCAGAGCCTGAACATATGTTCTAGGGGTAAACACTTTAACCTTCTATTCAAAATTCACTTATTGTTACCTCCAAGCCTTTATCTCATCACATGTTATCTTTCTTCACCTTATCATTGCAACCAACTGGGACTTATTCTAGATAACCTTTTGTAGTGTCTTTTAGGAAATACACTAAGAAGTACATTTTATTAATATTCATTCAACATCAATGATCACGCCTTATAACCTTTAAAATATAAATTATGTTGTGTAATTATACAATTATTGTATATATTATGCAATGTGATACATTACACAATTATTGTGTATATATGTATATATTCAGTTATATAATAATCTAATCTGATCTTAATCAAAGGGTTAGTTCTCTACAAACTTTCCTTCTAGGTCTGAGGATGTAGCTGTATATAATGCTTGACTAGCAAACTACCTTGACAGGAAAATTGAGGAAACAGTGAAAGCTGTTGAGGATCACGGTATTTTTTCATTCAGTAAATTTTCTAGCACATGCTAGTTGAATGTTAACTATGCATTTCCTAATTGCTTTTCTGGTTAACCTAGATGATCAACATTTAACTATTCTATGTGAACAAAAGTGAGCTGAAACAAGAATGCCATGGCCCATTCATTTCATGACCTAGAGAAATATGATATCTAATATCTACCTTTCAGCTTTGACCAGAGAAGCTACCTCAAACACGCTAGTCACAACTGAAACTGTTTCAAACTATGTTCCTTCTACTTCCACATTTAGTTTTAAAACAAATGGAAAAAAGCAGAGCACAGTGGCTCATGGCTCATGCCTGTAATCCTAGCTACTCAGAAGGCTGAGATCTGAGGATCAAGGTTCAAAGACAACCCCAGGGACAAAAGGACCTGAGGCTCTTATCTCCAATTAACCTCTAGAAAAGGGCAAGTGGGGCTTGGTTCAAGGGTAGGTCGGTAGCCTTGAGCTGAAGAGTTCAAAGACATCCCCCAGAGAAAGTTCAAGCCCCATAACCACACACACACACACACACACACACACACACACACACACACACACACACACACACACACACACGAGTTACCAGCCAGGAGCATGACCTAGTGGTAGAGTGACTGCCTAAAATGTGCAAAGCCCTGGGTTGGATTCCTAGGTATCATATACACCGAAAGAGCCAGAAGGGGTGCTGTGGCTCAAGTAGTAAAGCACTAGCCTTGAGAAAGCCAAGGATAGTGTCCAGGTCCTGAGTTCAAATGTCAGGACTGGCAACAACAACAACCACAAAGAAGTTAGGATTGCCTTAGGGAAAAGAAGATGGGGGACTTTACATGCACTATAGCACTGCATGGCGCTCTATGGTCTAGGTTGGTTTCAGCAAAGGTAGGAGCAATTTAGATAGCCTCTAAAATCTTTATTATCACCTAATATTACATGTTCACTGAATTCTAGGGGAAAGAAATAGGAAACTTTATCTAAAAGGTCATGAGTTTTTTTTATATAAGTTGTA